>NC_134689.1:364310342-364628199 GCF_050947455.1 Rhinoderma darwinii | reverse complement strand
TGAAAGTGAGATGTCTAGACTCTGTATATCCTGAACTTTTATTTCAAACCCCTATCTCCTATTGCAGCTGATCGGCGCTGCAATGTAGATAAAAGTAACTTTTTTCTTTTTAAAAAACGAGCATTTTTGGCCAAGTTATGAGCATTTTTATATTTATGCAAATGAGCCTTTCTTATGGACAACTGGGTGTCTTTAAAGGAACAGTGTCATCACAATTTTTTTTTTAATATGTTAACGATGTTAGTGCTTTATTAAAAATGTTTATATTTATTTGTGTGTTTGTGTTTTACTTTTTCTTATTTTTACACTTTTTCTTCCCTATGGGGGCTGCCATTTTTTTTTCCATTTCTGTATGTGTCGATTAACGACACATACAGACATGGAATACGGCAGCCACAGTCCCATAGGGACTGTGAACGGCTCCCGTCCCATCCACTTCAATGTACGCCGTCTGTGTGGGAACTGCGCATGCGCCGCTCCCACACAGTCCAATTTGAAATGCGCGCCGTCCGGCGCCATTTTCGTGTGGACCGGAAGTCGCGTCCGGACAGTAAGATTACTACTTCCGGTCGCGGCTTCCGGACTTGTGCACTTGGACCAGCGGCAGCGGACGGGCCGGAGGGAGCCGCGGCGGCAGGAGCAGGTAAGAGATTTATATGTATGTTCGTGTTTGTGTACGTTTACTACTGTATGTAAACCTACTACACTGTGTGTTAGCTCAAAAAATGTCGACACACAGTGTAGGAGGTTAGACCGTTCAAACCCCTCGTTTATCCCGGCACTAGCCAGGATAAAGGAGGGGGGGGATGCTGAGAGCTCACTAGAGCGAGGGATTTTTACCCAATTTTGCAGCATAAAGCAATGTGGTTGCTTTACCACATGCAATTCTGCAATTTTGGGAATAGCTCCATCTAGTGACCAGCAATGGGAAATATTATAAATTAGAATTAATTTATAATATTTCCTGACTCGTGAAAAAAATAAAAAAAATTTGAACAATGTTTAGTCACCTACACACTAAATGTTTAATTAAAAAAAAAAAAAACATGTTTTTCTGGCAACACATTGCCTTTAAAGTTATTTCCAACTGGGCGTGTATTGTGTTCGTTACATCTGGGTGTGTTTACCTGTTTTACTAGCTGGGCGTTGTGAATGGAAGTGTATGATGCTGACGAATCAGCATCATCCACTTCTCTTCGTTACCACCCAGCTTCTGGCAGTGCACAGACACACAGCGTGTCCTCGCGAGAACACGCTGTGACGTCACTCACTTCCTCCCACAGGGGGAACGAGCGAGGACACGCTGTGTGTCTGTGCACTGCCAGAACCTGGGTGGTAACGAAGAGAAGTGGATGATGCTGATTCGTCAGCATCATACACTTCTATTCACAATGCCCAGCTAGTAAAACAGGTAAACACACCCAGATGTAACGAACACAATACACGCCCAGTTGGAAATAAGATTAAAAACGCCCAGTTGTCCATAAGAAAGGCTCATTTGCATAAATATAAAAATGCTCATAACTTGGCCCAAAATGCTCGTTTTTGAAAAAGAAAAATGTTACTGTTATCTACATTGCAGCGCCGATCAGCTGCAATAGCAGATAGGGGTTTGAAAATCTGGTGACAGAGCCTCTTTAATTCAAATTGCTGTTTTGATGAATGGATCGCTGCGTCTTTGCTGATACAAGTTTTCCATGTCCTAGTCAAGCAATGGTGGAATGGGCAGTCTGAAATGAAGAACTCACCTGACAAGCTGAATCCAGACTGGTGTAGGTTCCTTATGGGCTGCGCTGGTTGTTTGGCAGGTGATGTCTTGGCAGAAGAGCCAGGTGTTACAGCTTTTGGAGTCTCAGAAACTTCACAGACGGGCCCATCATACAGTCCACGAGGGACTCCTTGCAGCTCCGCAAGCTGAAGAGATATTATTATACAATGTTAAGCTTAAAGGAAATAGATTTGCCGTCTAAAAACTTTTCCAAATTCTTTTTCCTCACAGCTGTGCCCTTCTTCCAGATCCTCCTACAACTATTCAACCATTGTCTCCTCCTGATGCTCTTACTAGACCATCCCAAACACTATCAATAGGAGTTGACTCAAGGTTAGTGCCACCCTTTGTGGTTTCTTTATGATCATACTCTGCCTTCACCTGGATGTCATCCTAGAAGCTACTGTAACCAAATAATCTACATTTGTTCCTCGCCAGAATCAATACTGAATGAGCACTGAAAAATTATCTAACAGTCAGTTCCAACCCCTATCTGTTAAAAAATGTGAACAGAAACAGCCCGTTTTCCACAGGATAGGTAATGAATATTTGGTCGTGGGGGGCCAACTGCTGGAATCCACACCGATCTCGAGCTTACCTTGCTGTTTCTGGGAGCCCCATAGGAATGGAGCGGTACTGCACATGCTTGACCACCGCTCCATTCATTTCTATCGGCTGCCATAAAAATTAATGTAACGGTAGCCAAGCATGTGCACTACCGCTTCATTCCTATGTGGCTCCCAGGAACGGCAAGATAAGCCTCGTGATCGGTGGGGATCCCAGAAGTTGTACCCAAACCGATCAGATATTTATCACCTATCCCGTGGAAAGGTGATAAATATTGATTATGGAAAAAAGTCTTTAACCCCTTAATGACCAGCCTATTTTAGACCTTAATGACCAAGCCATTTTTTGCGTTTTTCCATCATCTCATTCAAAGAGCTATAACTTTTTGATTTTTGCATCGACATAAGGTCTTGTTCTTTGCGGGACAAGTTGTAATTTTTAATAGCACCATTTTGGGGTACATAGAATTTATTGATTAACTTTTGTGAACTTTTTTTGGGGGGGAATAGAAAAAATACTGCAATTTCGTCACACTTTTTTGCGTCCTAAATTTACGCCGTTTACCGTGTGGTATAAATAACATAATAACTTTATTCAGCGGGTTGTTGCGATTGCAAAGATACAAATTTATATAGATTTTGTATGTTTTACTACTTTTACACAGTGAAAACACTTTTTTCAAAATTATTTGCTTTTGTGTCTCCACAAAGCCATACATTTTTTATTTTTTTCGCCGATGCAGTTGTATGAGGGCTTTTTTTGCGGGATGACTTGTAGTTTTTATCGGTACCATTTTGGAGTAAATGCGACTTTTTGATCACTTTTTATCACATTTTTTTTAAGGTAGGATTCACAGAAAACAGCAATTTTTGCATTGTTTTTCATTTTATTTTTTATGATGTTCACAGTGCGGGTTAAATGATGTAATAACTTTATACTTGGGGTCGTTACGGACGCGGCTATACCAAATATGTGTACGTTTTTAACTTTATTTTGTTTTTTAATACTAAAACAGTTTGTTAGGGGAAAAAGTGAGTTTTTAATTTTTTTATTTCATTTTTATTTTTCGCTTTTTATTAAACTTTTTTTTTTAAACTTTTTTACTAGTCCCACTAGGGGACTTCACTATGCGATCCTCCGATCACATTTATAATACACTGAAATACTGGCATGACCTAGCAGGCATTCACTAAAGGCAGACCTGGGGGCCTTTATTAGACCCCCAGCTGCCATCGGAGACACAGACACTCTGCGATCTTATCACCGGGTGTCGGTGGGATGAGAGGGAGCTCCCTCCCTCTCTCTCTCCATAACAACTCAGAAGCGTTGCTCGCTATTGAGCTCCGCATCTGAAGAGTTAAACGGGTGAGATCAATACTAATATCGATCTCATCCATTCGAGCAGGGATGCCCCAAGCCCTCAGCTACCTCTGGTAGCTGAGAGCAGGGAGATTTAACGGCTCCCTGCTCTGTTCATTTATTTCGATGCAGCGCCGTAAAAAGGCTATTGCATCACAATAAAGCCCGTTAGTGACCGCCGTAAAAAAAACTATGGGGCGGTCACTAACGGGTTAAGATATGGGATACTTGAATTTGTAGACACTTTAATTTCACTACTTCTGCTTCTGTCAAACATAATGATCCGTTACTCCCATTGACATATAGACAACACGTTTCATATGGGAGGATCAGTGATCACCGCAGGTCTAGCTCCAGACACCCTTGACAAACAGCTGATTTTGTTAGGGGATGTCCTGACCAGTTAGACATTTCCCTGCAGTGGAAATGTAGTATTACTTAGTGGCCATTCAGATGAATGCAATAAATCGACAGCTCGTGTCCGCCGGAGCTTCTTCATTGATGGTATATCTTTATTATAGTCGATCGATGTATGATCAGTGGAAATCCGGTCATGTGAACCTGCCAATCATGTGTACCAGGAAGCCTAGTCTTTCAAGTGAATGGGCTGAACTGCAATACAAAGCACAGCCAAACCTGTATATACATCGTTGTGTCTAGATAAACAATAAAGGGACCACAGCCCCTTAGGATAGATGGGGTTGGACCCTCACGCTCATACATTGACAACCTATTATTACACAATATTATTTACATCCACATTAGGGATCACTCTTTTCTCCATATGAAAGAAAAAACTGATTCTACTCTGATTTAAAGGCATATGTACTACATGTATACTTTGCTCCAATGCATCTAAAATAAAAAGTTAAACAACTTTAAAATAGTCCTGATTAAAAATATCCTACCGGTGTGTACAGCTCCTATGCAGACCTATATGTTTCCATGTTTACAGATTGCAAACACACCCTGTAATGTCTGATCCTATAGTCACATGCTTCTCTCTTCTATCCGTACCCTACTTCTTGATCATGTACTTTTGGTAAGTTTCAAGAATTAGGGCACAGATGGAAAATAGTAAAACATGATCACAGTATCAGACTACACAGGGTGGGTTTGTAGTCTGTAACCATGGAAACACAAAGGAATGCATAGGAAATGTAGACACAAAACAGTGGGACGTCCGTAATCGAGACTATTTGCAAAATTGCTTCATTTTTTATTTTAGATGCATTGGAACAATAAACAAAATTGGTTGCAAAGGTGTATATGGTCTTTATGTATTAATACCCTGAGTGCTGATGTCATCTTTTTTCTTGTACAGGGGGAAAGTATTGTTTCTGGTAAGCACTCAATAGCTAAAGGTCTATATTCTCTTAAATGCGTACATGCTTATCATATGAAGATCATTTTGCAGATTACAGAGTTTTTGGGGCATTTTGGCGTTTTGGTGTATTACCGCAGAGAGGAGGACATTGAATGGAGGGGTGGTCAACCATGCGCAATGCCGCTCCATTCAATGTCTTGGCTGTTTCAATCAGTCCCATAGACATTGAATGGAGCAACGGGTCGAATGCTTGACCTTCAATCACTTTCTCACTGCGTTGGTGGAAGATCGTAGACCTTGCAGGAACCAGAGGCAGCAGCCAGCACCGCAACTTGGTCAGTGAATCTGCTGTATAAAAGCAGCAGCTTCAGTGCAATGATTTTATTTATGTATCGCCCCTGCCCACCTGTCTCCCTCTTGGCCCTCCACAGAGCCCCTGTTATGGTGCATGTCCACCTGGCCCCACCCCCGCCATGCCACTTTCCACTCTCTTACCCACCCTGTCATACTCCGTGCACTGAAAGAAAATCCAATATATACATATAAATATATATATTGTAGCATATCCACGTGGTGCGAATATTTTAGATCCACATTCAGTTTTAATATTTTATATATATAAAGTTCAAGTAGATAGGAACAACACAGCACTCAAGGTGAACTGAACATCAGGCCATGTGCACGTTACCAGTAGAAGGATGAATCAACTCCTTAGAATGGAATAACAGGAACAGAGGACAAGTAACAGCACCAGGACTTCAGTGTTGGGGAGATGTTGGTTTATTCACCACCAGGTGGAAAGAATGAGCAACGTTTCGGTTCACACCTGAACCTTTCTCAAGCTAATTCCATAAGTGCATAGTGCCACATATATATAGGGGAATACACAGGGTATACAGTAAATAGTGCAATAATAGTACATATGTTAAAAATGAATCAATACAAAGAACATCATCATACAATTAGTGAAAAATATATAAGTCAATGTGACCAATAAACGTATTAACCCCTTAACGACCGCCCACCGTCTTTTGACGTCAGGCGGTGCAGGTACTCAGTCTACAGCGACGCCTTTTGGCGTCGCTGTAGTAGAGGGGGTTTATCGGCACCCTGGTGACATCTGCACTAAAAACCGGCTGTAAGTAACAGGTCCGGTTCTTAATGCAGCCATCAGGACCTGCCGATTTCGTCGTAACAGCAGGTGACCGCTGTGACAGCCAATCACAGCGGTCACATGCTGTTACTGCGTACAGAGCCGCCGGGAGTGTCTAAATGACAGCTCCTGCTCTAAGAACGAGCTGTTGCTAGCAGCTCTGTTCTTAGAGCAGTGATCAGGAGCCAATAGTATTGGTTCCTGATCTTTTGTGATCACTATGAGATCCAATCATAGTGATCACTACTGTAAAATAAAAGTAAAAACATGTATCTGTTTCTCCTCACTGTTCTAGCTGTGGAGAGAAACAGATACAAGTGTGTCAGTGTCCCCACACAAAATCACTTGTCCCTTACACAGTTTATTAAAAACAAACAAACATTTTTTTCAGTATTTTATAGTATATAGTATATACATATATATATAAATATATTTACTGTATATACTAAGAATCGTACTATAAACTACTTTCTTTTTAGGGTACGCTGTTAGACGGCGTGTACGCTGTTAGGCCTCATGCACACGACCGTAACCGTGTGCACGGCCGTGATTTTCGGGTCGGCCGGCTGCGGACTGTCCGCCGCAGGCCGCCCGCAAATCGCGGGACATGCACATGGCCGCCACCATTGTTTTCAATGAGCCCGGACCGCAGAACAGGGCCGTAATAAGACATGCCCGTTCTTTCTGCGGTCCGGGCTCCCGGGCCGTGCAAGGACCGCAAAAACTACGGTCGTGTGCATGGCCCCATAGAAAAGAATGGGGCCGCAATTCTCCCGTGGATTTTCGGGGGAATTGCGGCCGCAAAAACACGTTCATGTGCATGGGGCCTTAGACGGCGTAGGGTGCTGTTCTGGGCTTGGGTTTACGGTTTGTGTTAGGCGTAGGGTTTAGGTTTAGGTTTGAAAAAAAAACAAACTAAAAAAAAACAATTAAAAAAAAAAAAAAAAAGTTTAATTCTTTTAGTGTTCTTAGTTGATTAGGCTTCATGCACGCGACCGTGCTCGTAATTACGACTCGTAATTACGAGCACGGCCGGGCACGGCCGGCCGCGGGCAGCCGGCCGCTTTTGCGAGCCGTGCTGTCATTATAAAGTATAGCAGCACGGCCCGTAAAATAGAAAAATAGAACATGTTCTATTTTTTTTAACGGCACGGGCACCTTCCCGTGAGAAAACGGGAAGGTACCCGTGGGTAACAGAAGTCTATGAGCCCGTTATTGCAGGTCGTAATTACGACCCGCAATAACGGGTGTTTTTACAGTCGTGTGCATGAGGCCTTAGTTGATAAAAAAAAAAATTTAAACCGCTAGTTCCATTTATTATTTGCGGTTTAGACTGTATTATCATTATGGCTGCCAGAAGATACAGCGTTGAGGAAGCCTATCAGATGCTATGCTCAGATACGGATTCTGCATCTGAAGTTGAGCTTTTAGGGTATGTGCACACGTAGTGACCAAAAACGTCTGAAAATACGGAGCTGTTTTCAAGGGAAAACAGACCCTGATTTTCAGACATTTTTTGAGCAACTCACGGTTTTCGCTGCGTTTTCGCTTCGTTTTCGCTGCGTTTTTTACGTCCGTTTTTGGAGCTGTTTTCATTGGAGTCTATGAGAAAACAGCTCCAAAAACGTCCAAAGAAGTGTCCTGCACTTCTTTTGACGAGGCTGTATTTTTACGCGTCGTCGTTTCACAGCTGTCAAACGACGACGCGTAAATGACAGGTTGTCTGCACAGTACATCAGCAAACCCATTCAAATGAATGGGCAGATGTTTGCCGACGTATTGTAGCCCTATTTTCAGACGTAAAACGAGGCATAATACGCCTCGTTTATGTCTGAAAATAGGTCGTGTGAACCCAGCCTTACTTGAAAGCGACAGCGAAAGTGTCGCTTCAAGGGATTCAAGTTGCGATGCAGAACGCATTTGTCCTGTACAAAAAATCAGCGGGCAGGGTGACATTCTTTGAATTTCAGGAGAAAGTGATTGAAGATCTCCTATTTCAATCTGCAGACCAGAGAGTAGTCCATGAGTCAGAGGATGTACACCGACTTGTTGAAAAACATTTTTTACACCCCATCCCTTCAACATCTAACCAAAAATACCCAAAAAAACGGTGTCGGGTCTGCAGCAAACGAGGACAGCGAAGTGAGTCACGATATTATTGTTCCGCTTGTCCTTCCAACCCTGGTCTATGCATAAGTCCCTGTTTTGTCCTTATCAATACACTATGGGCTTTATTACAGTTTTGTTTGGGTTTTTGGTGGACCTCTTACACCCGACAATACTTCTAGAAATAGCGACAATTATTTGGGGAGTAGTGGTCCTTTACTGTATCTATACATACGGTGTGGGACACTGCCCCTTTATATATTCTACAGGTGATTGGTTGTTTTGTGCACACGGCGGTTCCTACCTTGCCGGGCAGGGGCTTGTTATGGTGTACCACGTCACTTGGCACATTCGTCCCTTATATAGGGATTGATGGAGCTAAAGAGACGTTGTATGACCAGTCACTTTGAATAATAAAGTCATTACAGCCCTACAAATTTTCTTTCATCCTGTGAACATGCTCTAGTTTTCCACATAGCTGGATACATTCTTCCTCCTTTTTTTTTGGATATATTGCCTTTTTCCGCCAACAGTTTAATACATTTTCCCACTCTAACTTACTATATATCAGAGCGGGTTGATATACATAATGTCTATGGACTGACATGATTTCAGGACAGCTGCTTTCTTAGCACGACATAGTCATAGGGTGTAGAAACTGTTAGGGACATCTATTTCTCAATCTAGAAAAGTAGAATCCTCCCATTTTCAAAGCAAAATGTGTGTCCTGAAAGCCTCCGGGTGCTCCCTTCCTTTTGGGTCCTGCCATGTGTCCAGGAAACACATTAGGGCCACAATGGGGATATTTGTGAACACAGGAGAAACAGGGTGATACATTTTCTGGTGCATTTCCTTATTCTCATGTCCTCTGTACAAGAAATCTGACCTTAAAATGACACATTTGTGAAAAAAAGTGAAATAAAATTTTCTTTCCACCTGCTTTGCATTAATTCCTGCAAAAACTGTGGGGTCAAAATACTTAGTACACACCTAGATGAATACCTTAAGCGGTCTAGTTTTCAAAATGGGGTCATTTATGGGGAGTTTCTATCTTTTTGGCAGCTCTGTGCCTCTATAAATGTGTAATGGGACCTGAAACATTTTCAAGCAAAATGTGTGTCCTGAAAGTCTTCGGGCGCTACCTCCCTTTCGGGCCCTGCCGTGTGTCCAGGCAACGCATTAGGGTCACAATGGGGGCATTTTTGAAAACGAGAGAAACAGGGTGATAGATTTTGGGGGGTGTTTCTTCATTCTCATGGTTGCTTTACAAAGAAATCGGTCTTCAAAGTGATACTTTTATATAAAAAGTGTTTTGTTTTTTTATTTCACCTGCTATGCATTCAATTTAGCAAAAAACTGTGGGGTCAAAATACTCACTACAGCCCTAGATAAATACCTTAAGGGGTCTAGTTTTCTAAATGGGGTCGTTTATGGGGAGTTTCTATCGTTCTGGTAGTTCAAAACCTCTCCAAATGTACAGTGGGGCCTAAAATAATTTCACGCAAAATATGAGACCTGAATGCCTCCGGTTGCTCCCTTCCTTTCGGGCCCTGCCGTGTGTCCAGGCAACGCATTAGGGTCACAATGTGGCCATTTTTGAAAACAGGAGAAACAGGGTGATAGATTTTGGGGTGTGTTTCTTCATTCTGATGGTCGCTTTACAAAGAAATCGGTCTTCAAAGTGATACTTTTATATAAAAAGTGTTTGTTTTTTTTATTTCACCTGCTATACATTAAATTTAGCAAAAAACTGTGGGGTCAAAATACTCACTACACCCCTAGATAAATACCTTAAGGTGTCTAGTTTTCTAAATGGGGTCGTTTATGGGGAGTTTCTATCGTTCTGGTAGTTCAAAACCTCTCCAAATGTACAGTGGGGCCTAAAACATTTTCAAGCAAAAATGAGACCTGAATGCCTCCGGTTGCTCCCTTCCTTTCGGGCCCTGCCGTGTGTCCAGGCAACGCATTAGGGTCACAATGTGGGCATTTTTGAAAACAGGAGAAACAGGGTGATAGATTTTGGGGTGTGTTTCTTCATTCTGATGGTCGCTCTACAAAGAAATCGGTCTTCAAAGTGATACTTTTATATAAAAAGTGTTTTTTTTTTTTATTTCACCTGCTATACATTAAATTTAGCAAAAAACTGTGGGGTCAAAATACTCACTACAGCCCTAGATAAATACCTTAAGGTGTCTAGTTTTATAAATGGGGTCGTTTATGGGGAGTTTCTATCGTTCTGGTAGTTCAAAACCTCTCCAAATGTACAGTGGGGCCTAAAACATTTTCAAGAAAAAATGAGACCTGAATGCCTCCGGTTGCTCCCTTCCTTTCGGGCCCTGCCGTGTGTCCAGGCAACGCATTAGGGTCACAATGTTGGCATTTTTGAAAACAGGAGAAACAGGGTGATAGATTTTGGGGTGCATTTCTTCATTCTCATGGTCGCTTTACAAAGAAATCGGTCTTCAAAGTGATAATTTTATGAAAAAAGTTAAATTATATGTTTTTACGCCTGCTTTGCATGAATTCTTACAAAAAAACTGTGGGGTCAAAATACTTACAACACCCCTTAATAAATACCTTAAGGGGTGTAGTTTTCAAAATGGTGTCACTTGTGGGGGTTTCCACCATTCTGACACCTATGAGCCTCTGAAAACCTGGCTTGGTGCAGGAAAACAAAATGTACTTCAAAATGTATAAAATCATTGCTAAACTTGTAAGTCTTCTAAATTGCTCAAAAAAGTGCTGCCAAAATAGAGTAAAGCGTTGGAAATATATATTTAATAAAAAAAATTGTACAGTATGTATGTACATATGTGACATATTGCAGTTAAAAATAGGGAAAAATTATAATTTTTACAAAATTACTTCAATTTTTCTATTTTTTCATTCATTTCCGCAAATCGTATCAGTCTACTTTTACCACTAAAATAAAGTACAACATGTGACGAAAAAACAATGTCAGAATTACTTGGATATTCAAAACTTTCGCACAGTTATTCTCTGATAAAGTCAGACATACCAGATTTAACAAATCTGGCTTGGTCATTAAGGTCTTTTCAGGCCCGGTCATTAAGGGGTTAAAGTACAACATCTCTCAATATTAAATAAATAATGCAAAGATAACTAAGATAACATTATAATTACCCTAATGAATGACATCAACTCATAATGAAGGGGAGGAGCAGAGGAATTATATTCCAACATAATTATAATAAAGAAAAACAGAGGTCATGTGGTAAAACCTACAGTGTCAGCTCTCGGTGATTCGCGGAGTAAACAATGGCGTCCCACGATCGATAGTGCACATGTGCAAGATGGCGAACTGCCGGAAGTGCGTCACATGGAACGCATCTCTGGAACGCAGTATGACCGCGCATGCGCGAACAGCAAATTCCGTCCCGGCGCATATTTTGGCAGTACATAATAACACTCAAAAGAGTGTGTAACCAGCAATATATGTTTTTATACAAGTGACTCGCAATAGATGTACATATATATTATGTGCATATGTCAAAGACTCAATATGGAGTCTAAAACTGTAATGGCCACGTACTGCAACATTAGTGGGGAGAATGGCTACACCCGATTGGACAGGTAACCATACCACCCAAAACAAAGTCTTCTCTACCGCCCACCTATTTATTTGTTCAGGACCATATAAATATAAATAGTGACTATGAGACATAGCATATACGTAAATAGAACAACAATAGATTAATTCAAATGCTAATTAAAGTTTATTCCATACATTTTCCACAGAGAGCATATAATCTACACAAATTTTTTTTTTTATAATTTGTATGTAAAAAATATAATCCTTGGAACAAAATTAATTGAAAAACGTAACCTCTGCTCCCGTGATGTACATGCCTTCATTCCTGTGAAACGCCTAAAGGGTTAAAACACTTTGTGAATGCTGATTCAAATACCTTGAGGGGTGCAGTTTTTCAAAATGTGGTGACTTCTGGGGATTTTCTAATACATAAGGCCCTCAAATCCACTTCAGAACTGAAATGGTCCCTGAAAAAATGGCCTTTTGAAATTTTCTTTCAAATATGAGAAATTGCTGCTAAAGTTCTAAGCCTTGTAACGTCCTAGAAAAATAAAAGGACGTTCAAAAAACGATGCAAACATAAAGTAGACATATGGGAAATGTTAACTACTAACTATTTTGTGTGGTATTACTATCTGTTTTACAAGCAGATACGTTTAAATTTAGAAAAATGATAATTTTTGCACATTTTCACTAACATAAAGTACAATATGTCACGAGAAAACAATCTCAGAATCGCTTGGATAGGTAAAAGCATTCCAACGTTATTACCACATAAAGTAACACGTCAGATTTGAAAAAATCGGCAGTGTCCTGAAGGCCAAAACAGGTTGGGTCCTGAAGGGTTTAAGGGTGGGTTAGTCTGGAGGGGCGCCATTACGGGAGCAGACAGCGTTAACCTTGTCCCGCCCTCCCTCCATAATTTCTCGTTAGTCATGTATATTGACAAGTCTATGATTTCGCTTTGTTGCTCATTGTTTTTTCTTTTTTCACAGGTACAAGGTGATCCTGAGGAGCGGTTATTGCAGTGTCGCAGCAGTAGCGTGGCGGATTGGGGTCCATGGAGTTGGTGGTAAATTGGTGTGGGGGGGGGGATTCATCGGGGGTATGGTCCCTCCCTAATTTATTATGGTTCAGAGGTCTGGTCATGTCAGGGTAACTTCCTCTTCCCTGTTATTTCACACCGAATAGCCACCTCTGTAAATTGGAAACTGAGGGCATGCATGGAAGAGATATACCAGGCAGGCATGTTGGTAGACATCCTCCCTCAGTGAAGCAGGAAGTACAATTCTACTTTATTGAATAAAGAATCTACAAATCTGCTCACTAGAGACGTGGGACGTGCTTAAGCCCTATTGGCTCTATTCAGCTGTAAGTTCATCTGTACACTCCTCTTGCATTCCAGGGGCGGTGTCTCCATAGGTGTGTTCCTGATGCAGGCTCCATTTTATTCCATTCAAGTTCTTTGTGGAATATACTGATATAAAGTAAAAATGTTTTTGCAAGCAATATAGAGGCTAATGATCCCTGCCAGTCAATTTGGGCTCCTGCTGGGTGGTATCCCGGGGAGTGGTTGCAGTTTAGGTCAGCCAACTGCAGGTATGACGGTGCCCCTGAGCCTGTAGGGTGACGGCTGTGAGTAAAATACGATGCATGTGGGCTGTTTATGTTGACAGACTTTTATAGATCCAAGGACTCCCCTTCCATTGTTATTCTTATATGTAAATCGTTGTTTCTATTATGTTTGTTTGTAAATAAAATGGCTGCTGTGGCTAAATTTATCCAACCCAAATTGTCCGTGTTTTCTTATAGGGGACGGGTTGTGTAGGTGGTATGGCCATTAGGGGGGGGGGGGGTAGTATTCATAGTAACATTACCTTTATGAGAATGAACGTACTCTACTGTCCCCTGGTCCTGTGAATATATTCCATTTAGAAATTTGAATAATCAATACCGTTCTAACCGTGTCAGTCTTTACTGTAGCATTGGCATTCCGCTCATGGACCAGGAGGCACAGGATGGACAGTGCTATGGGCCTCCAGTCGAGTGTTTTATATGATAAGATTTATCAATTGTTTAGATTAAAATGTAACATAATTATCAATAACAATGCTACATCTATATGTGTGTAATCTATAGGGCATCTTGGAACTGGAGGCAATGTTATTGACAGATTATGAGCCCCACAGAGTGATTAGCTGCGTACAGTGCTGTGGAATATGGTGGCGCGATAAAATATAACCAATAACTATAAATAATAACTATTTCCAGGGGACCCCTGCCAAGAATAAGAAGAAATCCTTTATTTGACCCCAAGTTAGTAAATGAGCAGCTGTCATTTAGATGGACGCCCCTGTGCTCCGGCAGGGAATATGAGGAGCAGGTAAGGGGCCATGGACAAGGTGAAGATGTAGTTTGACAGCCAGCCAAGACCATAGAGACCAAGGAGACGACTCCACCAAGTGATTAAGAAGAATTGCTAAGCAATGTCGGCATGAATACGGCTGTATAGCACAGGGACACTGGTAAGAAGACATACTCTATGTGTCTTATGTGGGGTTTCTATGGCTCTTGTCGGATAGAATAATGGAGAATTGTACTATTGAGAACAATAAAAACTATGCGTCATCAAAGGAGAGGGAAGCCTCAGATCAGGATAACCCTAACCCTCCTCTATATGAGAAGATTATTACTTCTTTAATCACGGTCCAGATACTTCTGTGACTTAATGGACTGCAATTCCTTCCAGCATTCGGCCAATCACAGTGATGTCGCTAGACGCTGGAGCTGTCAATCAAGGCCAATCAGGGGCATTGCTAGGGTCTTAAAAGATCATATGCTCCGAGACATATATTTACCCCATAAAATAAATACATTTTTACATACATATCGGAAATAGCATATCTATAAGATTAAGACTATAGCTACACTGCTGGATAGAATTGGATGCATTGTCTCAGCAGACAGTATCACACATGATAGGCTTAGATACATGGCCCCAGTAGACAGTATCACACATGATAGACTTAGGGCTCATTCAGATGAGCGTGATTGTCATCTTAGTGGTGAGCGTTGAAATAGCGCACAGCATACACACAACGCATAGCATGGAGATACTGAGACATGCATGAGTTTTCACGCAACAAGTGTCCGTTTCGTGAAACTCACTGCATGTCCTATATTGGTGCATTTTCACGTACATAGTCGCCCAGTGAAGTCAAGAGGTGCATGAAAACCACGGACAGCACACAGACGCACATCTGTGTGCTGTCCATGTTTCACGGATCAATTACACTGAGGAAAAAAAAGTGTTTGCAAGAGCGTGAAAAACGCATGCCACACGCAAAGCACACTGATGCAAAAACGCAACGTGCACAGACAGATTTATGTTTTTTACGCATGGAAATCTGTTACGCTCATGTGAATGTAGCCTTAGATAAAGGTCCACAGCAGTAAGCGTCCCTGTTCTAACCTTCAGGGGTAAATATGGCATTTCTGGGGCCCCAAGCAAAGTTATGTCTCGTGGCTCTAATCAAAGATACCTGTAGAGAGTTCCCCACACAATGCCCCCTGTATACAGTGTCACAACCCCCCTGTATGGTTCCACGCAGTCCCCATGCCATACATCCCCCTTGTAGACAGTGCAATGAAGTCCTCTGTAGGTAGTCCCACAGAACCACCTGTCTGAGCAGACAGTATCATACATGATAGGCTTAGATACATGGCCACAACAGACAGTGCCACACATGATAGACTTAGATACAGGGCCCCAGCAGTAAGTATCCTTGTACTTACATATGTCCACCCCCCAAAAAAAATGTGTGTGCATGTATGTGTGTGCATGTATGTATGTATGTATGTATGTATGTATGTATGTATGTGTGTATATATGTATGTATGTATGTATATAGACAGCATATCATTAGCACTACGACCATATAGCTATGGATAGGATTAGATACATTGGCTCAGCAGACAGTATCACACATGATAGGCTTAGATATAGGGCCAAGCTTGCTGACATTGCGGGTCCAGCGCTGGACCCAGGAAAGGTTAGTATAAGAATTGCATTGCTTTTTTATGTGTTACTAATATTTTTGGTGTGTTTTTTTTTTTTTTTTTTTACAGGTTCGGTTGTTGGACTATGTCGGATTCAAGGACTACTTTGATGACAGAGTTTTTTTAATTTTCAATTAAATGGTTAATGATGGTTGTTTCTTTTTTATTTCAATAAAATATTTTTTCTATGTCCTTGTGTTTTGTTAAGCTTTTTTACTACCACCTTAGTAATGGCCGCTGGGGCTTAATGTTAGCCAGTGAAAAGGCTAGCACTAACCCCCCATTATTACCCCAGTACCGACCACCACCATTGGTACCAGGAAGGGCTGAGTACGATCCAGTACCTGACCATCTGTAGTGATGGTCAGGTACTGGGGCGATTGCATGCTGGTATTATAAGCCTGGGAAAGGCTAAAAACAGCGGGCCATCTCACCCTGGTAATGCTAGCCTGCTGATGCTATGATTTAGCTGGCTGGTAATAATGGGGGTTAGTGTTAGCCCCTGCATCGGCTAACACTAAACCCCGCCTTAGTAATGGACGCTGTCAATCAGCCAGCGGCCATTACTAAGGTGGTAGTAATGAAGTTTAAAAGAAAATACAGAGACATAGAAGAAATATTTTATTGAAATAAAAAAAAACACAAAACCCTCATTAAAGGAATAGTGTCGCCAGAAAAACATGTTTTGTTTTTTTTAATTAAACATTTAGTGTGTAGGTGATTAAACATTGTTCAAATTTTTTTATTTTTTTTCACGAGTCAGGAAATATTATAAATTGGATTCAATTGGATTCAAATTTATAGTATTTACCATTTCTGGTCACTAGATGGAGCCATTCCCAAAATTGCAGCATTGCATGTGGTAAAGCAACCACATAGCTTTTCTGCTGCAAAATTGGGTAAAAAGCCCTCGCTCTAGTGAGCTCTCAGCATCCCCCCCTCCTTTATCCTGGCTAGTGCCGGGATAAACGAGGGGTTTGAACGGTCTAACCTCCTACACTGTGTGTCGCCATTTTTTGAGCTAACACACAGTGTAGTAGGTTTACATACAGTAGTAAACACACACAAACACGAACATACATTGAAATCTCTTACCTGCTCCTGCCGCCGCGGCTCCCTCCGGCCCGTCCGCTCCGTCTGCTGCCGCTGGTCCAAGTGCACAAGTCCGGAAGCCGCGACCGGAAGTAGTAATATTACTGTCCGGCCGCGACTTCCGGTCCACAGGAAAATGGCGCCGGACGGCGCCAATTTCAAATTGGACTGTGTGGGAGCGGCGCATGCGCAGTTCCCACACAGACGCCGTACACACAAGTGAATGGGACAGGAGCCGTTCGCAGTCCCTATGGGACTGTGGCTGCCGTATTCCATGTCTGTATGTGTCGTTAATCGACACACAGAAATGGAACAAAAAATGGCAGCCCCCATAGGGAAGAAAAAGTGTAAAAATAAGAAAAAGTAAAACACAAACACACAAATAAATATAAACTTTTTTAATAAAGCACTAACATCTTGAACATATGAAAAAAAAATTTGTGATGACACTGTTCCTTTAATCATTATATTGAAAATAAAACAAGCCATCTTCGAAGTACTCCTCGAATCCAACATAGTCCAACAACCGAACCTGTAAGAAAACACAAACACAAAAAAAAACATCAGTAACACAGATGGTAGACTTAGATACCTGGCCCAGGTGTGATACTGTGTCTTAGACCATGTATCTAAGCCAACCACAAGGTAGGCTTAGATACAGGGCCCCAGCAGACAGTAATCTTATAATGTATAAGATTAGTCAGCTGGGGCCCTGTATCTAAGTCTACTATGTGGTAGGCTTAGATACAGTGCCCATGAGACAGGATCACACATGGGCCATGTATTTAAGCCTACTATATGGTAGGCTTAGATACAGGGTACATGTGTGATACTGTCTGTTAGACCCTGTATCTAAGCCTACCACAAGGCAGGCTTAGATACAGGACCCCAGCATTCAGTAATGTTACACTTACCCTCCTCTTCGGCTCTGGGTGCAGCGGATGTCCCGACACCATCCACTGTCATGCGCGGCGCACAGCGTCGTGACGTCATGAGGTGAGAAGACGTCAGGACAACCGCTGCGCTCGGGAAGGAGGGTAAGTATAGTGTTATTACTATAGAAACAGGGGCCTGTGTATTTTATAACATAGACCCCATTTACTATAGTTAATTTCTATAGACGAGGTGCAGGGGGCCACGTCACGGCCGCAATTGCAACTGCTGCGACCCCTGTTGCTATACCATTGAGGCAGTGTGGCAGTCGCTTGGGCCCCGGAGGCCTGGTGCTAGCGACGCCCCTGAGGCCAATACCTAATTTTTATATGAAAATAAAGTTGTTTTTATCTGAAATACTAAGTGTATCTGCGGCCACATAGGTATATTTAAATATATGTTTAAGTCCCCTACCTGGCGCTGTTAATGGTTTACTGGCCATAAAAGAACTGACGGACTCTGTTTATAAGAAGCTTTAGTTCATATTATATAAACCTGGAAAACGCCTTATGATTTATATGTTTTGTATGTACAGAGTGTTAGGTATGTTGGTAAACTCTCGTATTGTTTTGAACCTCTCAAACTGTTAATATTTTGTATTCAGGATTAAAATTGGTTATTTATGTACATAACTTGTGTTTTATTTCTTATTGTGCAAAATGCAACACAGAGGGACTGTGCCCGGATGTTTTAGGATCCTAGCAATGCCCCAGCTCAACACTTCTGATTCATAACTAGTAAGATTTACCAATAATATACCAGACAGAAAACACAGGAGGCAGGAGGAAAATAAGAATATATTTTTAAAGTTGTTTAAAAGTTCATAAGTGATGATTCCATATGTGAATGCTAGAATACTATCAGGTGACATCTTCACGGTATCTCCAGCCCGGCAGATCTTATGTCACGGGCCTGTATACTGTTTGGTCTTTCTGATGTTTCTGATGATGAACATTTAGTGAAGTTGGTAATTCTCATCTTCTTATGAACTTCTCATGTTATTATATCTGGTGGAACTGTGGATGTTGTTCAGTTGTTCATTCCAATGTCTTGATGTTCCAGCAACAGAAAATTGCCCTAAGGAATCTGGATGGCCGAGCCGCTCCTTCTCTGCTGCTCCTCCTGAGACATTTCGGAATCCACCATTTTCTGTGTGATGTAACTGAATCCACACTGGGCCAAGCTACCTTTATATGATGTCCTAAAGGTGCATTCATTCTCACATAGATATTTTCCCTTTCCTTGTCTTGTTCTGCCTCTGCATCCTCCTCTTCTTCACTGATTTTATCCAGATCAAAGCAATTTTGGAATCTTCTTAATCCGAAGTTCTCTCGCTTGTCTGTATCTCCAATCTCCTCCTCTTCATTCTGTATGCCCTCTGCATCCTCGCCAATCTCTACCTCCTCCTCCTCAGGTATGGTCTCCAGACTGGGACAAAATGAGACCTCTCCAAACTGAGAAAGCCGGAATGCTCGCTCTGCCTCCTCAACCATCTTCCTCCATATCTCATCTGGGTATTCTTCCTCCTTCATCCTGACTCAATCAAAGTGCTCACCAACGCTACAAATACTCAACCGACAACTACAACCATCAAGTGAGTATCTGCCAAGCAGCCCCTTATATAAGGTGAGTGATGTCATAATACCCGACCTTTCCATGACATCGTGGCTAGCAACAGCAGTGATTTCAAGGGAAATGACAAGAACTTTAAGCTAAATTAATGAATTAATTACAGAGTATTTTAGCTTTAAATTATCCACCCCAGCCTTTAAAACCTGAACTTAAAGGGAATGCATCATACATTATATTTTATTTTACTAATTAAAACGAATTATTGAAAAATACTGTGTTTCAAATCTTTTTTTTTCCTGATTGTTATTTTTTTTATTAGTTTAATCATTTTTAGGGTCAGCCATCTTGGCTGAGCTGCTGCTCTGAGCTGTGACATCAAATTTGAGATGAAAAAACATTGTAATGTGTAGACTAGAGGGAAACATTCCTTCAGTTTTTAAGAAGTCTTTATCAAGGTCCAAATATTTGGGAACCAGGAAGGGGAGGGATCAGGCACATCTGCCGGAAGAGAGGACATCCGGATTGTACTAGGGCTACACTTTCCCAGTGAACCTTCACAAACTCCAAAAAAGTCAGGGCGTAATAGGAGCCAGTAAATAGCACAATACACTGCAATACATAGGTATTGCAGTGTATTGTAACCCCAATCAAACGATTGTTTGTACAAGTCTCCTAGCAGGATTAAAAAAAATTGTTAAAAAAATTGTTAAATAACATTTTTAATAATGTACAAAAAAAAATACTAAATAATAAAAGTAAAAAAAACACTTTTTCCCATTTTTCGACTAATATAATGTATGAAAACAAAAAAATTAAACGTAAATGGTATCGCTGCGTACGAAAAAGTTCAAACTATTAAATGATGACGTTATTTAACCCCTTCCCGACATTTGCCGTATCCATACGCAAAAGTCAGGTAGGGGAAGTATGGAACGGGCTCATGGAGTGAACCCACTCCATATGATGCCGGTGTCGGCTGTTTGTTACAGCCAACACTTCAGAGTGAAAAGCGGGATCGCGCTCATTTAACTCGTTAAATGCCGCGGTCAATAGCAACCGCAGCATTTAAATCGTTAGTAAAAGGGGGGCGATCCCCTCTAACAGCTCATCTGGTTGCTTTGGCTGCCTGGGGTCCTCATGAAGGCCCTCAAGTCCGTCATCTTTGTGCTCCTATTAATCCCTGCCTCCGGCAGGGCTTAATAGAAGCCTGTCAGAATCACGACATACTGCAATACATTAGTATTGCAGTATATCGTGCAAGCGATCTAACGATCGCAGGTTGAAGTCCCCTAGGGGGAATATTAAAAAAATTAAAAATTAGTAAAATAAATGTTTTTTAAATGTAAAAAAAAAACTTAAAAGTTTAAAATAAAAACCTTTTCCCATTTTCCCCCTAGAGCAGGGGTCTCAAACTCGGCAGGGTAAGTGGGCCGCATATAGAAAAAATGGGAAGTTGACGGGCCGCATTACTTTCAAATTTGATACAATACAAAATTATTGTTAATAAATTACTTATTTGAACTACTATAACACTATATTACTATAATAATAATACTACATTACTATAAAATTAATACTACATTACTATAATAATACTACATTACTATAATAATACCGCTAGGTTTAAAATTTTAGATATTTCTCCACGTGCTTATTTCAACAATCCAGTTTTCCAGTTTAAGTGTCGCTAAATGCAGTCCGGCGGCTCAGTTGGCAGCGTTTGGCAGACACACGTCAAGATTGGGAAGCCCCTTTTTAGAAGTGCCACAGTGCCCTCTGTAGATGCTGCCACAGTGCCCTCTGTAGATGCTGCCACAGTGCCCTCTGGATACTGCCACAGTGCCCTCTGTAGATGCTGCCGCAGTGCCCTCTGTGGATGCTGCCGCAGTGCCCCCTGTGGATGCTGCCGCAGTGCCCCCTGGATGCTGCCGCAGTGCCCTCAGTAGATGCTGCCACAGTGCCCTCCGCAGATGCTGCCACAGTGCCCTCCGCAGATGCTGCCACAGTGCCCTCCGCAGATGCTGCCACAGTGATGTCAGGGGCTTGCCCAGAGCTGGAGTCCCGGAGCAGAGCACTCTGCGTGGGATTCCAGCTCTGCTCCGGACATCACTGTCCATATATGGACAGAGATGTCAGGGGCAACCCCAGAGCTGGAGTCCCGGGCAGAGCGCTAGAAGGCTCTTCCTGGGACTCCAGCTGTGCTCCTGACATCACTGGGACTCCTGCTCTGGGGAAGACCCTGATACACTGTCCATATATGGACAGCGATGTCAGGGATTTCCACAGAGTCCCGGAGCAGAGCCTGTACTAGAGCTCTGCACTGGACTCCGGCTCTGGGGAAGCCCAGACATCGAGTGTCCAAACATGGACACCGATGTCAGAGAATTCTACAGAGTCCCGGAGCAGAGCCGATTCTAGCACTCTGCCTGGGTCTCCGCTCTGGGGAAGACCCTGACACACTGTCCATATATTGACAGCGATGTCAGGGAATTCCACAGAGTCCTGGAGCAGAGCCTGTACTAGCGTTCTGCCTGGGACTCCGCTCTGGGGAAGACACACGGGCCGCGTGCTTGAGACCCCTGCCCTAGAGCATAGTAAAAAATAAAAAAATATGCATAATTAGTATTGCCGCATCCGTAAAAGTCTGAACTATTACAATATATCATTATTTAACCCGCATGGTGAATGCCGTAAAACAAAAAAATTTTAATCGCCAGAATCTCTATTTTTTGGTCACCTCATCTCCCACACAAAATGAAATAAAAAATTATCAAAACATCGCATGTACCCCAAATTGGTATCATTAAAAACTACAGCTTATCCTGCAAAAAATAAGCCCTCATCCCACTTAATCAACGGAAAAATAAAAAAGTTATGGCTCTCAGAATTTGGCGACACAAAATAAATTTTATTTTTTACACTTAGGTTTTTACTTGTAAAAGAAGTAAAATATAGGAAAAAAACTATATATATTTGGTATCGCCGTAATCGTATTGACCCGCAGAATAAAGTTAACATGTTGTTTTAATTGCACAGTGAATTCCGTAAAAACGACGCGCAAACAACAACGGAGGAATCGCTGTTTTTTTCATATTCTACCCCATAAATAATCTTTTGCCAGTTTCCTAGAACATTATATGGACCAATAAATGGTGCTACGAAAAACTACAATTCGTCCCGCAAAAATCAAGCCCTCATAGGACTTTATCGACAGAAAAATAAAAAAGTTATGGCTTTTGGAGGGAGGGGAGGAAAAAACGAAAATTTAAATCAGAAAAAGGGCTGCGGCGGGAAGGGGTTAAAGGGATAGTCCCAGAATTGACAATTATCACCTATCCACAATATTCCCCTTCATTTAGGTTACTGCTCACACTGTGAATTGCCGACACACATTTATTGGCGGTTCACCGTTTTACAGCCCTCTCCCATTGAAGTGAATGGCAGGAGGCTGTCCTGAAGATAGGTCATCAATTTTTGGGGACTGGATAACCGCTTTAAGGGTTGAACTGCCAGTAATATGGCATTTACCTCGTTTTAACTGCCTGTGGTGTGATTTTGACAGTAAAATAAAGAACTAGTAATGATATGATCTTGGTGCCACTGGTGCACAGTAGTATCTGCAGCTGCATACCTGGCCAACACAAACGCATCATACCATGCAGTTTGGGTGAGGCGGAGTTAGCGTCTTGTACCATGTTTCGGTCTTACGCATGGCACCGTAGGGCTTAATGGCTTGATCTGATAAGTCCACCCCACCCATGAAGCAGTTGTAGTCCACTATGCAGCCAGGCTTGGTGATTGGGGTGATCGATCCAAAAACACAGCGATGACATCAGTGTCAGCGTAAATCTATCATAGTGGAAGGATTTGCACGTCTTCCTTGTTTTGGATCCACTCCTGAAGTTTGGCTTGCAAACACTGAAGTATAATACTGACCAAAACACAAATGAGTGAATGAGGCTTTACTTCCTTTTTTTCATTTAGATGAGGGTAAAAAAAGAGCACAAGCAAGCAACCCTCATAAATTGAAGAGATGTTGTCAAGGTGGGATTTGAACTTTAAACCCCAGCACTGAAAGGTGATGCTCTAACCACTAAGCTATAGTTTCAGCCAATCACAGAGCTGGCTTTTTGATATATTTTAATGAGCAGGTGGCAAAAGAAGCACCGCAACTGTATTTCACTTCAATTCTATTCAATGCTACATTTTACTTCTGGCTTTCTGTAGGACAACTCTTTTCAGCAGGGGTGCTTGCATTTCTATACTATACAAACAAACAATCTACCCTTATGCTGTATACACAAATATTGCTGCCATATACTGCACACACAATTCATATCCCTATACATTGTTCCTATTTCCGTTCTGCTAGGTGCTGCCAAGCCTACCATATGATGGAATGATGATCCGTTCTCCTCTCCCCTGCAAAACCACACTTTGATTGATGATGTGTAAGGCCCTGTTCACACTGAGTTTTTTGACACCTTTTTTGACGCGGAAAACGCGTCGGAAAACGCGCCAAAAACGACCCAAAATGACTCCCATTGATTTCAATGGGAGACGGAGGCGTTTTTTTACCGGGAGTAAAAAAAACGCCTCGCGGCAAAAAGAAGGGACATGACCCTTCTTGATGCGGTTTCCGCGTCCAAAACCGCATTGAAATCAATGGGAACACGTCAAAAAACACCTCGAACTAGTGAGGTGTTTTCTGACGAGTATATTGCCGAGTGTTTTGGAGGAGTTTCTTGCAGGAGTCGTCTCCTGCTGCTAGTCCAGCCCAGAAAGGGGCTGTCATTTCCTGTCTGCTCGTGGAGGCTGAAAAACATCGTGGACAGAACTCAGGGATACAGAAAACCGAAGTCCTGCATCCAAATCGAATCCAAGTAAGTGCAATTGCTCCTATGTTCCATACATGCTATACATGTATGGAGCTGTGCATTTTTTTTTTTCGCATTTTTTTTTACTTTTTTTTTTCAAATTTTTTTTTTTTACATTTTTACATTTTGTTATGCAGTTGTTCATGTATGTCATCTCTTTTTTTTTTTTTTAACATTTCAGGAACAGACATGACGACAGTAGAGGTGTACCACCGAATGGACATTGATGTTGGGAAATTGATTCAAGAAGTAAGTATACTTTTTTTTTTTTTATGTGGGCCTGTTCACATCAGCGTGGTTTCCGCTGAGGGGTTCCGTCGGTGCTTTCAGTCAGGGGAACCCCTCAACAGAAAGGCAAGTGTGAAGTGGTGACAGATCCGTTGCTAATGGTTTCTGTTTGTCCCCGTTGTGCAAAGGGTTCTGTCGTTTCGACGGAACCAATACCGCAGTGTAGGGAATCCCATTAGCAACGGATCCATTAGCATTGAAGTCAATGATGATGCAAACAGAAAACAATGTTTTTTTTAATGTGGGCCTGTTCACATCAGCGTGGTTTCTGCTGAGGGGTTCCGTCAGTGCTTTCAGTCAGGGGAACCCCTCAACGGAAAGGCAAGTGTGAAGTAAGTTCCGTTTGCATCACCATTCATTTCAATGGTGACAGATCCGTTGACAGAAGGATGTCAGGCTGGGTTCACACGACCATGTTACGTCCGTAATGTACGGAACGTATTTCGGCCGGAAGACCCGGACCGAAGACAGTGCAGGGAGCCGGGCTCCTAGCATCATAGTAATGTACGATGCTAGGAGTCCCTGCCTCGCTGCAGGACAACTGTCCCATACTGTAATCATGATTACAGTACGGGACAGTAGTTCCACGCAGAGGCAGGGACTCCTAGCGTCGTACATCACTATGATGCTAGGAGCCCCGCTCCCTGCACTGTCTTCGGTCCGGGTCTTCCGGCCGAAATACGTTCCGTACATTACGGACGTAACATGGTCGTGTGAACCCAGCCTCATGCATATGAAAACCTCGGCAAAAACAGCCTAGAAAACTGCCTCAAAAACCACGTCAAAAACCACGTCAAAAACCACATCAAACATGAAAACCTCCAGGGTCAGTTTTTACAGGAGGAATTTTCCTCCTGCAAAAAACTCCGTGTGAACAGGGCCTAAGAGTGAATGAAATGGGAGTGCTGCTACTGGCTTGAAAAAGGATAGAGGCCAGTCAACCTGTAGGACAAAAAGACAAAACTGAGAAGTGGAAACTGCCATGTTTGTGGTAGCTATGCACAATGTACAATGCCCATGAACAATCTCCCTTCCCACATTCACTAGTAAACCTCAGGTCTATTTATGTGTCCGTAGTCAGAGAAACTTTGACCTTAGGGAGAGTGGGAGGCCTATGGCAAGACAATGGAAAGGGACCTGGCTACTAAATGACCCACCCTGGCTGAAAACCCTACCCCTATAGAAACTCCAAACTAGAATAGAATATTTAGGAGTATTTTATTGGAAAGAAGTTGCTTGTGCCCATTTTGACAGACACCAGCTCATTAGCATATATCGATGAGCAAGGCCTCTGATTGGTTGGTGTGGTTGTTTACTTGTTAGAGAATCACCTTGAAGTGCTGTGGGTTGAAATCCTGCTTTGTCAACATCTGCACCATGAGAAGCTTGTTCTGCTTGCTTGTGCCAGTTACTGCATGTCTCCTAATCATAAACTCATAGGTTGATTGGTGCCTATTGAATTGACTGTAGAGTGCGTGTGATTTTGACATTTTTTTAACGTGTAGTTTGAGCTCATCTCTTATTTTTTTGCAGGAATTAATACAATGTAGGTATGAAAAATTAAATTTTTATGGTTTTTTTCACAAATGAGTTTTGTATAGGACAAACGTTTCATCTACAGTACAAGAAACAAAGTAAATGCACCCTGACATTTTTGTTATCTCTATCTTTAAACACACACGACACCTATTTTGGGCTCTCCTTTTTTTCTCAGTATGGGGTATTTCAGAGGGAAAATGTTGTTCAGGAATTATGCGGCAGATGTTACCGCCCTATGCAGTGCCCTCCCCTTCTGGATTCCCAAAGATAAGGGCCTTGAGAACCTTCTTCCAGAATCGGATGAATCGGTCACATTTTCCTGTATACCTGCCCAACACAAACGCATCATACCATGCAGTTTGGGTGAGGCGGGCTTAGCGTCTTGTACTGTACCATGTTTCGGTCTTACGCATGGCACCGTAGGGCTTAATGACTTGATGGGATAAGTCCACCCCACCCATGAAGCAGTTGTAGTCCACTATGCAGCCAGGCTTGGTGATTGGGGTGATCGATCCAAAAACACGGCGATGACATCAGTGTCAGCGTAAATCTATCATAGTGGAAGGATTTGCACGTCTTCCTTGTTTTGGATCCACTCCTGAAGTTTGGCTTGCAAACACTGAAGTATAATACTGACCAAAACACAACTGAGTGAATGAGGCTTTACTTGATATTTTTCATTTAGAAGAGGGTAAAAAAAGAGCACAAGCAGGAAAGCCTCATAAATTGAAGAGACGTTGTCAAGGTGGGATTTGAACTTTAAACCCCTGCACTGAAAGGCGATGCTCTAACCACTAAGCTATAGTTTCAGCCAATCATAGAGCTAGCTTTTTGATATATTCTAATGAGCAGGTGGCGAAAGAAGCACCGCAACTTCATTTCACTTCAATTTTATTCAATGTTCCATTTTACTTATGGCTTTCTGTAGGACAACTCTTTTCAGCAGAGGTGCTTGCATTTCTATACTATACAAACAAACAATCTACTCTTATGCTGTATACACAAATATTGCTGCCATATACTGCACACACAATTCATATCCCTATACATTGTTCCTGTTTCCGTTCTGCTAGGTGCTGCCAAGCCTACCATATGATGGAATGATGATCCGTTCTCCTCTCCCCTGCAAAACCACACTTTGATTGATGACGTGTAAGAGTGTATGAAATGGGAGTGCTGCTACTGGCTTGAAAAAGGATAGAGGCCAGTCAACCTCTAGGACAAAAAGACAAAACCGAGAAGTGGACACTGCCACGTTTGTAATGGCAATGTACAATGTACAATGCCCATGAACAATCTCCCTTCCCACATCCACTAGTACCACATCCCACATCCACATGCACCATGAGAAGCTTGTTCTGCTTGCTTGTGCCAGTTACTGCATGTCTCCTAAATATAAACTCATAGGTTGATTGGTGCCTATTAAATTGACTGTAGAGTGCGTGTGATTTTGACATTTTTTTAACGTGTAGTTTGAGCTCATCTGTTATTGTTTTGCAGGAATTAATACAATGTAGGTATGAAAAATTAAATTTTTATGTTTTTTTTCACAAATGAGTTTTGTATAGGACAAACGTTTCATCTACAGTACAAGAAACAAAGTAAATGCACCCTGACATTTTTGTTATCTCTATCTTTAAACACACACGACACCTATTTTGGGCTCTCCTTTTTTTCTCAGTATGGGGTATTTCAGAGGGAAAATGTTGTTCAGGAATTATGCGTCAGATGTTACCGCCCTATGCAGTGCCCTCCCCTTCTGGATTCCCAAAGATAAGGGCCTTGAGAACCTTCTTCCAGAATCGGATGAATCGGTCACATTTTCCTGTATACCTGGCCAACACAAACGCATCATACCATGCAGTTTGGGTGAGGCGGACTTAGCGTCTTGTACCATGTTTCGGTCTTACGCATGGCACCGTAGGGCTTAATGACTTGATGGGATAAGTCCACCCCACCCATGAAGCAGTTGTAGTCCACTATGCAGCCAGGCTTGGTGATTGGGGTGATCGATCTAAAAACACGGCGATGACATCAGTGTCAGCGTAAATCTATCATAGTGGAAGGATTTGCACGTCTTCCTTGTTTTGGATCCACTCCTGAAGTTTGGCTTGCAAACACTGAAGTATAATACTGACCAAAACACAACTGAGTGAATGAGGCTTTACTTGATATTTTTCATTTAGAAGAGGGTAAAAAAAGAGCACAAGCAGGAAAGCCTCATAAATTGAAGAGACGTTGTCAAGGTGGGATTTGAACTTTAAACCCCTGCACTGAAAGGCGATGCTCTAACCACTAAGCTATAGTTTCAGCCAATCATAGAGCTAGCTTTTTGATATATTCTAATAAGCAGGTGGCGAAAGAAGCACCGCAACTGCATTTCACTTCAATTCTATTCAATGTTCCATTTTACTTCTGGCTTTCTGTAGGACAACTCTTTTCAGCGGAGGTGCTTGCATTTATATACTATACAAACAAACAAACAAACAATCTACCCTTATGCTGTATACACAAATATTGCTGCCATATACTGCACACACAATTCATATCCCTATACATTGTTCCTGTTTCCGTTCTGCTAGGTGCTGCCAAGCCTACCATATGATGGAATGATGATCCGTTCTCCTCTCCCCTGCAAAACCACACTTTGATTGATGATGTGTAAGAGTGTATGAAATGGGAGTGCTGCTACTGGCTTGAAAAAGGATAGAGGCCAGTCAACCTCTAGGACAAGAAGACAAAACCGAGAAGTGGACACTGCCACGTTTGTAATGGCAATGTACAATGTACAATGCCCATGAACAATCTCCCTTCCCACATCCACTAGTACCACATCCCACGTCCATATGCACCATGAGAAGCTTGTTCTGCCTGCTTGTGCCAGTTACTGCATGTCTCCTAAATATAAACTCATAGGTTGATTGGTGCCTATTAAATTGACTGTAGAGTGCGTGTGATTTTGACATTTTTTTAACATGTAGTTTGAGCTCATCTGTTATTTTTTTGCAGGAATTAATACAATGTAGGTATGAAAAATTAAATTTTTATGTTTTTTTTCACAAATGAGTTTTGTATAGGACAAACGTTTCATCTACAGTACAAGAAACAAAGTAAATGCACCCTGACATTTTTGTTATCTCTATCTTTAAACACACACGACACCTATTTTGTGGTCTCCTTTTTTTCTCAGTATGGGGTATTTCAGAGGGAAAATGTTGTTCAGGAATTATGCGGCAGATGTTACCGCCCTATGCAGTGCCCTCCCCTTCTGGATTCCCAAAGATAAGGGCCTTGAGAACCTTCTTCCAGAATCGGATGAATCGGTCACATTTTCCTGTATACCTGGCCAACACAAACGCATCATACCATGCAGTTTGGGTGAGGCGGACTTAGCGTCTTGTACCATGTTTCGGTCTTACGCATGGCACCGTAGGGCTTAATGACTTGATGGGATAAGTCCACCCCACCCATGAAGCAGTTGTAGTCCACTATGCAGCCAGGCTTGGTGATTGGGGTAATCGATCCAAAAACACAGCGATGACATCAGTGTCAGCGTAAATCTATCATAGTGGAAGGATTTGCACGTCTTCCTTGTTTTGGATCCACTCCTGAAGTTTGGCTTGCAAACACTGAAGTATAATACTGACCAAAACACAACTGAGTGAATGAGGCTTTACTTGATTTTTTTCATTTAGAAGAGGGTAAAAAAAGAGCACAAGCAGGAAAGCCTCATAAATTGAAGAGACGTTGTCAAGGTGGGTTTTGAACTTTAAACCCCTGCACTGAAAGGCGATGCTCTAACCACTAAGCTATAGTTTCAGCCAATCATAGAGCTAGCTTTTTGATATATTCTAATGAGCAGGTGGCGAAAGAAGCACCGCAACTGCAGTTCACTTCAATTTTATTCAATGTTTCATTTTACTTCTGGCTTTCTGTAGGACAACTCTTTTCAGCGGAGGTGCTTGCATTTCTATACTATACAAACAAACAATCTACCCTTATGCTGTATACACAAATATTGCTGCCATATACTGCACACACAATTCATATCCCTGTACATTGTTCCTGTTTCCGTTCTGCTAGGTGCTGCCAAGCCTACCATATGATGGAATGATGATCCGTTCTCCTCTCCCCTGCAAAACCACACTTTGATTGATGATGTGTAAGAGTGTATGAAATGGGAGTGCTGCTACTGGCTTGAAAAAGGATAGAGGCCAGTCAACCTCTAGGACAAAAAGACAAAACCGAGAAGTGGACACTGCCACGTTTGTAATGGCAATGTACAATGTACAATGCCCATGAACAATCTCCCTTCCCACATCCACTAGTACCACATCCCACATCCACATGCACCATGAGAAGCTTGTTCTGCCTGCTTGTGCCAGTTACTGCATGTCTCCTAAATATAAACTCATAGGTTGATTGGTGCCTATTAAATTGACTGTAGAGTGCGTGTGATTTTGACATTTTTTTAACATGTAGTTTGAGCTCATCTGTTATTTTTTTGCAGGAATTAATACAATGTAGGTATGAAAAATTAAATTTTTATGTTTTTTTTCACAAATGAGTTTTGTATAGGACAAACGTTTCATCTACAGTACAAGAAACAAAGTAAATGCACCCTGACATTTTTGTTATCTCTATCTTTAAACACACACGACACCTATTTTGGGGTCTCCTTTTTTTCTCAGTATGGGGTATTTCAGAGGGAAAATGTTGTTCAGGAATAATGCGGCAGATGTTACTGCCCTATGCAGTGCCCTCCCCTTCTGGATTCCCAAAGATAAGGGCCTTGAGAATCTTCTTCCAGAATCGGATGAATCGGTCACATTTTCCTGTATACCTGGCCAACACAAACGCATCATACCATGCAGTTTGGGTGAGGCGGACTTAGCGTCTTGTACCATGTTTCGGTCTTACGCATGGCACCGTAGGGCTTAATGACTTGATGGGATAAGTCCACCCCACCCATGAAGCAGTTGTAGTCCACTATGCAGCCAGGCTTGGTGATTGGGGTAATCGATCCAAAAACACAGCGATGACATCAGTGTCAGCGTAAATCTATCATAGTGGAAGGATTTGCACGTCTTCCTTGTTTTGGATCCACTCCTGAAGTTTGGCTTGCAAACACTGAAGTATAATACTGACCAAAACACAACTGAGTGAATGAGGCTTTACTTGATATTTTTCATTTAGAAGAGGGTAAAAAAAGAGCACAAGCAGGAAAGCCTCATAAATTGAAGAGACGTTGTCAAGGTGGGATTTGAACTTTAAACCCCTGCACTGAAAGGCGATGCTCTAACCACTAAGCTATAGTTTCAGCCAATCATAGAGCTAGCTTTTTGATATATTCTAATGAGCAGGTGGCGAAAGAAGCACCGCAACTGCATTTCACTTCAATTTTATTCAATGTTCCATTTTACTTCTGGCTTTCTGTAGGACAACTCTTTTCAGCGGAGGTGCTTGCATTTCTATACTATACAAACAAACAATCTACCCTTATGCTGTATACACAAATATTGCTGCCATATACTGCACACACAATTCATATCCCTGTACATTGTTCCTGTTTCCGTTCTGCTAGGTGCTGCCAAGCCTACCATATGATGGAATGATGATCCGTTCTCCTCTCCCCTGCAAAACCACACTTTGATTGATGATGTGTAAGAGTGTATGAAATGGGAGTGCTGCTACTGGCTTGAAAAAGGATAGAGGCCAGTCAACCTCTAGGACAAAAAGACAAAACCGAGAAGTGGACACTGCCACGTTTGTAATGGCAATGTACAATGTACAATGCCCATGAACAATCTCCCTTCCCACATCCACTAGTACCACATCCCACATCCACATGCACCATGAGAAGCTTGTTCTGCCTGCTTGTGCCAGTTACTGCATGTCTCCTAAATATAAACTCATAGGTTGATTGGTGCCTATTAAATTGACTGTAGAGTGCGTGTGATTTTGACATTTTTTTAACATGTAGTTTGAGCTCATCTGTTATTTTTTTGCAGGAATTAATACAATGTAGGTATGAAAAATTAAATTTTTATGTTTTTTTTCACAAATGAGTTTTGTATAGGACAAACGTTTCATCTACAGTACAAGAAACAAAGTAAATGCACCCTGACATTTTTGTTATCTCTATCTTTAAACACACACGACACCTATTTTGGGGTCTCCTTTTTTTCTCAGTATGGGGTATTTCAGAGGGAAAATGTTGTTCAGGAATAATGCGGCAGATGTTACTGCCCTATGCAGTGCCCTCCCCTTCTGGATTCCCAAAGATAAGGGCCTTGAGAATCTTCTTCCAGAATCGGATGAATCGGTCACATTTTCCTGTATACCTGGCCAACACAAACGCATCATACCATGCAGTTTGGGTGAGGCGGACTTAGCGTCTTGTACCATGTTTCGGTCTTACGCATGGCACCGTAGGGCTTAATGACTTGATGGGATAAGTCCACCCCACCCATGAAGCAGTTGTAGTCCACTATGCAGCCAGGCTTGGTGATTGGGGTAATCGATCCAAAAACACAGCGATGACATCAGTGTCAGCGTAAATCTATCATAGTGGAAGGATTTGCACGTCTTCCTTGTTTTGGATCCACTCCTGAAGTTTGGCTTGCAAACACTGAAGTATAATACTGACCAAAACACAACTGAGTGAATGAGGCTTTACTTGATATTTTTCATTTAGAAGAGGGTAAAAAAAGAGCACAAGCAGGAAAGCCTCATAAATTGAAGAGACGTTGTCAAGGTGGGATTTGAACTTTAAACCCCTGCACTGAAAGGCGATGCTCTAACCACTAAGCTATAGTTTCAGCCAATCATAGAGCTAGCTTTTTGATATATTCTAATAAGCAGGTGGCGAAAGAAGCACCGCAACTGCATTTCACTTCAATTCTATTCAATGTTCCATTTTACTTCTGGCTTTCTGTAGGACAACTCTTTTCAGCGGAGGTGCTTGCATTTATATACTATACAAACAAACAAACAAACAATCTACCCTTATGCTGTATACACAAATATTGCTGCCATATACTGCACACACAATTCATATCCCTATACATTGTTCCTGTTTCCGTTCTGCTAGGTGCTGCCAAGCCTACCATATGATGGAATGATGATCCGTTCTCCTCTCCCCTGCAAAACCACACTTTGATTGATGATGTGTAAGAGTGTATGAAATGGGAGTGCTGCTACTGGCTTGAAAAAGGATAGAGGCCAGTCAACCTCTAGGACAAGAAGACAAAACCGAGAAGTGGACACTGCCACGTTTGTAATGGCAATGTACAATGTACAATGCCCATGAACAATCTCCCTTCCCACATCCACTAGTACCACATCCCACGTCCATATGCACCATGAGAAGCTTGTTCTGCCTGCTTGTGCCAGTTACTGCATGTCTCCTAAATATAAACTCATAGGTTGATTGGTGCCTATTAAATTGACTGTAGAGTGCGTGTGATTTTGACATTTTTTTAACATGTAGTTTGAGCTCATCTGTTATTTTTTTGCAGGAATTAATACAATGTAGGTATGAAAAATTAAATTTTTATGTTTTTTTTCACAAATGAGTTTTGTATAGGACAAACGTTTCATCTACAGTACAAGAAACAAAGTAAATGCACCCTGACATTTTTGTTATCTCTATCTTTAAACACACACGACACCTATTTTGTGGTCTCCTTTTTTTCTCAGTATGGGGTATTTCAGAGGGAAAATGTTGTTCAGGAATTATGCGGCAGATGTTACCGCCCTATTCAGTGCCCTCCCCTTCTGGATTCCCAAAGATAAGGGCCTTGAGAACCTTCTTCCAGAATCGGATGAATCGGTCACATTTTCCTGTATACCTGGCCAACACAAACGCATCATACCATGCAGTTTGGGTGAGGCGGACTTAGCGTCTTGTACCATGTTTCGGTCTTACGCATGGCACCGTAGGGCTTAATGACTTGATGGGATAAGTCCACCCCACCCATGAAGCAGTTGTAGTCCACTATGCAGCCAGGCTTGGTGATTGGGGTAATCGATCCAAAAACACAGCGATGACATCAGTGTCAGCGTAAATCTATCATAGTGGAAGGATTTGCACGTCTTCCTTGTTTTGGATCCACTCCTGAAGTTTGGCTTGCAAACACTGAAGTATAATACTGACCAAAACACAACTGAGTGAATGAGGCTTTACTTGATTTTTTTCATTTAGAAGAGGGTAAAAAAAGAGCACAAGCAGGAAAGCCTCATAAATTGAAGAGACGTTGTCAAGGTGGGTTTTGAACTTTAAACCCCTGCACTGAAGGGCGATGCTCTAACCACTAAGCTATAGTTTCAGCCAATCATAGAGCTAGCTTTTTGATATATTCTAATGAGCAGGTGGCGAAAGAAGCACCGCAACTGCAGTTCACTTCAATTTTATTCAATGTTTCATTTTACTTCTGGCTTTCTGTAGGACAACTCTTTTCAGCGGAGGTGCTTGCATTTCTATACTATACAAACAAACAATCTACCCTTATGCTGTATACACAAATATTGCTGCCATATACTGCACACACAATTCATATCCCTGTACATTGTTCCTGTTTCCGTTCTGCTAGGTGCTGCCAAGCCTACCATATGATGGAATGATGATCCGTTCTCCTCTCCCCTGCAAAACCACACTTTGATTGATGATGTGTAAGAGTGTATGAAATGGGAGTGCTGCTACTGGCTTGAAAAAGGATAGAGGCCAGTCAACCTCTAGGACAAAAAGACAAAACCGAGAAGTGGACACTGCCACGTTTGTAATGGCAATGTACAATGTACAATGCCCATGAACAATCTCCCTTCCCACATCCACTAGTACCACATCCCACATCCACATGCACCATGAGAAGCTTGTTCTGCCTGCTTGTGCCAGTTACTGCATGTCTCCTAAATATAAACTCATAGGTTGATTGGTGCCTATTAAATTGACTGTAGAGTGCGTGTGATTTTGACATTTTTTTAACATGTAGTTTGAGCTCATCTGTTATTTTTTTGCAGGAATTAATACAATGTAGGTATGAAAAATTAAATTTTTATGTTTTTTTTCACAAATGAGTTTTGTATAGGACAAACGTTTCATCTACAGTACAAGAAACAAAGTAAATGCACCCTGACATTTTTGTTATCTCTATCTTTAAACACACACGACACCTATTTTGGGGTCTCCTTTTTTTCTCAGTATGGGGTATTTCAGAGGGAAAATGTTGTTCAGGAATAATGCGGCAGATGTTACTGCCCTATGCAGTGCCCTCCCCTTCTGGATTCCCAAAGATAAGGGCCTTGAGAATCTTCTTCCAGAATCGGATGAATCGGTCACATTTTCCTGTATACCTGGCCAACACAAACGCATCATACCATGCAGTTTGGGTGAGGCGGACTTAGCGTCTTGTACCATGTTTCGGTCTTACGCATGGCACCGTAGGGATTAATGACTTGATGGGATAAGTCCACCCCACCCATGAAGCAGTTGTAGTCCACTATGCAGCCAGGCTTGGTGATTGGGGTAATCGATCCAAAAACACAGCGATGACATCAGTGTCAGCGTAAATCTATCATAGTGGAAGGATTTGCACGTCTTCCTTGTTTTGGATCCACTCCTGAAGTTTGGCTTGCAAACACTGAAGTATAATACTGACCAAAACACAACTGAGTGAATGAGGCTTTACTTGATTTTTTTCATTTAGAAGAGGGTAAAAAAAGAGCACAAGCAGGAAAGCCTCATAAATTGAAGAGACGTTGTCAAGGTGGGATTTGAACTTTAAACCGCTGCACTGAAAGGCGATGCTCTAACCACTAAGCTATAGTTTCAGCCAATCATAGAGCTAGCTTTTTGATATATTCTAATGAGTAGGTGGCGAAAGAAGCACCGCAACTGCAGTTCACTTCAATTTTATTCAATATTCCATTTTACTTCTGGCTTTCTGTAGGACAACTCTTTTCAGCGGAGGTGCTTGCATTTCTATACTATACAAACAAACAATCTACTCTTATGCTGTATACACAAATATTGCTACCATATACTGCACACACAATTCATATCCCTATACATTGTTCCTGTTTCCGTTCTGCTAGGTGCTGCCAAGCCTACCATATGATGGAATGATGATCCGTTCTCCTCTCCCCTGCAAAACCACACTTTGATTGATGATGTGTAAGAGTGTATGAAATGGGAGTGCTGCTACTGGCTTGAAAAAGGATAGAGGCCAGTCAACCTCTAGGACAAAAAGACAAAACCGAGAAGTGGACACTGCCATGTTTGTAATGGCAATGTACAATGCCCGTGAACAATCTCCCTTCCCACATCCACTAGTACCACATCCCACATCCACATGCACCATGAGAAGCTTGTTCTGCCTGCTTGTGCCAGTTACTGCATGTCTCCTAAATATAAACTCATAGGTTGATTGGTGCCTATTAAATTGACTGTAGAGTGCGTGTGATTTTGCCATTTTTTTAACATGTAGTTTGAGCTCATCTGTTATTTTTTTGCAGGAATTAATACAATGTAGGTATGAAAAATTACATTTTTATGGTTTTTTTCACAAATGAGTTTTGTATAGGACAAACATTTCATCTACAGTACAAGAAACAAAGTAAATGCACCCTGACATTTTTGTTATCTCTATCTTTAAACACACGACACCTATTTTGGGGTCTCCTTTTTTTCTCAGTATGGGGTATTTCAGAGGGAAAATGTTGTTCAGGAATTATGCGGCAGATGTTACCGCCCTATGCAGTGCCCTCCCCTTCTGCATTCCCAAAGATAAGGGCCTTGAGAACCTTCTTCCAGAATCGGATGAATCGGTCACATTTTCCTGTATACCTGGCCAACACAAATGCATCATACCATGCAGTTTGGGTGAGGCGGACTTAGCGTCTTGTACCATGTTTCGGTCTTACGCATGGCACCGTAGGGCTTAATGACTTGATGGGATAAGTCCACCCCACCCATGAAGCAGTTGTAGTCCACTATGCAGCCAGGCTTGGTGATTGGGGTAATCGATCCAAAAACACAGCGATGACATCAGTGTCAGCGTAAATCTATCATAGTGGAAGGATTTGCACGTCTTCCTTGTTTTGGATCCACTCCTGAAGTTTGGCTTGCAAACACTGAAGTATAATACTGACCAAAACACAACTGAGTGAATGAGGCTTTACTTGATTTTTTTCATTTTGAAGAGGGTAAAAAAAGAGCACAAGCAGGAAAGCCTCATAAATTGAAGAGACGTTGTCAAGGTGGGATTTGAACTTTAAACCCCTGCACTGAAAGGCGATGCTCTAACCACTAAGCTATAGTTTCAGCCAATCATAGAGCTAGCTTTTTGATATATTCTAATGAGCAGGTGGCGAAAGAAGCACCGCAACTGCATTTCACTTACATTTTATTCAATGTTCCATTTTACTTCTGGCTTTCTGTAGGACAACTCTTTTCAGCGGAGGTGCTTGCATTTCTATACTATACAAACAAACAATCTACCCTTATGCTGTATACACAAATATTGCTGCCATATACTGCACACACAATTCATATCCCTATACATTGTTCCTGTTTCCGTTCTGCTAGGTGCTGCCAAGCCTACCATATGATGGAATGATGATCCGTTCTCCTCTCCCCTGCAAAACCACACTTTGATTGATGATGTGTAAGAGTGTATGAAATGGGAGTGCTGCTACTGGCTTGAAAAAGGATAGAGGCCAGTCAACCTCTAGGACAAAAAGACAAAACCGAGAAGTGGACACTGCCATGTTTGTAATGGCAATGTACAATGCCCGTGAACAATCTCCCTTCCCACATCCACTAGTACCACATCCCACATCCACATGCACCATGAGAAGCTTGTTCTGCCTGCTTGTGCCAGTTACTGCATGTCTCCTAAATATAAACTCATAGGTTGATTGGTGCCTATTAAATTGACTGTAGAGTGCGTGTGATTTTGCCATTTTTTTAACATGTAGTTTGAGCTCATCTGTTATTTTTTTGCAGGAATTAATACAATGTAGGTATGAAAAATTAAATTTTTATGGTTTTTTTCACAAATGAGTTTTGTATAGGACAAACATTTCATCTACAGTACAAGAAACAAAGTAAATGCACCCTGACATTTTTGTTATCTCTATCTTTAAACACACGACACCTATTTTGGGGTCTCCTTTTTTTCTCATTATGGGGTATTTCAGAGGGAAAATGTTGTTCAGGAATTATGCGGCAGATGTTACCGCCCTATGCAGTGCCCTCCCCTTCTGCATTCCCAAAGATAAGGGCCTTGAGAACCTTCTTCCAGAATCGGATGAATCGGTCACATTTTCCTGTATACCTGGCCAACACAAACGCATCATACCATGCAGTTTGGGTGAGGCGGACTTAGCGTCTTGTACCATGTTTCGGTCTTACGCATGGCACCGTAGGGCTTAATGACTTGATGGGATAAGTCCACCCCACCCATGAAGCAGTTGTAGTCCACTATGCAGCCAGGCTTGGTGATTGGGGTAATCGATCCAAAAACACAGCGATGACATCAGTGTCAGCGTAAATCTATCATAGTGGAAGGATTTGCACGTCTTCCTTGTTTTGGATCCACTCCTGAAGTTTGGCTTGCAAACACTGAAGTATAATACTGACCAAAACACAACTGAGTGAATGAGGCTTTACTTGATTTTTTTCATTTAGAAGAGGGTAAAAAAAGAGCACAAGCAGGAAAGCCTCATAAATTGAAGAGACATTGTCAAGGTGGGATTTGAACTTTAAACCCCTGCACTGAAAGGCGATGCTCTAACCACTAAGCTATAGTTTCAGCCAATCATAGAGCTAGCTTTTTGATATATTCTAATGAGCAGGTGGCGAACGAAGCACCGTAACTGCATTTCACTTCAATTTTATTCAATGTTCCATTTTACTTCTGGCTTTCTGTAGGACAACTCTTTTCAGCGGAGGTGCTTGCATTTCTATACTATACAAACAAACAATCTACCCTTATGCTGTATACACAAATATTGCTGCCATATACTGCACACACAATTCATATCCCTATACATTGTTCCTGTTTCCGTTCTGCTAGGTGCTGCCAAGCCTACCATATGATGGAATGATGATCCGTTCTCCTCTCCCCTGCAAAACCACACTTTGATTGATGATGTGTAAGAGTGTATGAAATGGGAGTGCTGCTACTGGCTTGAAAAAGGATAGAGGCCAGTCAACCTCTAGGACAAAAAGACAAAACCGAGAAGTGGACACTGCCATGTTTGTAATGGCAATGTACAATGCCCGTGAACAATCTCCCTTCCCACATCCACTAGTACCACATCACACATCCACATGCACCATGAGAAGCTTGTTCTGCCTGCTTGTGCCAGTTACTGCATGTCTCCTAAATATAAACTCATAGGTTGATTGGTGCCTATTAAATTGACTGTAGAGTGCGTGTGATTTTGACATTTTTTTAACATGTAGTTTGAGCTCATCTGTTATTTTTTTACAGGAATTAATACAATGTAGGTATGAAAAATTAAATTTTTATGTTTTTTTTCACAAATGAGTTTTGTATAGGACAAACGTTTCATCTACAGTACAAGAAACAAAGTAAATGCACCCTGACATTTTTGTTATCTCTATCTTTAAACACACACGACACCTATTTTGGGGTCTCCTTTTTTTCTCAGTATGGGGTATTTCAGAGGGAAAATGTTGTTCAGGAATTATGCGGCAGATGTTACCGCCCTATGCAGTGCCCTCCCCTTCTGGATTCCCAAAGATAAGGGCCTTGAGAACCTTCTTCCAGAATCGGATGAATCGGTCACATTTTCCTGTATACCTGGCCAACACAAACGCATCATACCATGCAGTTTGGGTGAGGCGGACTTAGCGTCTTGTACCATGTTTCGGTCTTACGCATGGCACCGTAGGGCTTAATGACTTGATGGGATAAGTCCACCCCACCCATGAAGCAGTTGTAGTCCACTATGCAGCCAGGCTTGGTGATTGGGGTAATCGATGCAAAAACACAGCGATGACATCAGTGTCAGCGTAAATCTATCATAGTGGAAGGATTTGCACGTCTTCCTTGTTTTGGATCCACTCCTGAAGTTTGGCTTGCAAACACTGAAGTATAATACTGACCAAAACACAACTGAGTGAATGAGGCTTTACTTGATATTTTTCATTTAGAAGAGGGTAAAAAAAGAGCACAAGCAGGAAAGCCTCATAAATTGAAGAGACGTTGTCAAGGTGGGATTTGAACTTTAAACCCCTGCACTGAAAGGCGATGCTCTAACCACTAAGCTATAGTTTCAGCCAATCATAGAGCTAGCTTTTTGATATATTCTAATGAGCAGGTGGCGAAAGAAGCACCGCAACTGCATTTCACTTCAATTTTATTCAATGTTCCATTTTACTTCTGGCTTTCTGTAGGACAACTCTTTTCAGCGGAGGTGCTTGCATTTCTATACTATACAAACAAACAATCTACCCTTATGCTGTATACACAAATATTGCTGCCATATACTGCACACACAATTCATATCCCTATACATTGTTCCTGTTTCCGTTCTGCTAGGTGCTGCCAAGCCTACCATATGATGGAATGATGATCCGTTCTCCTCTCCCCTGCAAAACCACACTTTGATTGATGATGTGTAAGAGTGTATGAAATGGGAGTGCTGCTACTGGCTTGAAAAAGGATAGAGGCCAGTCAACCTCTAGGACAAAAAGACAAAACCGAGAAGTGGACACTGCCATGTTTGTAATGGCAATGTACAATGCCCGTGAACAAACTCCCTTCCCACATCCACTAGTACCACATCCCACATCCACATGCACCATGAGAAGCTTGTTCTGCCTGCTTGTGCCAGTTACTGCATGTCTCCTAAATATAAACTCATAGGTTGATTGGTGCCTATTGAATTGAATGTAGAGTGCGTGTGATTTTGACATTTTTTTAACATGTAGTTTGAGCTCATCTGTTATTTTTTTACAGGAATTAATACAATGTAGGTATGAAAAATTAAATTTTTATGTTTTTTTTCACAAATGAGTTTTGTATAGGACAAACGTTTCATCTACAGTACAAGAAACAAAGTAAATGCACCCTGACATTTTTGTTATCTCTATCTTTAAACACACACGACACCTATTTTGGGGTCTCCTTTTTTTCTCAGTATGGGGTATTTCAGAGGGAAAATGTTGTTCAGGAATTATGCGGCAGATGTTACCGCCCTATGCAGTGCCCTCCCCTTCTGGATTCCCAAAGATAAGGGCCTTGAGAACCTTCTTCCAGAATCGGATGAATCGGTCACATTTTCCTGTATACCTGGCCAACACAAACGCATCATACCATGCAGTTTGGGTGAGGCGGACTTAGCGTCTTGTACCATGTTTCGGTCTTACGCATGGCACCGTAGGGCTTAATGACTTGATGGGATAAGTCCACCCCACCCATAAAGCAGTTGTAGTCCACTATGCAGCTAGGCTTGGTGATTGGGGCGATCGATCCAAAAACACAGCGATGACATCAGTGTCAGCGTAAATCTATCATAGTGGAAGGATTTGCACATCTTCCTTGTTTTGGATCCACTCCTGAAGTTTGGCTTGCAAACACTGAAGTATAATACTGACCAAAACACAACTGAGTGAATGAGGCTTTACTTGATTTTTTTCATTTAGTTGAGGGTAAAAAAAGAGCACAAGCAGGCAAGCTTCATAAATTGAAGAGATGTTGTCTATGTGGGATTTGAACATTAAACCCCAGCACTGAAAGGTGATGCTGTAACCGCTAAGCTATAGTTTCAGCCAATCACGCAGCTGGCTTTTTGATATATTTTAATGAGCAGGTCGCAAAAGAAGCACCGCAACTGTATTTCACTTACATTCTATTCAATGCTCCATTTTACTTCAGGCTTTCTGTAGGACAACTCTTTTCAGCGGAGGTGCTTGCATTTATATACTATACAAACAAACAATCTACCCTTATGCTGTATACACAAATATTGCTGCCATATACTGCACACACAATTCATATCCCTATACATTCTTCTTCTTTCCGTTCTGCTAGGTGCTGCCAAGCCTACCATATGATGGAATGATGATCCGTTCTCCTCTCCCCTGCAAAACCACACTTTGATTGATGATGTGTATGAAATGGGAGTGCTGCTACTGGCTTGAAAAAGGATAGAGGCCAGTCAACCTCTAGGACAAAAAGACAAAACTGAGAAGTGGAAACTGCCACATTTGTAATGGCAATGTACAATGCCCATGAACAATCTCCCTTCCCACATCCACTAGTACCACATCCCACATCCACATACACCATGAGAAGCTTGTTCTGCCTGCTTGTGCCAGTTACTGCATGTCTCCTAAATATAAACTCATAGGTTGATTGGTGCCTATTGAATTGACTGTAGAGTGCGTGTGATTTTGACATTTTTTTAACGTGTAGTTTGAGCTCATCTCTTAGTTTTTTTGCAGGAATTAATACAATATAGGTATGAAAAATTACATTTTTATGTTTTTTTTCACAAATGAGTTTTGTATAGGACAAACGTTTCATCTACAGTACAAGAAACGAAGTAAATGCACCCTGACATTTTTGTTATCTCTATCTTTAAACACACACGACACCTATTTTGGGGTCTCCTTTTTTTCTCAGTATGGGGTATTTCAGAGGGAAAATGTTGTTCAGGAATTATGCGGCAGATGTTACTGCCCTATGCAGTGCCCTCCCCTTCTGATTTCCCAAAGATAAGGGCCTTGAGAACCATCTTCCAGAATCGGATGAATCGGTCACATTTTCCTGTATACCTGGCCAACACAAACGCATCATACCATGCAGTTTGGGTGAGGCGGACTTAGCGTCTTGTACCATGTTTCGGTCTTACGCATGGCACCGTAGGGCTTAATGACTTGATGGGATAAGTCCACCCCACCCATGAAGCAGTTGTAGTCCACTATGCAGCCAGGCTTGGTGATTGGGGCGATGGATCCAAAAACACAGCGATGACATCAGTGTCAGGGTAAATCTATCATAGTGGAAGGATTTGCATGTCTTCCTTGTTTTGGATCCACTCCTGAAGTTTGGCTTGCAAACACTGAAGTATTATACTGACCAAAACACAACTGACTGAATGAGGCTTTACTTGATTTTTTTCATTTAGTTGAGGGTAAAAAAAGAGCAAAAGCAGGCAAGCTTCATAAATTGAAGAGATGTTGTCAATGTGGGATTTGAACTTTAAACCCCAGCACTGAAAGGTGATGCTCTAACCACTAAGCTATAGTTTCAGCCAATCACGCAGCTGGAATTTTGATATATTTTAATCAGCAGGTGGCAAAAGAAGCAGCGCAACTGTATTTCACTTCCATTCTATTCAATGCTCCATTTTACTTCTGGCTTTCTGTTGGACAACTCTTTTCAGCAGGGGTGCTTGCATTTCTATACTATACAAACAAACAATCTACATACCATTATGCTGCATACACAAATCTTGCTGCCATATACTGCACACACAATTCATATCCCTATACATTGTTCCTGTTTCCGTTGTGCTAGGTGCTGCCAAGCCTACCATATGATGAAATGAGGATCCGTTCTCCTCTCCCCTGCAAAAGCACACTTTGATTGATGATGTGTATGAAATGGGAGTGCTGCTACTGGCTTGAAAAAGGATAGAGGCCAGTCAACCTGTAGGACAAAAAGACAAAACCGAGAAGTGGAAACTGCCATGTTTGTGGTAGCTATGCACAATGTACAATGCCCATGAGCAATCTCCCTTCCCACATTCACTAGTAAACCTCAGCTGTATTTATATGTCCGTAGTAAGAGAAACTTTGACCTTAGGGAGAGTGGGAGGCCTATGGAAAGGGACCTGGCTACTAAATGACCCACCCTGGCTGAAAACCCTACCCCTATAGAAACTCCAAACTAGAATAGAATATTTAGGAGTATTTTATTGGAAAGAAGTTGCTTGTGCCCCTTTTGACAGACACCAGCTCATTAGCATATATCGATGAGCAAGGCCTCTGATTGGTTGGTGTGGTTGTTTACTTGTTAGAGAATCACCTTGAAGTGCTGTGGGTTGAAATCCTGCTTTGTCAACATCTGCACCATGAGAAGCTTGTTCTGCTTGCTTGTGCCAGTTACTGCATGTCTCCTAAATATAAACTCATAGGTTGATTGGTGCCTATTGAATTGACTGTAGAGTGCGTGTGATTTTGACATTTTTTTAACGTGTAGATTGAGCTCATCTCTTATTTTTTTGCAGGAATTAATACAATGTAGGTATGAAAAATTAAATTTTTATGGTTTTTTTCACAAATCAGTTTTGTATAGGACAAACGTTTCATCTACAGTACAAGAAACAAATTAAATGCACCCTAACATTTTTGCTATCTCTATCTTTAAACACACACGACACCTATTTTGGAGTCTCCTTTTTTTTCTCAGTATGGTGTATTTCAGAAGGAAAATGTTGTTCATGAATTATGCGGCAGATGTTACTGCCCTATGCAGTGCCCTCCCCTTCTGGATTCCCAAAGATAAGGGCCTTGAGAACCTTCTTCCAGAATCGGATAAATCGGTCACATTTTCCTGTATACCTGGCCAACACAAACGCATCATACCATGCAGTTTGGGTGAGGCGGACTTAGCGTCTTGTACCATGTTTCGGTCTTACGCATGGCACCGTAGGGCTTAATGACTTGATGGGATAAGTCCACCCCACCCATGAAGCAGTTGTAGTCCACTATGCAGCCAGGCTTGGTGATTGGGGCGATCGATCCAAAAACACAGAGATGACATCAGTGTCAGCGTAAATCTATCATAGTGGAAGTATTTGCACGTCTTCCTTGTTTTGGATGCACTCCTGAAGTTTGGCTTGCAAACACTGAAGTATAATACTGACCAAAACACAACTGAGTGAATGAGGCTTTACTTGACTTTTTTCATTTAGAAGAGGGTAAAAAAAGAGCACAAGCAGGCAAGCCTCATAAATTGAAGAGATGTTGTCAAGGTGGGATTTGAACTTAAAACCCCAGCACTGAAAGGCGATGCTCTAATCACTAAGCTATAGTTTCAGCCAATCACGCAGCTGGCTTTTTGATATATTTTAATCAGCAGGTGGCAAAAGAAGCACCGCAACTGTATTTCACTTACATTCTATTCAATGCTCCATTTTACTTCTGGCTTTCTGTAGGACAACTCTTTTCAGCAGGGGTGCTTGCATTTCTATACTATACAAACAAGCAATCTACCCTTATGCTGTATACACAAATATTGCTGCCATATACTGCACACACAATTCATATCCCTATACATTGTTCCTGTTTCCGTTGTGCTAGGTGCTGCCAAGCCTACCATATGATGGAATGATGATCCGTTCTCCTCTCCCCTGCAAAAGCACGCGATTGATGATCTGTAAGAGTGTATGAAATGGGAGTGCTGCTACTGGCTTGAAAAAGGATAGAGGCCAGTCAACCTCTAGGACAAAAAGACAAAACTGAGAAGTGGACACTGCCACATTTGTAATGGCAATGTACAATGCCCATGAACAATCTCCCTTCCCACATCCACTAGTACCACATCCCACATCCACATACACCATGAGAAGCTTGTTCTGCCTGCTTGTGCCAGTTACTGCATGTCTCCTAAATATAAACTCATAGGTTGATTGGTGCCTATTGAATTGACTGTAGAGTGCGTGTGATTTTGACATTTTTTTAACGTGTAGTTTGAGCTCATCTCTTAGTTTTTTTGCAGGAATTAATACAATATAGGTATGAAAAATTACATTTTTATGTTTTTTTTCACAAATGAGTTTTGTATAGGACAAACGTTTCATCTACAGTACAAGAAACGAAGTAAATGCACCCTGACATTTTTGTTATCTCTATCTTTAAACACACACGACACCTATTTTGGGGTCTCCTTTTTTTCTCAGTATGGGGTATTTCAGAGGGAAAATGTTGTTCAGGAATTATGCGGCAGATGTTACTGCCCTATGCAGTGCCCTCCCCTTCTGATTTCCCAAAGATAAGGGCCTTGAGAACCATCTTCCAGAATCGGATGAATCGGTCACATTTTCCTGTATACCTGGCCAACACAAACGCATCATACCATGCAGTTTGGGTGAGGCGGACTTAGCGTCTTGTACCATGTTTCGGTCTTACGCATGGCACCGTAGGGCTTAATGACTTGATGGGATAAGTCCACCCCACCCATGAAGCAGTTGTAGTCCACTATGCAGCCAGGCTTGGTGATTGGGGCGATGGATCCAAAAACACAGCGATGACATCAGTGTCAGGGTAAATCTATCATAGTGGAAGGATTTGCATGTCTTCCTTGTTTTGGATCCACTCCTGAAGTTTGGCTTGCAAACACTGAAGTATTATACTGACCAAAACACAACTGACTGAATGAGGCTTTACTTGATTTTTTTCATTTAATTGAGGGTAAAAAAAGAGCAAAAGCAGGCAAGCTTCATAAATTGAAGAGATGTTGTCAATGTGGGATTTGAACTTTAAACCCCAGCACTGAAAGGTGATGCTCTAACCACTAAGCTATAGTTTCAGCCAATCACGCAGCTGGAATTTTGATATATTTTAATCAGCAGGTGGCAAAAGAAGCAGCGCAACTGTATTTCACTTCCATTCTATTCAATGCTCCATTTTACTTCTGGCTTTCTGTTGGACAACTCTTTTCAGCAGGGGTGCTTGCATTTCTATACTATACAAACAAACAATCTACATACCATTATGCTGCATACACAAATCTTGCTGCCATATACTGCACACACAATTCATATCCCTATACATTGTTCCTGTTTCCGTTGTGCTAGGTGCTGCCAAGCCTACCATATGATGAAATGAGGATCCGTTCTCCTCTCCCCTGCAAAAGCACACTTTGATTGATGATGTGTATGAAATGGGAGTGCTGCTACTGGCTTGAAAAAGGATATTGGCCAGTCAACCTGTAGGACAAAAAGACAAAACCGAGAAGTGGAAACTGCCATGTTTGCGGTAGCTATGCACAATGTACAATGTACAATGCCCATGAGCAATCTCCCTTCCCACATTCACTAGTAAACCTCAGCTGTATTTATATGTCCGTAGAAAGAGAAACTTTGACCTTAGGGAGAGTGGGAGGCCTATGGAAAGGGACCTGGCTACTAAATGACCCACCCTGGCTGAAAACCCTACCCCTATAGAAACTCCAAACTAGAATAGAATATTTAGGAGTATTTTATTGGAAAGAAGTTGCTTGTGCCCCTTTTGACAGACACCAGCTCATTAGCATATATCGATGAGCAAGGCCTCTGATTGGTTGGTGTGGTTGTTTACTTGTTAGAGAATCACCTTGAAGTGCTGTGGGTTGAAATCCTGCTTTGTCAACATCTGCACCATGAGAAGCTTGTTCTGCTTGCTTGTGCCAGTTACTGCATGTCTCCTAAATATAAACTCCTAGGTTGATTGGTGCCTATTGAATTGACTGTAGAGTGCGTGTGATTTTGACATTTTTTTAACGTGTAGTTTGAGCTCATCTCTTATTTTTTTGCAGGAATTAATACAATGTAGGTATGAAAAATTAAATTTTTATGGTTTTTTTCACAAATGAGTTTTGTATAGGACAAACGTTTCATCTACAGTACAAGAAACGAATTAAATGCACCCTAACATTTTTGTTATCTCTATCTTTAAACACACACGACACCTATTTTGGAGTCTCCTTTTTTTTCTCAGTATGGTGTATTTCAGAAGGAAAATGTTGTTCAGGAATTATGCGGCAGATGTTACTGCCCTATGCAGTGCCCTCCCCTTCTGGATTCCCAAAGATAAGGGCCTTGAGAACCTTCTTCCAGAATCGGATAAATCGGTCACATTTTCCTGTATACCTGGCCAACACAAACGCATCATACCATGCAGTTTGGGTGAGGCGGACTTAGCGTCTTGTACCATGTTTCGGTCTTACGCATGGCACCGTAGGGCTTAATGACTTGATGGGATAAGTCCACCCCACCCATGAAGCAGTTGTAGTCCACTATGCAGCCAGGCTTGGTGATTGGGGCGATCGATCCAAAAACACAGCGATGACATCAGTGTCAGCGTAAATCTATCATAGTGGAAGGATTTGCACGTCTTCCTTGTTTTGGATCCACTCCTGAAGTTTGGCTTGCAAACACTGAAGTATAATACTGACCAAAACACAACTGAGTGAATGAGGCTTTACTTGACTTTTTTCATTTAGAAGAGGGTAAAAAAAGAGCACAAGCAGGCAAGCCTCATAAATTGAAGAGATGTTGTCAAGGTGGGATTTGAACTTTAAACCCCAGCACTGAAAGGCGATGCTCTAATCACTAAGCTATAGTTTCAGCCAATCACGCAGCTGGCTTTTTGATATAGTTTAATCAGCAGGTGGCAAAAGAAGCAGCGCAACTGTATTTCACTTACATTCTATTCAATGCTAAATTTTACTTCTGGCTTTCTGTAGGACAACTCTTTTCAGCAGGGGTGCTTGCATTTCTATACTATACAAACAAGCAATCTACCCTTATGCTGTATACACAAATATTGCTGCCATATACTGCACACACAATTCATATCCCTATACATTGTTCCTGTTTCCGTTGTGCTAGGTGCTGCCAAGCCTACCATATGATGGAATGATGATCCGTTCTCCTCTCCCCTGCAAAAGCATGCGATTGATGATCTGTAAGAGTGTATGAAATGGGAGTGCTGCTACTGGCTTGAAAAAGGATAGAGGCCAGTCAACCTCTAGGACAAAAAGACAAAACTGAGAAGTGGACACTGCCACATTTGTAATGGCAATGTACAATGCCCATGAACAATCTCCCTTCCCACATCCACTAGTACCACATCCCACATCCACATACACCATGAGAAGCTTGTTCTGCCTGCTTGTGCCAGTTACTGCATGTCTCCTAAATATAAACTCATAGGTTGATTGGTGCCTATTGAATTGACTGTAGAGTGCGTGTGATTTTGACATTTTTTTAACGTGTAGTTTGAGCTCATCTCTTATTTTTTTGCAGGAATTAATACAATATAGGTATGAAAAATTACATTTTTATGTTTTTTTTCACAAATGAGTTTTGTATAGGACAAACGTTTCATCTACAGTACAAGAAACGAAGTAAATGCACCCTGACATTTTTGTTATCTCTATCTTTAAACACACACGACACCTATTTTGGGGTCTCCTTTTTTTCTCAGTATGGGGTATTTCAGAGGGAAAATGTTGTTCAGGAATTATGCGGCAGATGTTACTGCCCTATGCAGTGCCCTCCCCTTCTGGATTCCCAAAGATAAGGGCCTTGAGAACCTTCTTCCAGAATCGGATGAATCGGTCACATTTTCCTGTATACCTGGCCAACACAAACGCATCATACCATGCAGTTTGGGTGAGGCGGACTTAGCGTCTTGTACCATGTTTCGGTCTTACGCATGGCACCGTAGGGCTTAATGACTTGATGGGATAAGTCCACCCCACCCATGAAGCAGTTGTAGTCCACTATGCAGCCAGGCTTGGTGATTGGGGCGATGGATCCAAAAACACAGCGATGACATCAGTGTCAGGGTAAATCTATCATAGTGGAAGGATTTGCATGTCTTCCTTGTTTTGGATCCACTCCTGAAGTTTGGCTTGCAAACACTGAAGTATTATACTGACCAAAACACAACTGACTGAATGAGGCTTTACTTGATTTTTTTCATTTAGTTGAGGGTAAAAAAAGAGCAAAAGCAGGCAAGCTTCATAAATTGAAGAGATGTTGTCAATGTGGGATTTGAACTTTAAACCCCAGCACTGAAAGGTGATGCTCTAACCACTAAGCTATAGTTTCAGCCAATCACGCAGCTGGAATTTTAATATATTTTAATGAGCAGGTGGCAAAAGAAGCAGCGCAACTGTATTTCACTTCCATTCTATTCAATGCTCCATTTTACTTCTGGCTTTCTGTTGGACAACTCTTTTCAGCAGGGGTGCTTGCATTTCTATACTATACAAACAAACAATCTACATACCATTATGCTGCATACACAAATCTTGCTGCCATATACTGCACACACAATTCATATCCCTATACATTGTTCCTGTTTCCGTTGTGCTAGGTGCTGCCAAGCCTACCATATGATGAAATGAGGATCCGTTCTCCTCTCCCCTGCAAAAGCACACTTTGATTGATGATGTGTATGAAATGGGAGTGCTGCTACTGGCTTGAAAAAGGATATTGGCCAGTCAACCTGTAGGACAAAAAGACAAAACCGAGAAGTGGAAACTGCCATGTTTGTGGTAGCTATGCACAATGTACAATGCCCATGAGCAATCTCCCTTCCCACATTCACTAGTAAACCTCAGCTGTATTTATATGTCCGTAGTAAGAGAAACTTTGACCTTAGGGAGAGTGGGAGGCCTATGGAAAGGGACCTGGCTACTAAATGACCCACCCTGGCTGAAAACCCTACCCCTATAGAAACTCCAAACTAGAATAGAATATTTAGGAGTATTTTATTGGAAAGAAGTTGCTTGTGCCCCTTTTGACAGACACCAGCTCATTAGCATATATCGATGAGCAAGGCCTCTGATTGGTTGGTGTGGTTGTTTACTTGTTAGAGAATCACCTTGAAGTGCTGTGGGTTGAAATCCTGCTTTGTCAACATCTGCACCATGAGAAGCTTGTTCTGCTTGCTTGTGCCAGTTACTGCATGTCTCCTAAATATAAACTCCTAGGTTGATTGGTGCCTATTGAATTGACTGTAGAGTGCGTGTGATTTTGACATTTTTTTAACGTGTAGATTGAGCTCATCTCTTATTTTTTTGCAGGAATTAATACAATGTAGGTATGAAAAATTCAATTTTTATGGTTTTTTTCACAAATGAGTTTTGTATAGGACAAACGTTTCATCTACAGTACAAGAAACGAATTAAATGCACCCTAACATTTTTGCTATCTCTATCTTTAAACACACACAACACCTATTTTGGAGTCTCCTTTTTTTTCTCAGTATGGTGTATTTCAGAAGGAAAATGTTGTTCAGGAATTATGCGGCAGATGTTACTGCCCTATGCAGTGCCCTCCCCTTCTGGATTCCCAAAGATAAGGGCCTTGAGAACCTTCTTCCAGAATCGGATAAATCGGTCACATTTTCCTGTATACCTGGCCAACACAAACGCATCATACCATGCAGTTTGGGTGAGGCGGACTTAGCGTCTTGTACCATGTTTCGGTCTTACGCATGGCACCGTAGGGCTTAATGACTTGATGGGATAAGTCCACCCCACCCATGAAGCAGTTGTAGTCCACTATGCAGCCAGGCTTGGTGATTGGGGCGATCGATCCAAAAACACAGCGATGACATCAGTGTCAGCGTAAATCTATCATAGTGGAAGGATTTGCACGTCTTCCTTGTTTTGGATCCACTCCTGAAGTTTGGCTTGCAAACACTGAAGTATAATACTGACCAAAACACAACTGAGTGAATGAGGCTTTACTTGACTTTTTTCATTTAGAAGAGGGTAAAAAAAGAGCACAAGCAGGCAAGCCTCATAAATTGAAGAGATGTTGTCAAGGTGGGATTTGAACTTTAAACCCCAGCACTGAAAGGCGATGCTCTAATCACTAAGCTATAGTTTCAGCCAATCACGCAGCTGGCTTTTTGATATATTTTAATCAGCAGGTGGCAAAAGAAGCACCGCAACTGTATTTCACTTACATTCTATTCAATGCTCCATTTTACTTCTGGCTTTCTGTAGGACAACTCTTTTCAGCAGGGGTGCTTGCATTTCTATACTATACAAACAAGCAATCTACCCTTATGCTGTATACACAAATATTGCTGCCATATACTGCACACACAATTCATATCCCTATACATTGTTCCTGTTTCCGTTGTGCTAGGTGCTGCCAAGCCTACCATATGATGGAATGATGATCCGTTCTCCTCTCCCCTGCAAAAGCACGCGATTGATGATCTGTAAGAGTGTATGAAATGGGAGTGCTGCTACTGGCTTGAAAAAGGATAGAGGCCAGTCAACCTCTAGGACAAAAAGACAAAACTGAGAAGTGGACACTGCCACATTTGTAATGGCAATGTACAATGCCCATGAACAATCTCCCTTCCCACATCCACTAGTACCACATCCCACATCCACATACACCATGAGAAGCTTGTTCTGCCTGCTTGTGCCAGTTACTGCATGTCTCCTAAATATAAACTCATAGGTTGATTGGTGCCTATTGAATTGACTGTAGAGTGCGTGTGATTTTGACATTTTTTTAACGTGTAGTTTGAGCTCATCTCTTAGTTTTTTTGCAGGAATTAATACAATATAGGTATGAAAAATTACATTTTTATGTTTTTTTTCACAAATGAGTTTTGTATAGGACAAACGTTTCATCTACAGTACAAGAAACGAAGTAAATGCACCCTGACATTTTTGTTATCTCTATCTTTAAACACACACGACACCTATTTTGGGGTCTCCTTTTTTTCTCAGTATGGGGTATTTCAGAGGGAAAATGTTGTTCAGGAATTATGCGGCAGATGTTACTGCCCTATGCAGTGCCCTCCCCTTCTGATTTCCCAAAGATAAGGGCCTTGAGAACCATCTTCCAGAATCGGATGAATCGGTCACATTTTCCTGTATACCTGGCCAACACAAACGCATCATACCATGCAGTTTGGGTGAGGCGGACTTAGCGTCTTGTACCATGTTTCGGTCTTACGCATGGCACCGTAGGGCTTAATGACTTGATGGGATAAGTCCACCCCACCCATGAAGCAGTTGTAGTCCACTATGCAGCCAGGCTTGGTGATTGGGGCGATGGATCCAAAAACACAGCGATGACATCAGTGTCAGGGTAAATCTATCATAGTGGAAGGATTTGCATGTCTTCCTTGTTTTGGATCCACTCCTGAAGTTTGGCTTGCAAACACTGAAGTATTATACTGACCAAAACACAACTGACTGAATGAGGCTTTACTTGATTTTTTTCATTTAGTTGAGGGTAAAAAAAGAGCAAAAGCAGGCAAGCTTCATAAATTGAAGAGATGTTGTCAATGTGGGATTTGAACTTTAAACCCCAGCACTGAAAGGTGATGCTCTAACCACTAAGCTATAGTTTCAGCCAATCACGCAGCTGGAATTTTGATATATTTTAATGAGCAGGTGGCAAAAGAAGCAGCGCAACTGTATTTCACTTCCATTCTATTCAATGCTCCATTTTACTTCTGGCTTTCTGTTGGACAACTCTTTTCAGCAGGGGTGCTTGCATTTCTATACTATACAAACAAACAATCTACATACCATTATGCTGCATACACAAATCTTGCTGCCATATACTGCACACACAATTCATATCCCTATACATTGTTCCTGTTTCCGTTCTGCTAGGTGCTGCCAAGCCTACCATGTGATGAAATGAGGATCCGTTCTCCTCTCCCCTGCAAAAGCACACTTTGATTGATGATGTGTATGAAATGGGAGTGCTGCTACTGGCTTGAAAAAGGATATTGGCCAGTCAACCTGTAGGACAAAAAGACAAAACCGAGAAGTGGAAACTGCCATGTTTGTGGTAGCTATGCACAATGTACAATGCCCATGAGCAATCTCCCTTCCCACATTCACTAGTAAACCTCAGCTGTATTTATATGTCCGTAGTAAGAGAAACTTTGACCTTAGGGAGAGTGGGAGGCCTATGGAAAGGGACCTGGCTACTAAATGACCCACCCTGGCTGAAAACCCTACCCCTATAGAAACTCCAAACTAGAATAGAATATTTAGGAGTATTTTATTGGAAAGAAGTTGCTTGTGCCCCTTTTGACAGACACCAGCTCATTAGCATATATCGATGAGCAAGGCCTCTGATTGGTTGGTGTGGTTGTTTACTTGTTAGAGAATCACCTTGAAGTGCTGTGGGTTGAAATCCTGCTTTGTCAACATCTGCACCATGAGAAGCTTGTTCTGCTTGCTTGTGCCAGTTACTGCATGTCTCCTAAATATAAACTCCTAGGTTGATTGGTGCCTATTGAATTGACTGTAGAGTGCGTGTGATTTTGACATTTTTTTAACGTGTAGATTGAGCTCATCTCTTATTTTTTTGCAGGAATTAATACAATGTAGGTATGAAAAATTAAATTTTTATGGTTTTTTTCACAAATGAGTTTTGTATAGGACAAACGTTTCATCTACAGTACAAGAAACGAATTAAATGCACCCTAACATTTTTGCTATCTCTATCTTTAAACACACACAACACCTATTTTGGAGTCTCCTTTTTTTTCTCAGTATGGTGTATTTCAGAAGGAAAATGTTGTTCAGGAATTATGCGGCAGATGTTACTGCCCTATGCAGTGCCCTCCCCTTCTGGATTCCCAAAGATAAGGGCCTTGAGAACCTTCTTCCAGAATCGGATAAATCGGTCACATTTTCCTGTATACCTGGCCAACACAAACGCATCATACCATGCAGTTTGGGTGAGGCGGACTTAGCGTCTTGTACCATGTTTCGGTCTTACGCATGGCACCGTAGGGCTTAATGACTTGATGGGATAAGTCCACCCCACCCATGAAGCAGTTGTAGTCCACTATGCAGCCAGGCTTGGTGATTGGGGCGATCGATCCAAAAACACAGCGATGACATCAGTGTCAGCGTAAATCTATCATAGTGGAAGGATTTGCACGTCTTCCTTGTTTTGGATCCACTCCTGAAGTTTGGCTTGCAAACACTGAAGTATAATACTGACCAAAACACAACTGAGTGAATGAGGCTTTACTTGACTTTTTTCATTTAGAAGAGGGTAAAAAAAGAGCACAAGCAGGCAAGCCTCATAAATTGAAGAGATGTTGTCAAGGTGGGATTTGAACTTTAAACCCCAGCACTGAAAGGCGATGCTCTAATCACTAAGCTATAGTTTCAGCCAATCACGCAGCTGGCTTTTTGATATATTTTAATCAGCAGGTGGCAAAAGAAGCACCGCAACTGTATTTCACTTACATTCTATTCAATGCTCCATTTTACTTCTGGCTTTCTGTAGGACAACTCTTTTCAGCAGGGGTGCTTGCATTTCTATACTATACAAACAAGCAATCTACCCTTATGCTGTATACACAAATATTGCTGCCATATACTGCACACACAATTCATATCCCTATACATTGTTCCTGTTTCCGTTGTGCTAGGTGCTGCCAAGCCTACCATATGATGGAATGATGATCCGTTCTCCTCTCCCCTGCAAAAGCACGCGATTGATGATCTGTAAGAGTGTATGAAATGGGAGTGCTGCTACTGGCTTGAAAAAGGATAGAGGCCAGTCAACCTCTAGGACAAAAAGACAAAACTGAGAAGTGGACACTGCCACATTTGTAATGGCAATGTACAATGCCCATGAACAATCTCCCTTCCCACATCCACTAGTACCACATCCCACATCCACATACACCATGAGAAGCTTGTTCTGCCTGCTTGTGCCAGTTACTGCATGTCTCCTAAATATAAACTCATAGGTTGATTGGTGCCTATTGAATTGACTGTAGAGTGCGTGTGATTTTGACATTTTTTTAACGTGTAGTTTGAGCTCATCTCTTAGTTTTTTTGCAGGAATTAATACAATATAGGTATGAAAAATTACATTTTTATGTTTTTTTTCACAAATGAGTTTTGTATAGGACAAACGTTTCATCTACAGTACAAGAAACGAAGTAAATGCACCCTGACATTTTTGTTATCTCTATCTTTAAACACACACGACACCTATTTTGGGGTCTCCTTTTTTTCTCAGTATGGGGTATTTCAGAGGGAAAATGTTGTTCAGGAATTATGCGGCAGATGTTACTGCCCTATGCAGTGCCCTCCCCTTCTGGATTCCCAAAGATAAGGGCCTTGAGAACCTTCTTCCAGAATCGGATGAATCGGTCACATTTTCCTGTATACCTGGCCAACACAAACGCATCATACCATGCAGTTTGGGTGAGGCGGACTTAGCGTCTTGTACCATGTTTCGGTCTTACGCATGGCACCGTAGGGCTTAATGACTTGATGGGATAAGTCCACCCCACCCATGAAGCAGTTGTAGTCCACTATGCAGCCAGGCTTGGTGATTGGGGCGATGGATCCAAAAACACAGCGATGACATCAGTGTCAGGGTAAATCTATCATAGTGGAAGGATTTGCATGTCTTCCTTGTTTTGGATCCACTCCTGAAGTTTGGCTTGCAAACACTGAAGTATTATACTGACCAAAACACAACTGAGTGAATGAGGCTTTACTTGATTTTTTTCATTTAGTTGAGGGTAAAAAAAGAGCAAAAGCAGGCAAGCTTCATAAATTGAAGAGATGTTGTCAATGTGGGATTTGAACTTTAAACCCCAGCACTGAAAGGTGATGCTCTAACCACTAAGCTATAGTTTCAGCCAATCACGCAGCTGGAATTTTAATATATTTTAATCAGCAGGTGGCAAAAGAAGCAGTGCAACTGTATTTCACTTCCATTCTATTCAATGCTCCATTTTACTTCTGGCTTTCTGTTGGACAACTCTTTTCAGCAGGGGTGCTTGCATTTCTATACTATACAAACAAACAATCTACATACCATTATGCTGCATACACAAATCTTGCTGCCATATACTGCACACACAATTCATATCCCTATACATTGTTCCTGTTTCCGTTGTGCTAGGTGCTGCCAAGCCTACCATATGATGAAATGAGGATCCGTTCTCCTCTCCCCTGCAAAAGCACACTTTGATTGATGATGTGTATGAAATGGGAGTGCTGCTACTGGCTTGAAAAAGGATATTGGCCAGTCAACCTGTAGGACAAAAAGACAAAACCGAGAAGTGGAAACTGCCATGTTTGTGGTAGCTATGCACAATGTACAATGCCCATGAGCAATCTCCCTTCCCACATTCACTAGTAAACCTCAGCTGTATTTATATGTCCGTAGTAAGAGAAACTTTGACCTTAGGGAGAGTGGGAGGCCTATGGAAAGGGACCTGGCTACTAAATGACCCACCCTGGCTGAAAACCCTACCCCTATAGAAACTCCAAACTAGAATAGAATATTTAGGAGTATTTTATTGGAAAGAAGTTGCTTGTGCCCCTTTTGACAGACACCAGCTCATTAGCATATATCGATGAGCAAGGCCTCTGATTGGTTGGTGTGGTTGTTTACTTGTTAGAGAATCACCTTGAAGTGCTGTGGGTTGAAATCCTGCTTTGTCAACATCTGCACCATGAGAAGCTTGTTCTGCTTGCTTGTGCCAGTTACTGCATGTCTCCTAAATATAAACTCCTAGGTTGATTGGTGCCTATTGAATTGACTGTAGAGTGCGTGTGATTTTGACATTTTTTTAACGTGTAGATTGAGCTCATCTCTTATTTTTTTGCAGGAATTAATACAATGTAGGTATGAAAAATTAAATTTTTATGGTTTTTTTCACAAATGAGTTTTGTATAGGACAAACGTTTCATCTACAGTACAAGAAACGAATTAAATGCACCCTAACATTTTTGCTATCTCTATCTTTAAACACACACAACACCTATTTTGGAGTCTCCTTTTTTTTCTCAGTATGGTGTATTTCAGAAGGAAAATGTTGTTCAGGAATTATGCGGCAGATGTTACTGCCCTATGCAGTGCCCTCCCCTTCTGGATTCCCAAAGATAAGGGCCTTGAGAACCTTCTTCCAGAATCGGATAAATCGGTCACATTTTCCTGTATACCTGGCCAACACAAACGCATCATACCATGCAGTTTGGGTGAGGCGGACTTAGCGTCTTGTACCATGTTTCGGTCTTACGCATGGCACCGTAGGGCTTAATGACTTGATGGGATAAGTCCACCCCACCCATGAAGCAGTTGTAGTCCACTATGCAGCCAGGCTTGGTGATTGGGGCGATCGATCCAAAAACACAGCGATGACATCAGTGTCAGCGTAAATCTATCATAGTGGAAGGATTTGCACGTCTTCCTTGTTTTGGATCCACTCCTGAAGTTTGGCTTGCAAACACTGAAGTATAATACTGACCAAAACACAACTGAGTGAATGAGGCTTTACTTGACTTTTTTCATTTAGAAGAGGGTAAAAAAAGAGCACAAGCAGGCAAGCCTCATAAATTGAAGAGATGTTGTCAAGGTGGGATTTGAACTTTAAACCCCAGCACTGAAAGGCGATGCTCTAATCACTAAGCTATAGTTTCAGCCAATCACGCAGCTGGCTTTTTGATATATTTTAATCAGCAGGTGGCAAAAGAAGCACCGCAACTGTATTTCACTTACATTCTATTCAATGCTCCATTTTACTTCTGGCTTTCTGTAGGACAACTCTTTTCAGCAGGGGTGCTTGCATTTCTATACTATACAAACAAGCAATCTACCCTTATGCTGTATACACAAATATTGCTGCCATATACTGCACACACAATTCATATCCCTATACATTGTTCCTGTTTCCGTTGTGCTAGGTGCTGCCAAGCCTACCATATGATGGAATGATGATCCGTTCTCCTCTCCCCTGCAAAAGCACGCGATTGATGATCTGTAAGAGTGTATGAAATGGGAGTGCTGCTACTGGCTTGAAAAAGGATAGAGGCCAGTCAACCTCTAGGACAAAAAGACAAAACTGAGAAGTGGACACTGCCACATTTGTAATGGCAATGTACAATGCCCATGAACAATCTCCCTTCCCACATCCACTAGTACCACATCCCACATCCACATACACCATGAGAAGCTTGTTCTGCCTGCTTGTGCCAGTTACTGCATGTCTCCTAAATATAAACTCATAGGTTGATTGGTGCCTATTGAATTGACTGTAGAGTGCGTGTGATTTTGACATTTTTTTAACGTGTAGTTTGAGCTCATCTCTTAGTTTTTTTGCAGGAATTAATACAATATAGGTATGAAAAATTACATTTTTATGTTTTTTTTCACAAATGAGTTTTGTATAGGACAAACGTTTCATCTACAGTACAAGAAACGAAGTAAATGCACCCTGACATTTTTGTTATCTCTATCTTTAAACACACACGACACCTATTTTGGGGTCTCCTTTTTTTCTCAGTATGGGGTATTTCAGAGGGAAAATGTTGTTCAGGAATTATGCGGCAGATGTTACTGCCCTATGCAGTGCCCTCCCCTTCTGATTTCCCAAAGATAAGGGCCTTGAGAACCATCTTCCAGAATCGGATGAATCGGTCACATTTTCCTGTATACCTGGCCAACACAAACGCATCATACCATGCAGTTTGGGTGAGGCGGACTTAGCGTCTTGTACCATGTTTCGGTCTTACGCATGGCACCGTAGGGCTTAATGACTTGATGGGATAAGTCCACCCCACCCATGAAGCAGTTGTAGTCCACTATGCAGCCAGGCTTGGTGATTGGGGCGATGGATCCAAAAACACAGCGATGACATCAGTGTCAGGGTAAATCTATCATAGTGGAAGGATTTGCATGTCTTCCTTGTTTTGGATCCACTCCTGAAGTTTGGCTTGCAAACACTGAAGTATTATACTGACCAAAACACAACTGACTGAATGAGGCTTTACTTGATTTTTTTCATTTAGTTGAGGGTAAAAAAAGAGCAAAAGCAGGCAAGCTTCATAAATTGAAGAGATGTTGTCAATGTGGGATTTGAACTTTAAACCCCAGCACTGAAAGGTGATGCTCTAACCACTAAGCTATAGTTTCAGCCAATCACGCAGCTGGAATTTTAATATATTTTAATGAGCAGGTGGCAAAAGAAGCAGCGCAACTGTATTTCACTTCCATTCTATTCAATGCTCCATTTTACTTCTGGCTTTCTGTTGGACAACTCTTTTCAGCAGGGGTGCTTGCATTTCTATACTATACAAACAAACAATCTACATACCATTATGCTGCATACACAAATCTTGCTGCCATATACTGCACACACAATTCATATCCCTATACATTGTTCCTGTTTCCGTTGTGCTAGGTGCTGCCAAGCCTACCATATGATGAAATGAGGATCCGTTCTCCTCTCCCCTGCAAAAGCACACTTTGATTGATGATGTGTATGAAATGGGAGTGCTGCTACTGGCTTGAAAAAGGATATTGGCCAGTCAACCTGTAGGACAAAAAGACAAAACCGAGAAGTGGAAACTGCCATGTTTGTGGTAGCTATGCACAATGTACAATGCCCATGAGCAATCTCCCTTCCCACATTCACTAGTAAACCTCAGCTGTATTTATATGTCCGTAGTAAGAGAAACTTTGACCTTAGGGAGAGTGGGAGGCCTATGGAAAGGGACCTGGCTACTAAATGACCCACCCTGGCTGAAAACCCTACCCCTATAGAAACTCCAAACTAGAATAGAATATTTAGGAGTATTTTATTGGAAAGAAGTTGCTTGTGCCCCTTTTGACAGACACCAGCTCATTAGCATATATCGATGAGCAAGGCCTCTGATTGGTTGGTGTGGTTGTTTACTTGTTAGAGAATCACCTTGAAGTGCTGTGGGTTGAAATCCTGCTTTGTCAACATCTGCACCATGAGAAGCTTGTTCTGCTTGCTTGTGCCAGTTACTGCATGTCTCCTAAATATAAACTCCTAGGTTGATTGGTGCCTATTGAATTGACTGTAGAGTGCGTGTGATTTTGACATTTTTTTAACGTGTAGTTTGAGCTCATCTCTTATTTTTTTGCAGGAATTAATACAATGTAGGTATGAAAAATTAAATTTTTATGGTTTTTTTCACAAATGAGTTTTGTATAGGACAAACGTTTCATCTACAGTACAAGAAACGAATTAAATGCACCCTAACATTTTTGTTATCTCTATCTTTAAACACACACGACACCTATTTTGGAGTCTCCTTTTTTTTCTCAGTATGGTGTATTTCAGAAGGAAAATGTTGTTCAGGAATTATGCGGCAGATGTTACTGCCTTATGCAGTGCCCTCCCCTTCTGGATTCCCAAAGATAAGGGCCTTGAGAACCTTCTTCCAGAATCAGATAAATCGGTCACATTTTCCTGTATACCTGGCCAACACAAACGCATCATACCATGCAGTTTGGGTGAGGCGAACTTAGCGTCTTGTACCATGTTTCGGTCTTACGCATGGCACCGTAGGGCTTAATGACTTGATGGGATAAGTCCACCCCACCCATGAAGCAGTTGTAGTCCACTATGCAGCCAGGCTTGGTGATTGGGGCGATCGATCCAAAAACACAGCGATGACATCAGAGTGAGCGTAAATCTATCATAGTGGAAGGATTTGCACGTCTTCCTTGTTTTGGATCCACTCCTGAAGTTTGGCTTGCAAACACTGAAGTATAATACTGACCAAAACACAACTGAGTGAATGAGGCTTTACTTGACTTTTTTCATTTAGAAGAGGGTAAAAAAAGAGCACAAGCAGGCAAGCCTCATAAATTGAAGAGATGTTGTCAAGGTGGGATTTGAACTTTAAACCCCAGCACTGAAAGGCGATGCTCTAATCACTAAGCTATAGTTTCAGCCAATCACGCAGCTGGCTTTTTGATATATTTTAATCAGCAGGTGGCAAAAGAAGCAGCGCAACTGTATTTCACTTACATTCTATTCAATGCTCCATTTTACTTCTGGCTTTCTGTAGGACAACTCTTTTCAGCAGGGGTGCTTGCATTTCTATACTATACAAACAAGCAATCTACCCTTATGCTGTATACACAAATATTGCTGCCATATACTGCACACACAATTCATATCCCTATACATTGTTCCTGTTTCCGTTGTGCTAGGTGCTGCCAAGCCTACCATATGATGGAATGATGATCCGTTCTCCTCTCCCCTGCAAAAGCACGCGATTGATGATCTGTAAGAGTGTATGAAATGGGAGTGCTGCTACTGGCTTGAAAAAGGATAGAGGCCAGTCAACCTCTAGGACAAAAAGACAAAACTGAGAAGTGGACACTGCCACATTTGTAATGGCAATGTACAATGCCCATGAACAATCTCCCTTCCCACATCCACTAGTACCACATCCCACATCCACATACACCATGAGAAGCTTGTTCTGCCTGCTTGTGCCAGTTACTGCATGTCTCCTAAATATAAACTCATAGGTTGATTGGTGCCTATTGAATTGACTGTAGAGTGCGTGTGATTTTGACATTTTTTTAACGTGTAGTTTGAGCTCATCTCTTATTTTTTTGCAGGAATTAATACAATATAGGTATGAAAAATTACATTTTTATGTTTTTTTTCACAAATGAGTTTTGTATAGGACAAACGTTTCATCTACAGTACAAGAAACGAAGTAAATGCACCCTGACATTTTTGTTATCTCTATCTTTAAACACACACGACACCTATTTTGGGGTCTCCTTTTTTTCTCAGTATGGGGTATTTCAGAGGGAAAATGTTGTTCAGGAATTATGCGGCAGATGTTACTGCCCTATGCAGTGCCCTCCCCTTCTGATTTCCCAAAGATAAGGGCCTTGAGAACCATCTTCCAGAATCGGATGAATCGGTCACATTTTCCTGTATACCTGGCCAACACAAACGCATCATACCATGCAGTTTGGGTGAGGCGGACTTAGCGTCTTGTACCATGTTTCGGTCTTACGCATGGCACCGTAGGGCTTAATGACTTGATGGGATAAGTCCACCCCACCCATGAAGCAGTTGTAGTCCACTATGCAGCCAGGCTTGGTGATTGGGGCGATGGATCCAAAAACACAGCGATGACATCAGTGTCAGGGTAAATCTATCATAGTGGAAGGATTTGCATGTCTTCCTTGTTTTGGATCCACTCCTGAAGTTTGGCTTGCAAACACTGAAGTATTATACTGACCAAAACACAACTGACTGAATGAGGCTTTACTTGATTTTTTTCATTTAGTTGAGGGTAAAAAAAGAGCAAAAGCAGGCAAGCTTCATAAATTGAAGAGATGTTGTCAATGTGGGATTTGAACTTTAAACCCCAGCACTGAAAGGTGATGCTCTAACCACTAAGCTATAGTTTCAGCCAATCACGCAGCTGGAATTTTGATATATTTTAATCAGCAGGTGGCAAAAGAAGCAGCGCAACTGTATTTCACTTCCATTCTATTCAATGCTCCATTTTACTTCTGGCTTTCTGTTGGACAACTCTTTTCAGCAGGGGTGCTTGCATTTCTATACTATACAAACAAACAATCTACATACCATTATGCTGCATACACAAATCTTGCTGCCATATACTGCACACACAATTCATATCCCTATACATTGTTCCTGTTTCCGTTGTGCTAGGTGCTGCCAAGCCTACCATATGATGAAATGAGGATCCGTTCTCCTCTCCCCTGCAAAAGCACACTTTGATTGATGATGTGTATGAAATGGGAGTGCTGCTACTGGCTTGAAAAAGGATATTGGCCAGTCAACCTGTAGGACAAAAAGACAAAACCGAGAAGTGGAAACTGCCATGTTTGTGGTAGCTATGCACAATGTACAATGCCCATGAGCAATCTCCCTTCCCACATTCACTAGTAAACCTCAGCTGTATTTATATGTCCGTAGTAAGAGAAACTTTGACCTTAGGGAGAGTGGGAGGCCTATGGAAAGGGACCTGGCTACTAAATGACCCACCCTGGCTGAAAACCCTACCCCTATAGAAACTCCAAACTAGAATAGAATATTTAGGAGTATTTTATTGGAAAGAAGTTGCTTGTGCCCCTTTTGACAGACACCAGCTCATTAGCATATATCGATGAGCAAGGCCTCTGATTGGTTGGTGTGGTTGTTTACTTGTTAGGGTATGTGCACACACACTAATTACGTCCGTAATGGACGGACGTATTTCGGCCGCAAGTACCGGACCGAACACAGTGCAGGGAGCCGGGCTCCTAGCATCATACTTATGTACGATGCTAGAAGTCCCTGCCTCGCTGCCGGACAACTGTCCCGTACTGTAATCATGTTTTCAGTACGGGACAGTAGTTCCACAGCGAGGCAGGGACTCCTAGCATCGTACATCACTATGATGCTAGGAGCCCGGCTCCCTGCACTGAGTTCGGTCCGGGACTTGCGGCCGAAATACGTCCGTCCATTACGGACGTAATTAGTGTGTGTGCACATACCCTTAGAGAATCACCTTGAAGTGCTGTGGGTTGAAATCCTGCTTTGTCAACATCTGCACCATGAGAAGCTTGTTCTGCTTGCTTGTGCCAGTTACTGCATGTCTCCTAAATATAAACTCCTAGGTTGATTGGTGCCTATTGAATTGACTGTAGAGTGCGTGTGATTTTGACATTTTTTTAACGTGTAGTTTGAGCTCATCTCTTATTTTTTTGCAGGAATTAATACAATGTAGGTATGAAAAATTAAATTTTTATGGTTTTTTTCACAAATGAGTTTTGTATAGGACAAACGTTTCATCTACAGTACAAGAAACGAATTAAATGCACCCTAACATTTTTGTTATCTCTATCTTTAAACACACACGACACCTATTTTGGAGTCTCCTTTTTTTTCTCAGTATGGTGTATTTCAGAAGGAAAATGTTGTTCAGGAATTATGCGGCAGATGTTACTGCCCTATGCAGTGCCCTCCCCTTCTGGATTCCCAAAGATAAGGGCCTTGAGAACCTTCTTCCAGAATCAGATAAATCGGTCACATTTTCCTGTATACCTGGCCAACACAAACGCATCATACCATGCAGTTTGGGTGAGGCGAACTTAGCGTCTTGTACCATGTTTCGGTCTTACGCATGGCACCGTAGGGCTTAATGACTTGATGGGATAAGTCCACCCCACCCATGAAGCAGTTGTAGTCCACTATGCAGCCAGGCTTGGTGATTGGGGCGATCGATCCAAAAACACAGCGATGACATCAGAGTGAGCGTAAATCTATCATAGTGGAAGGATTTGCACGTCTTCCTTGTTTTGGATCCACTCCTGAAGTTTGGCTTGCAAACACTGAAGTATAATACTGACCAAAACACAACTGAGTGAATGAGGCTTTACTTGACTTTTTTCATTTAGAAGAGGGTAAAAAAAGAGCACAAGCAGGCAAGCCTCATAAATTGAAGAGATGTTGTCAAGGTGGGATTTGAACTTTAAACCCCAGCACTGAAAGGCGATGCTCTAATCACTAAGCTATAGTTTCAGCCAATCACGCAGCTGGCTTTTTGATATATTTTAATCAGCAGGTGGCAAAAGAAGCAGCGCAACTGTATTTCACTTACATTCTATTCAATGCTCCATTTTACTTCTGCCTTTCTGTAGGACAACTCTTTTCAGCAGGGGTGCTTGCATTTCTATACTATACAAACAAGCAATCTACCCTTATGCTGTATACACAAATATTGCTGCCATATACTGCACACACAATTCATATCCCTATACATTGTTCCTGTTTCCGTTGTGCTAGGTGCTGCCAAGCCTACCATATGATGGAATGATGATCCGTTCTCCTCTCCCCTGCAAAAGCACGCGATTGATGATCTGTAAGAGTGTATGAAATGGGAGTGCTGCTACTGGCTTGAAAAAGGATAGAGGCCAGTCAACCTCTAGGACAAAAAGACAAAACTGAGAAGTGGACACTGCCACATTTGTAATGGCAATGTACAATGCCCATGAACAATCTCCCTTCCCACATCCACTAGTACCACATCCCACATCCACATACACCATGAGAAGCTTGTTCTGCCTGCTTGTGCCAGTTACTGCATGTCTCCTAAATATAAACTCATAGGTTGATTGGTGCCTATTGAATTGACTGTAGAGTGCGTGTGATTTTGACATTTTTTTAACGTGTAGTTTGAGCTCATCTCTTATTTTTTTGCAGGAATTAATACAATATAGGTATGAAAAATTACATTTTTATGTTTTTTTTCACAAATGAGTTTTGTATAGGACAAACGTTTCATCTACAGTACAAGAAACGAAGTAAATGCACCCTGACATTTTTGTTATCTCTATCTTTAAACACACACGACACCTATTTTGGGGTCTCCTTTTTTTCTCAGTATGGGGTATTTCAGAGGGAAAATGTTGTTCAGGAATTATGCGGCAGATGTTACTGCCCTATGCAGTGCCCTCCACTTCTGATTTCCCAAAGATAAGGGCCTTGAGAACCATCTTCCAGAATCGGATGAATCGGTCACATTTTCCTGTATACCTGGCCAACACAAACGCATCATACCATGCAGTTTGGGTGAGGCGGACTTAGCGTCTTGTACCATGTTTCGGTCTTACGCATGGCACCGTAGGGCTTAATGACTTGATGGGATAAGTCCACCCCACCCATGAAGCAGTTGTAGTCCACTATGCAGCCAGGCTTGGTGATTGGGGCGATGGATCCAAAAACACAGCGATGACATCAGTGTCAGGGTAAATCTATCATAGTGGAAGGATTTGCATGTCTTCCTTGTTTTGGATCCACTCCTGAAGTTTGGCTTGCAAACACTGAAGTATTATACTGACCAAAACACAACTGACTGAATGAGGCTTTACTTGATTTTTTTCATTTAGTTGAGGGTAAAAAAAGAGCAAAAGCAGGCAAGCTTCATAAATTGAAGAGATGTTGTCAATGTGGGATTTGAACTTTAAACCCCAGCACTGAAAGGTGATGCTCTAACCACTAAGCTATAGTTTCAGCCAATCACGCAGCTGGAATTTTGATATATTTTAATCAGCAGGTGGCAAAAGAAGCAGCGCAACTGTATTTCACTTCCATTCTATTCAATGCTCCATTTTACTTCTGGCTTTCTGTTGGACAACTCTTTTCAGCAGGGGTGCTTGCATTTCTATACTATACAAACAAACAATCTACATACCATTATGCTGCATACACAAATCTTGCTGCCATATACTGCACACACAATTCATATCCCTATACATTGTTCCTGTTTCCGTTGTGCTAGGTGCTGCCAAGCCTACCATATGATGAAATGAGGATCCGTTCTCCTCTCCCCTGCAAAAGCACACTTTGATTGATGATGTGTATGAAATGGGAGTGCTGCTACTGGCTTGAAAAAGGATATTGGCCAGTCAACCTGTAGGACAAAAAGACAAAACCGAGAAGTGGAAACTGCCATGTTTGTGGTAGCTATGCACAATGTACAATGCCCATGAGCAATAACGTTTCATCTACAGTACAAGAAACGAAGTAAATGCACCCTGACATTTTTGTTATCTCTATCTTTAAACACACACGACACCTATTTTGGGGTCTCCTTTTTTTCTCAGTATGGGGTATTTCAGAGGGAAAATGTTGTTCAGGAATTATGCGGCAGATGTTACTGCCCTATGCAGTGCCCTCCCCTTCTGGATTCCCAAAGATAAGGGCCTTGAGAACCTTCTTCCAGAATCGGATGAATCGGTCACATTTTCCTGTATACCTGGCCAACACAAACGCATCATACCATGCAGTTTGGGTGAGGCGGACTTAGCGTCTTGTACCATGTTTCGGTCTTACGCATGGCACCGCAGGGCTTAATGACTTGATGGGATAAGTCCACCCCACCCATGAAGCAGTTGTAGTCCACTATGCAGCTAGGCTTGGTGATTGGGGCGATCGATCCAAAAACACAGCGATGACATCAATGTCAGCGTAAATCTATCATAGTGGAAGGATTTGCACGTCTTCCTTGTTTTGGATCCACTCCTGAAGTTTGGCTTGCAAACACTGAAGTATAATACTGACCAAAACACAACTGAGTGAATGAGGCTTTACTTGACTTTTTTCATTTAGAAGAGGGTAAAAAAAGAGCACAAGCAGGCAAGCCTCATAAATTGAAGAGATGTTGTCAAGGTGGGATTTGAACTTTAAACCCCAGCACTGAAAGGCGATGCTCTAACCGCTAAGCTATAGTTTCAGCCAATCACGCAGCTGGCTTTTTGATATATTTTAATGAGCAGGTGGCAAAAGAAGCACCGCAACTGTATTTCACTTACATTCTATTCAATGCTCCATTTTACTTCAGGCTTTCTGTAGGACAACTCTTTTCAGCGGAGGTGCTTGCATTTATATACTATACAAACAAACAATCTACCCTTATATTGTATACACAAATATTGCTGCCATATACTGCACACACAATTCATATCCCTATACATTGTTGCTGTTTCCGTTGTGCTAGGTGCTGCCAAGCCTACCATATGATGGAATGATGATCCGTTCTCCTCTCCCCTGCAAAAGCACACGATTGATGATCTGTAAGAGTGTATGAAATGGGAGTGCTGCTACTGGCTTGAAAAAGGATAGAGGCCAGTCAACCTCTAGGACAAAAAGACAAAACTGAGAAGTGGACACTGCCACGTTTGTAATGGCAATGTACAATGCCCATGAACAATCTCCCTTAACACATCCACTAGTACCACATCCCACATCCACATACACCATGAGAAGCTTGTTCTGCCTGCTTGTGCCAGTTACTGCATGTCTCCTAAATATAAACTCATAGGTTGATTGGTGCCTATTGAATTGACTGTAGAGTGCGTGTGATTTTGACATTTTTTTAACGTGTAGTTTGAACTCATCTGTTATTTTTTTGCAGGAATTAATACAATATAGGTATGAAAAATTAAATTTTTATGGTTTTTTTCACAAATGAGTTTTGTATAGGACAAACGTTTCATCTACAGTACAAGAAACGAAGTAAATGCACCCTGACATTTTTGTTATCTCTATCTTTAGTTTAAGATGTTAGTGGTATATTTGAAGCCTTCCACCGCAGGATTTGATATTTTGTATACTCTACAAGAATTTATAATTAAATCACTGGAATAGGACTAGAGTTTCGTTTAAAATTTAACTTTTACTTTTAACATATTTAAAAAGTGTGTAAAACAAATGGCACACCAGGACAAGACTGTTTACAAAAAAATCTTCCTTATTGTACAGGAGATGTAGTGCTCCATGCAAAAAAAGTCAATTCAATATTGGTGATATTATCATTTCTTTGCAGAGTTAAAGAAAATGCTCCAAATTGTTGCAAAAACATGTGAGTGATCTATTTCCCAGGAGGATAAATATAAATCTCTGTGAGGTAATGACCCCTCCTACCCGTTCCGTAGTGTGTTAAAGTCCTGTTCCGTTCTTATGGCTGGGGACTGGGAAGCCTCACTTGTTTCTTTCATATGATTTTAGGCAATCAATCATTGCTTTCTCCCTTTTTGCCGGACAAAGAGGACGAAGAGGACGAGGAGGCGGAGTCGGATGAGGAGGCGGAGGAGGAGGACAAGGAGGCGGAGTTGGGCCAGCAGGTAAGTAAACTGTGCGCCGCTGCTGTCCTTCCACGTAGATCGGACTTGTGTTGCGGGCGCACCGCCTCCCTCTCTGGTCGTTCGCGCGTGGGGGCGCGCTTGCGGTCATGCGCGCACGGGTGCGCGCTTGCGGTCGTTCGCGCGTGCGCAAGCGGTGTTTCGCGGCGGTGATGAGAGGGGGACCCGCAGCTCACGACATTGTTTTGGTGAAAAGAACAGGCCCCATTGCAGGGGCCTGTTTTTTTCTAGCAAAGGCAAGTCGCGGCAGTTGCCGGGCCCCCCATTCAATTAAGTTTGGCCGGGCTCCCTACACTAGTACCCCTAATACCCCCCTGATGGCGGCCCTGTCTCCAGCAGATGAACTTTAGAAAACATCAAACATGACATCCACCCCCCACCCATTCCCTCCCTCACCCTTGGAGTAAAATCAGGGGAAAAATAAAAATGTAATGTAGGGCAAATATATTTTCAACGAATTAACTAAAATCTAATAATTCAGAACAGTGTGGTATTTTTTAAAACATGGCTCAATGCACAGGCCTGGTTGTGAGGGACATGATGGACAGAAATATTGGGAATCTGTAAAGGATCTGCCAGGCACAACTTCTGTGTATACTCCCATAGGTAATCAGTCTGCACCTGAGTCTGTGTCTCTGAGACTGACTCCATCTTCCACCACTCAGGATGGCAGGCTTAGGAGTGGGAGAGCCTATCGCAGCCTGGCCAGACGGAGCTAGCTCCCACCCTCTGTCTATTTATACCTGCCTTTCCTGTTCCTCTTTTGCTTGTGATTCTTCTCGTGTGGTTTCCTGGCCCAGCTACAGCTTCTGACTATTTGATCCTGCTCCATACTGACCCTGGCTTACTGACTACTCTCCTGCTCTGTGTTTGGTACCTCGTGCACTCCTGGTTTTGACTCGGCTCGTTCACCATTCTTGTTGCTCATGGTGTTGCCGTGGGCAACTGCCCCTTTCCCTTGCTTTGTGTTCCCTTGTCTGTTTGTCTCGTGCACTTACTGAGCGTAGGGACCGCCTCCAAGTTGTACACCGTCGCCTAGGGCGGGTCGTTGCAAGTAGGCAGGGACAGAGTGGCGGGTAGATTAGGGCTCACTTGTCTGTTTCCCTACCCCCGTCATTACATAATCACAAGCCCATATACCTAGTCTACCCTGCTCCCTGACACTACTATGGACCCCCTTGAGACCCTGACCCAGCAAATGCAGGGTCTCTCCCTACAGGTCCAGGCCCTGGCTCAGAGGGTCAACCAGCCTGACGCTACCATGGTAGTGCCCCTCACCTCACCTCTTGAACCCCACCTCTAGTTGCCTGACCGGTTCTCATGGGACCGGAGGACTTTTCTCTCCTTTCGGGAGAGTTGTAGGCTCTACATCCGCCTAAAGCCTCATTCCTCAGGTTCTGAGAGCCAGCGGGTGGGTATAATTATGTCCCGGCTCCAGGAAGGGCCCCAAGAGTGGGCCTTCTCCTTGGCTCCTGACGCCCCTGACTTTCCTCCGTTGATCGTTTCTTTTCTGCTCTCGGACTCATTTATGACGAGACTGACAGGACTGCCTTTGCCGAGAGTCAGCTGGTGACCTTACGTCAGGGTAAGAGACCTGTTGAGTAGTATTGTTCTGACTTTAGGAAGTAGTGCGTAGCTTCTCGGTGGAATGACCCTGCCTTAAGGTGCCAGTTTAGGTTGGGTCTGTCGAACGCCCTGAAAGACCTGCTAGTTAGCTATCCCTCTTCTGACTCCCTAGACCAGGTTATGGTTTTAGCGGTACGACTTGACCGACGTCTCAGGGAACGACAGCTTGAACGTTTTTGTGTTTTCCCCTCTGACTCCCCCATGATGCCTCCCGAGGTCCCGTTGCTTCGCTCTTCCACGGAAGACTCGGAGGTACCTATGCAACTCGGGGCCTCCGTGTCCCCCCGACAACGTAGAGAGTTCCGCAGGAAGAATGGTCTCTGCTTCTATTGTGGGGATGACAAGCATCAAGTGAACACCTGTCCTAGGCGTAAGAATAAGCAGCCGGAAAACTTCTGCGCCTAAGTGATCATCGGGGAGGTCACTTGGGCGCACAGGTATTTCCCGTAAATATGAAACGTAATAAAATTTTGCTTCCCTTTCAGGTCTCTTTTGGTGGTAGGTCTGCTACCGGCAGTGCCTTCGTGGATTCAGGGTCTTCTGCTAATATCATGTCTGTGGAATTTGCTATGTCTCTAGCTATGCCTTTGATTAATTTGCCTAAATCTGTCCCGGTAGTGGGTATCGACTCCACTCCTCTTGCTAATGGTTATTTTACACAGCATACCCCTGTTTTCGAACTCCTTGTTGGCTCCATGCATTTGGAGCAGTGATCTGTACTGTTGATGCAGGGATTATCTTCCGATTTGGTTTTAGGCCTTCCCTGGTTGCAGTTGCATAATCCCACGTTTGACTGGAATACTGGGGAGCTTACCAAATGGGGTAATGAATGCTTGACGTCATGTTTTTCTGTTAATTCTATTTCTCCCCCTGAGGAGGTGAACACGCTACCTGAGTTTGTTCAGGACTTCGCTGATGTTTTCTCTAAGGAGGCCTCCGAAGTGTTACCTCCTCATAGAGAATACGATTGCGCAATTGAATTGGTACCAGGAGCTAAGCTCCCTAAGGGTAGGATATTTAATCTTTCTTGTCCCGAACGTGAAGCCATGAGAGAGTATATCCAGGAATGCCTGGCCAAGGGTTACATTCGCCCCTCTACCTCTCCGGTAGGTGCTGGCTTCTTCTTCGTAGGGAAGAAGGATGGTGGTCTTAGGCCATGCATTGACTACCGTAACTTGAATAAGGTCACTGTAAGGAACCAGTATCCCCTTCCTTTGATTCCTGATCTCTTTAATCAGGTTCAGGGGGCCCAATGGTTCTCTAAGTTTGATCTACGGGGGGCGTATAACCTTATCCGCATCAAAGAGGGGGATGAGTGGAAGACTGCGTTTAACACGCCCGAAGGTCATTTCGAATACCTCGTCATGCCCTTTGGGTTGTGTAATGCTCCTGCGGTCTTCCAGAATTTCATAAATGAGATTTTGAGAGATTACCTGGGGGTATTTCTTGTAGTGTACCTTGATGACATACTGGTGTTTTCCAAGGACTGGTCCTCCCACATTGAGCATGTCAGGAAGGTGCTCCAGGTCCTTCGGGAAAACAAACTGTTTGCGAAAACCGAAAAATGTGTGTTTGGGGTACAGGAGATACTATTTTTGGGTCAAATCCTCACTTCTCATGAATTCCGCATGGACCCCGCCAAGGTCCAGGCTGTGGCGGAATGGGTCCAACCTGCCTCCCTGAAGGCGTTACAGTGTTTTTTGGGGTTCGCTAATTATGACAGGAGATTTATTGCTAACTTCTCGGTCATCGCTAAGCCTCTTACGGACCTCACTCGCAAAGGTGCTGATCTCCTCCACTGGCCTCGTGAGGCTGTCCAGGCTTTTGAGGTCCTTAAGAAGTGCTTTATCTCGGCCCCTGTGCTGGTTCAGCCCAACCAAATGGAGCCATTTATCGTGGAAGTTGACGCATCCGAGGTGGGAGTGGGGGCTGTCTTGTCCCAGGGTACCAGTTCCCTCACCCATCTCCGCCCCTGTGCCTACTTCTCCAGGAAGTTTTCGCCCACTGAGAGTAACTATGATATTGGCAACCGCGAACTCTTAGCCATTAAATGGGCATTTGAAGAGTGGCACCACTTCCTGGAGGGGGCTAGGCACCAGGTAACGGTCCTTACCGACCACAAGAATCTGGTTTTCCTAGAATCTGCCCGGAGGCTCAACCCGAGACAAGCCGATGGGCGCTATTTTTTACCAGATTCAACTTTTTGCTTACCTATAGGGCTGGGTCTAAAAATATTAAGGCCGATGCACTGTCGCGTAGCTTCATGGCCAGCCCTCCTTCGGAGGAAGATCCTGCTTGTATTTTGCCTCCTGGTATAATAATTTCTTCCATTGATTCTGATTTAGTCTCTGAAATTGCAGCTGATCAAGGTTCAGCTCCCGGGAATCTTCATGAGGACAAGCTGTTTGTTCCCCTGCAATACCGGCTAAGGGTACTTAGGGAAAATCATGACTCCACACTATCTGGTCATCCAGGCATCCTGGGTACCAAACACCTCATTGCCAGAAACTATTGGTGGCCTGGGTTGCCTAAAGACGTTAAGGCCTACGTCGCCGCTTGTGAGGTTTGTGCTAGGTCCAAGACTCCCAGGTCCCGACCAGCGGGCTTACTACGTTCTTTGCCCATTCCCCAGAGACCTTGGACCCATATCGCCATGGATTTTATCACAGATTTGCCTCCATCTCAAGGCAAGTTGTTGGTGTGGGTGGTAGTAGACCGCTTCAGTAAGATGTGCCACTTTGTGCCCCTCAAGAAACTACCCAACGCCAAGACGTTAGGTACCTTGTTTGTCAAACACATCCTGCGTCTCCATGGGGTCCCTGTCAATATTGTTTCGGACAGAGGTGTACAATTTGTTTCCTTGTTTTGGAGAGCCTTCTGTAAAAAGTTGGAGATTGATCTGTCCTTCTCCTCTGCCTTCCATCCTGAAACTAATGGCCAAACTGAGAGGACTAATCAATCTCTAGAACAATATTTAAGGTGTTTCATCTCTGACTGTCAATATGATTGGGTCTCATTCATTCCCCTCACCGAATTTTCCCTTAATAACCGGGTCAGTAACTCGTCAGGGGTCTCCCCCTTTTTCTGTAGTTTTGGGTTTAATCCACGGTTCTCCTCCGTTTCACCTGGTAGTTCCAACAATCCCGAGGTAGAGGTCGTTCATCGGGAACTGTGCACAGTCTGGGCCCAGGTTCAGAAGAACCTAGAAGCGTCCCAGAGCGTACAAAAAACTCAGGCTGATAGAAGACGTTCTGCTAACCCCTTGTTTATGGTCGGGGATCTGGTGTGGTTATCGTCTAGGAACTTGCGCCTTAAGGTCCCGTCCAAGAAGTTTGCTCCCTCGTTTATTGGACCGTATAAGGTCATTGAAGTCCTCAATCGTGTCTCCTTCCGACTGGAGTTGCCCCCATCTTTTCGAATACACGACGTGTTTCATGCCTCCCTCCTTAAACGCTGCTCCCCGTCCTTGGCTCCCCCGAGGAAACCTCCTGTTCCCGTTCTCACCCCTGAGGGGGTGGAATTCGAGGTGGCCAAGATTGTGGACAGCAGGATGGTCCAAGGCTCCCTCCAGTACCTGGTCCATTGGAGAGGATACGGGCCTGAAGAGAGGACTTGGGTACCCGCCCGGGATGTTCACGCTGGGGTATTGGTCAGGAAGTTCCACCTTCGTTTCCCCAATAAACCAGGTCCACTTAGAAAGGGTCCGGTGGCCCCTCATAAAAGGGGGGTACTGTAAAGGATCTGTCAGGCACAACTTCTGTGTATACTCCCATAGGTAATCAGTCTGCACCTGAGTCTGTGTCTCTGAGACTGACTCCATCTTCCACCACTCAGGATGGCAGGCTTAGGAGTGGGAGAGCCTATCGCAGCCTGGCCAGACGGAGCTAGCTCCCGCCCTCTGTCTATTTATACCTGCCTTTCCTGTTCCTCTTTTTGCTTGTGATTCTTCTCGTGTGGTTTCCTGGCCCAGCTACAGCTTCTGACTATTTGATCCTGCTCCATACTGACCCTGGCTTACTGACTACTCTCCTGCTCTGCGTTTGGTACCTCGTGCACTCCTGGTTTTGACTCGGCTCGTTCACCATTCTTGTTGCTCATGGTGTTGCCGTGGGCAACTGCCCCTTTCCCTTGCTTTGTGTTCCCTTGTCTGTTTGTCTCGTGCACTTACTGAGCGTAGGGACCGCCTCCAAGTTGTACACCGTCGCCTAGGGCGGGTCGTTGCAAGTAGGCAGGGACAGAGTGGCGGGTAGATTAGGGCTCACTTGTCTGTTTCCCTACCCCCGTCATTACATAATCACAAGCCCATATACCTAGTCTACCCTGCTCCCTGACACTACTATGGACCCCCTTGAGACCCTGACCCAGCAAATGCAGGGTCTCTCCCTACAGGTCCAGGCCCTGGCTCAGAGGGTCAACCAGCCTGACGCTACCATGGTAGTGCCCCTCATCTCACCTCTTGAACCCCACCTCTAGTTGCCAGACCGGTTCTCAGGGGACCGGAGGACTTTTCTCTCCTTTCGGGAGAGTTGTAGGCTCTACATCCGCCTAAAGCCTCATTCCTCAGGTTCTGAGAGCCAGCGGGTGGGTATAATTATGTCCCGGCTCCAGGAAGGGCCCCAAGAGTGGGCCTTCTCCTTGGCTCCTGACGCCCCTGAACTTTCCTCCGTTGATCGTTTCTTTTCTGCTCTCGGACTCATTTATGACGAGACTGACAGGACTGCCTTTGCCGAGAGTCAGCTGGTGACCTTACGTCAGGGTAAGAGACCTGTTGAGTAGTATTGTTCTGACTTTAGGAAGTAGTGCGTAGCTTCTCGGTGGAATGACCCTGCCTTAAGGTGCCAGTTTAGGTTGGGTCTGTCGAACGCCCTGAAAGACCTGCTAGTTAGCTATCCCTCTTCTGACTCCCTAGACCAGGTTATGGTTTTAGCGGTACGACTTGACCGACGTCTCAGGGAACGACAGCTTGAACGTTTTTGTGTTTTCCCCTCTGACTCCCCCATGATGCCTCCCGAGGTCCCGTTGCTTCGCTCTTCCACGGAAGACTCGGAGGTACCTATGCAACTCGGGGCCTCCGTGTCCCCCCGACAACGTAGAGAGTTCCGCAGGAAGAATGGTCTCTGCTTCTATTGTGGGGATGACAAGCATCAAGTGAACACCTGTCCTAGGCGTAAGAATAAGCAGCCGGAAAACTTCTGCGCCTAAGTGATCATCGGGGAGGTCACTTGGGCGCACAGGTATTTCCCATAAATATGAAACGTAATAAAATTTTGCTTCCCTTTCAGGTCTCTTTTGGTGGTAGGTCTGCTACCGGCAGTGCCTTCGTGGATTCAGGGTCTTCTGCTAATATCATGTCTGTGGAATTTGCTATGTCTCTAGCTATGCCTTTGATTAATTTGCCTAAATCTGTCCCGGTAGTGGGTATCGACTCCACTCCTCTTGCTAATGGTTAGTTTACACAGCATACCCCTGTTTTCGAACTCCTTGTTGGCTCCATGCATTTGGAGCAGTGATCTGTACTGTTGATGCAGGGATTATCTTCCGATTTGGTTTTAGGCCTTCCCTGGTTGCAGTTGCATAATCCCACGTTTGACTGGAATACTGGGGAGCTTACCAAATGGGGTAATGAATGCTTGACGTCATGTTTTTCTGTTAATTCTATTTCTCCCCCTGAGGAGGTGAACACGCTACCTGAGTTTGTTCAGGACTTCGCTGATGTTTTCTCTAAGGAGGCCTCCGAAGTGTTACCTCCTCATAGAGAATACGATTGCGCAATTGAATTGGTACCAGGAGCTAAGCTCCCTAAGGGTAGGATATTTAATCTTTCTTGTCCCGAACGTGAAGCCATGAGAGAGTATATCCAGGAATGCCTGGCCAAGGGTTACATTCGCCCCTCTACCTCTCCGGTAGGTGCTGGCTTCTTCTTCGTAGGGAAGAAGGATGGTGGTCTTAGGCCATGCATTGACTACCGTAACTTGAATAAGGTCACTGTAAGGAACCAGTATCCCCTTCCTTTGATTCCTGATCTCTTTAATCAGGTTCAGGGGGCCCAATGGTTCTCTAAGTTTGATCTACGGGGGGCGTATAACCTTATCCGCATCAAAGAGGGGGATGAGTGGAAGACTGCGTTTAACACGCCCGAAGGTCATTTCGAATACCTCGTCATGCCCTTTGGGTTGTGTAATGCTCCTGCGGTCTTCCAGAATTTCATAAATGAGATTTTGAGAGATTACCTGGGGGTATTTCTTGTAGTGTACCTTGATGACATACTGGTGTTTTCCAAGGACTGGTCCTCCCACATTGAGCATGTCAGGAAGGTGCTCCAGGTCCTTCGGGAAAACAAACTGTTTGCCAAAACCGAAAAATGTGTGTTTGGGGTACAGGAGATACCATTTTTGGGTCAAATCCTCACTTCTCATGAATTCCGCATGGACCCCGCCAAGGTCCAGGCTGTGGCGGAATGGGTCCAACCTGCCTCCCTGAAGGCGTTACAGTGTTTTTTGGGGTTCGCTAATTATGACAGGAGATTTATTGCTAACTTCTCGGTCATCGCTAAGCCTCTTACGGACCTCACTCGCAAAGGTGCTGATCTCCTCCACTGGCCTCCTGAGGCTGTCCAGGCTTTTGAGGTCCTTAAGAAGTGCTTTATCTCGGCCCCTGTGCTGGTTCAGCCCAACCAAATGGAGCCATTTATCGTGGAAGTTGACGCATCCGAGGTGGGAGTGGGGGCTGTCTTGTCCCAGGGTACCAGTTCCCTCACCCATCTCCGCCCCTGTGCCTACTTCTCCAGGAAGTTTTCGCCCACTGAGAGTAACTATGATATTGGCAACCGCGAACTCTTAGCCATTAAATGGGCATTTGAAGAGTGGCACCACTTCCTGGAGGGGGCTAGGCACCAGGTAACGGTCCTTACCGACCACAAGAATCTGGTTTTCCTAGAATCTGCCCGGAGGCTCAACCCGAGACAAGCCCGATGGGCGCTATTTTTTACCAGATTCAACTTTTTGCTTACCTATAGGGCTGGGTCTAAAAATATTAAGGCCGATGCACTGTCGCGTAGCTTCATGGCCAGCCCTCCTTCGGAGGAAGATCCTGCTTGTATTTTGCCTCCTGGTATAATAATTTCTTCCATTGATTCTGATTTAGTCTCTGAAATTGCAGCTGATCAAGGTTCAGCTCCCGGGAATCTTCATGAGGACAAGCTGTTTGTTCCCCTGCAATACCGGCTAAGGGTACTTAGGGAAAATCATGACTCCACACTATCTGGTCATCCAGGCATCCTGGGTACCAAACACCTCATTGCCAGAAACTATTGGTGGCCTGGGTTGCCTAAAGACGTTAAGGCCTACGTCGCCGCTTGTGAGGTTTGTGCTAGGTCCAAGACTCCCAGGTCCCGACCAGCGGGCTTACTACGTTCTTTGCCCATTCCCCAGAGACCTTGGACCCATATCGCCATGGATTTTATCACAGATTTGCCTCCATCTCAAGGCAAGTTGGTGGTGTGGGTGGTAGTAGACCGCTTCAGTAAGATGTGCCACTTTGTGCCCCTCAAGAAACTACCCAACGCCAAGACGTTAGGTACCTTGTTTGTCAAACACATCCTGCGTCTCCATGGGGTCCCTGTCAATATTGTTTCGGACAGAGGGGTACAATTTGTTTCCTTGTTTTGGAGAGCCTTCTGTAAAAAGTTGGAGATTGATCTGTCCTTCTCCTCTGCCTTCCATCCTGAAACTAATGGCCAAACTGAGAGGACTAATCAATCTCTAGAACAATATTTAAGGTGTTTCATCTCTGACTGTCAATATGATTGGGTCTCATTCATTCCCCTCACCGAATTTTCCCTTAATAACCCGGTCAGTAACTCGTCAGGGGTCTCCCCCTTTTTCTGTAGTTTTGGGTTTAATCCACGGTTCTCCTCCGTTTCACCTGGTAGTTCCAACAATCCCGAGGTAGAGGTCGTTCATCGGGAACTGTGCACAGTCTGGGCCCAGGTTCAGAAGAACCTAGAGGCGTCCCAGAGCGTACAAAACGCTGCTCCCCGTCCTTGGCTCCCCCGAGGAAACCTCCTGTTCCCGTTCTCACCCCTGAGGGGGTGGAATTCGAAGTGGCCAAGATTGTGGACAGCAGGATGGTCCAAGGCTCCCTCCAGTACCTGGTCCATTGGAGAGGATACGGGCCTGAAGAGAGGACTTGGGTACCCGCCCGGGATGTTCACGCTGGGGTATTGGTCAGGAAGTTCCACCTTCGTTTCCCCAATAAACCAGGTCCACTTAGAAAGGGTCCGGTGGCCCCTCATAAAAGGGGGGGTACTGTAAAGGATCTGCCAGGCACAACTTCTGTGTATACTCCCATAGGTAATCAGTCTGCACCTGAGTCTGTGTCTCTGAGACTGACTCCATCTTCCACCACTCAGGATGGCAGGCTTAGGAGTGGGAGAGCCTATCGCAGCCTGGCCAGACGGAGCTAGCTCCCGCCCTCTGTCTATTTATACCTGCCTTTCCTGTTCCTCCTTTGCTTGTGATTCTTCTCGTGTGGTTTCCTGGCCCAGCTACAGCTTCTGACTATTTGATCCTGCTCCATACTGACCCTGGCTTACTGACTACTCTCCTGCTCTGCATTTGGTACCTCGTGCACTCCTGGTTTTGACTCGGCTCGTTCACCATTCTTGTTGCTCACGGTGTTGCCGTGGGCAACTGCCCCTTTCCCTTGCTTTGTGTTCCCTTGTCTGTTTGTCTTGTGCACTTACTGAGCGTAGGGACCGCCGCCAAGTTGTACCCCGTCGCCTAGGGCGGGTCGTTGCAAGTAGGCAGGGACAGAGTGGTGGGTAGATTAGGGCTCACTTGTCCGTTTCGCTACCCCCGTCATTACAGAATCTTTGCGGTGCCCGTCTTTTCTGCAGACGCGGCACTTTTTCTGCGGGTTGCTTCTGGTTGGTGTTGGGGGAATCCGACTGATGAGGTGTCTTTCAGTCAGTCGCGTGACATCCTCAGACTGGGGGCATTCTCTGGTGTCCTGATCGTCAAAAATGAGGCCTTCAATAATTTTTTCCTGGAAATCCAGGTATGTGTCTCTGCCTCTGTTTTTTTTGTAGAGCACAAATGAATTGTGGATTGCCACCTGTAACAAATAAATGGCCACTTTTTTGTACCAGGTTTTAGTTTTGCGTTTTACTAAATAGGGCTGTAAAACCTGGTCGCTTTAATACACCCCCCCCATGTACTTGTTATACTCTCACTGGTTTGTGCTTGTCCAATGATGCCCCCCTTTCCCTCACTGCCACTGTTCCTGCGGTATGAATCGTGCTTAGCACATACACATCTTTGCGATCCCTGAACTTGACCGCCAGCAATTCCTCAGATGCATAAGCACAGGAGTCCCCCTTTACCATGCGCTTCCCCACTAATTGCTGTGGAAAACCAATTCGGTTTTTGCGCATGGTACCACATGCCCCAGTCCTTGCAGCATGCAAATGCCTAAACAGGGGCACACTGGAATAAAAATTGTCGCAGTACAGGTGGTACCCCTTGTGAAGCAGAGGCTGCATTATCTCCCACACAATTTTGCTGCTGGTGGAAAGATCAGGGGGGCATCCAGGAACATTTATTGTGCGGTCCCGCCCTTCATAAATCCTGAAGGCGGTGGTATATCCTGACCCGCTTTCACACAATTTGTAGAGCTTAACGCCATATCTTGCCCTTTTGGAAGGTAGATATTGGCGAAAGCTAAGTCTGCCATGAAAGTTGAGGAGGGATTCGTCCACACTTACATTCTGCTCAGGGGTGTAGAGTTGCAGAAATAAATTATTCAGGGAATTTATTAGCGGTCTTATTTTGAACAACCGATCCCGGTTTGCATCGGTACTTGGGGGGGCCTGTGCATTTGTCATTGAAGTGGAGGAACCTCATTATTGTCTCATAACGAGACCTGGGCATTACTGCAGAATATACTGGGGTGGCTTGGGCGGGTCTTGTTGACCAGTAAGACCTAATGGAGGGCTTTTTGACAATACCCATATTTAGGGTGAGCCCCAAATTTTTTTTTAATTCCTGCAAATTGATGGGCGTCCAATCTCTGGCATGGGTGGATGAAGGTTTCTGCCTTATATATTGAGTGGCATATAAATTTGTTTCGTGGACAATCAGATTTAGGATGTCGTCCGTTATAAATAAATGGAAGTAATCCATTTGGACAAAATTTGTATTGTTCACGGTTATGCAAGGAGTGGCAGTAAATCCGTGGATTCTAGGCCCAAAAGATGGGGCAGGTGCCCATACAAGAGCCTGGACTGGAGGGACCAGGCTGTCCCGTGCTACAGCGCTACTTGGCCCTGCGCTTTCATGTTCTGCAGTTTCAACTGCATCAGGGACAACGTCCCCTGAAGATGAACCTGAAGTGACGCTGTCATCGTCACTACCTAAAACAGGTTCCATCTCGGACGCCATCTCTGATGCGGTCTCCGACTCAGACCACAGCATGGCGTATGCCTCCTCGGTGCTAAACAACTTCCTCGCCATAACGTCACTAACACTAACTAAACAAAATGTTTTTATTTTTTTTAAATAAAACACACAAATTAACTGGTATATATATCTACACTACCGCTAACAAAAAAATAAACCGCTATTGCTATATATATTATATATATGTGGATATATATATAATTATATACTCCCTACCTGCCTATTCTAATAGACTAAAAGAAAGAAAGGTAGATAGATAGAAAAAAAGATAGATAGATAGATAGATAGATAGATAGATAGATAGATAGATAGATAGATAGATAGATAGATAGATAGATAGATAGATAGATAGATAGATAGATAGATAGATAGATAGATAGATAGATAGATTGTATAGATAGATAGAAATCTATCTATACAGAGAATGTTTTAGAGTGTAAGTGTATTTTTTTGTAACTGTAATCTTCTGGCAGCAATTCTCCCGAGTCTCTTCTTCTCCTCAAACTGAAACAATGTTTGAGGAGAAGAAAAGAGGCAGGAGATTTACTGCCAGAAAAGTCAAAATAAAACAAATGTGGTCGCTGTGATAGGTTTTCACAGCGACCACATGTTCAGGGACCATCAGATTGGTCCCTGATACTCTGCCCAGTGCCCAGAGCTGTTGGTAACAGCGTGGGCACAGGGCTGTGTGCACGCGATCGTGTGCACACTGTTTTATACGCAGAAATGCATGTGATCGCTGTGATTGGTTGTCACAGCGATCACATGTTCAGGGGCCAAAACATTGGCCCCTGACATTCTGCCCAGTGCCCATGGCTGTTAGCAACAGCCAGGGCATAGAGCTGTGTGCACGCGATCGCGCGTGCACAGTCTCTGAAGTGCCGCCGTAATTAGTCTATACGGCGGACTTCAGAGACCCTGACCGCTGGCCGTATATATACAGCCAGCGGTCGGGAACCTGTTAATGTTTACTACTGTATAAAACAGTGCTAATAGAATGGGCATATGTAAGCTATAAAAAGGAACCATTTAGGGTATGTGCCCACACAAAATAAAAGACGTCTGAAAATACTGATTTTCAGCCGTTTTTTTTTCAAAGTCGCGTTTTTTGCTGCGTTTTATACGGCTGTTTATGGAGCTGTTTTTCTATAGAGTCAATGAAAAACTGCACCAAAAACGGCTCAAGAAGTGACATGCACTTTTTTTGAAAAGGCCACGTAAAAAAACAGCCCGTCGGAGCAGAATGCCATATTTCCCATTGAAATCAATCGGCAGATGTTTGTAGGCGTTCTGTTTCCGATTTTTCAGCCATTTTTCAGGACGTTTACGCCCGAAAAACGTCTAACACTACGTGTGCATACCCTCAGACAGATCTGTCTGCTCCTTATGCTGCCCTGTCTGAGAGCAGTATAAAGTAGTGACAAACATGCTGATCTCAGCGTTCTGTCACTTACTCATTAATGTGCAGGCGTTTGTGAGAACTAAGGCCCCATGCACACCACTGAAGTTTTTATCCCTAATTAATGATGATCTGTGGACCCATTCATTTCTATAGGCCACAGCCACCTTTCCGTGTATTTACGGATGTGTGTCCGGGCCGTAAAAGTGATCCACAAAATAAGTGATCCCTGCAAAATTGTGGTCGGTTACGGATGTGCATCTGTACCCATCCGTAAATGCGGAAGCGTTGCTATGCGACGGCAGGGGATTCTCCAAGAAAATAGCATCTGAGCGATCATGTGACCTTTTCAAGGGCTTGGGACATGTTGGTGACATCATTTGTAGCCTCCATTTTATTTTGCGGATCCGTAAACGGATGCATTACGGACCGTATTTGCAAACATCGTACCACATATGCGGAAGACATGTGGATGACTACGGATCCGTATTTGCGGACTGTAAAAACACTACGGTAGTGTGCATGAGGCAAGAAGTCCAGTGATATTCATGCTCCCTCCCCCCGCCGCCCTCCAGCCGCTGACTGACACTTTTCTCCCTATAGACAACCTATACGCAAACACAAAAGCCCAAAAGTTAGCAAAAATAGTACATCTTTAATATATAATATTCAAAGTACAGTATATGAAAATAAGACTGGTAAACCGGGAGCATATTTGGACAGGGATACAGCAGAGGCCTCCTGACGAGGCCAGTCCTTTCTTTGGCGTAACGTGCATCGAGGTCTCTGTGTCTACCCAAACCACCACCTGCTACTAGGTCACCATGTCTCAGGGTATGTTCATCCTTTTGGCCTATTAAGGCCTATTAAGGGCTCTCTTTTGCATAATATTCCCTGCCATTTTGGTCCTTACAAGTTTGTGCTAGTGTTTTCATATACATTCAGTGGCGTAACTACCGCCGTAGCAGCCGTAATGACTGCTACGGGGCCCGCGGCATGAGGGGGCCCGTGTCGCCCGCTGGCACGGGCAGCCACCATGGCCGCAGGCTCCGCTAGCAGCCGCTATGGCTGCTACAGCGGGACGCCACTGAACACTACAGCAGAGCAGGGAGGTATCTCCCCGATCTGCCATTAAACAAAAGACATGTATCCCCTATCCACAGGATAGGGGATACATGTGTGATCGCTGGCAGCGATAGGGAGAACGGGGGACTGAAAGTCCCCTGAAGTTCTCCATCACAAACCTCGGACTTCCGGGATCTGTGTCGGCAGCTCCGTAGAAATGAATGGAGCTTGTGCGCATGCGTGACCAGCGCTCCTTTCATTTTTATTGAGCTGCCGACACAGACGCCGGAAGTCAGAGGTTATTCATGGAGAACTTCAGGAGACTTTCAGTCCCACGTTCTCCCTATCAATGCCAGCGATCACACATGTATCCCCTATCCTGTGGATAGGGGATGCATGTTATGTGTAGGACACGCTATAGGTCGCATTTTTTTTTTGGGGGGGGGGCTGTATGGCGTTCCCTACAGGGGGGGGGCGCTGTATGGTGTTCCCTACAGGGGGGGCGCTGTATGGCGTTCCCTACAGGGGGGGCTGTATGGCGTTCCCTACAGGGGGGGCTGTATGGCGTTCTCTACAGTGGGGGCTGTATGGCGTTAGCGCCATACATCCCCCTCTGTAGATAACGCCATACAGTCCCCCTGTAGGTAACGCCATACAGTCCCCCCTGTAGATAATGCCACACAGTCCCCCTGTAGATAACGCCATACAGTCCCCCCTGTAGATAATGCCATACAGTCCCCCTGTAGATAACGCCATACAGTCCCCCTGTAGATAACGCCACACAGTCCCCCCTGTAGATAACGCCATACAGTCCCCCTGTAGATAACGCCATACAGTCCCCCCTGTAGATAACGCCACACAGTCCCCCCTGTAGATAACGCCACACAGTCCCCCTGTAGATAATGCCACACAGGCCCCCCTGTAGATAACGCCACACAGTCCCCCCTGTAGATAACGCCACACAGTCCCCCTGTAGATAACGCCATATAGTCCCCCTCTGTAGATAACGCCATACAGTCCCCCCTGTAGATAACGCCATACAGTCCCCCTCTGTAGATAACGCGATACAGTCCCCCTCTGTAGATAACGCCATACAGTCCCCCCTGTAGATAACGCCATACAGTCCCCCCTGTAGATAACGCCATACAGTCCCCCTCTGTAGATAACGCCATACAGTCCCCCTGTAGATAAAGCCATACAGTCTACAGGGGGGGGCTGTATGGTGTTATCTACAGGGGGGCTGTATGGCGTTATCTACAGGGGGGACTGTATGGCGTTATCTTCAGGGGGGCTGTAAAAAAGGCACTATCTACAAGGAGGGGGGGGGTTGTGTGAACCCAGGGGAGGGGGGGGGCCCAGTCAAAAGTTTGCTATGGGGCCCAGTCTTTCCTAGTTACGCCCCTGTATACATTGGTCGGTATTACCTGACCAGTATATTTTCACTTTGCATATAGCTTGCCCTGCATAATTCTTTGTTCATATAATCCTTATATCTATTTACTCTGTATATGTGGGTGTTATATATGTTCTATGTCTGTATTCTACTACAGTGGTTGTCTGTGGGTGGTTGTAATGTATAACACATGGCACGTCCCATCTTGCCCTTGCTGTATTCCTGTATAAATATGGTCCTGATTTAGCAGTGTTATTTTCATATACTGTACTTTGACTATTATATAGTAAAGATTTACCATTTTTGCCATCTTTTGTGCTCTTTTGTATTTGCATATTGGTTGTCCACTAGCTATTGAAGAGGCCCTTCCCTTGTTCTAGTTTGGAGGTATTTTGTAGGTTGTATACCTTTCTGCCTACGCACAGTACGGGTAGTAACACACGCGACGTAAGCACTGCAGTTCTTCCGCAACGGATTAATTGAAGAAAATCTGCAGCGTATTACAGTAGCAGCAGTGTGAGTGAGACTTCAACAAATCACGTCCCCACACAGTGGAAAAAAGACGCCAAAAAACGCACATAAATTGACCAGCGGTGCAGTTTCTTCAGCCGCAGCATGTCAATTAATGCTGCGGAATCACAGCCCTTCCGTTGCAGGTTTTCCCCGGGAAGCGGAGGGGGAGGTCAGCAGGGGGCGCTCTGCAGTAGCTGCTCAGAGTTCATCAGGACAGCACAGTTGGAGGAGCTTGGACTGTACCACACAGAGACAGGGATGGGCTCTGCTCTCTGTCCATCCAAATATAAGAAAAACAAACAACTTTCTCTGTTCTGCCCTAAAACATTGTTTGATTGGCCGGACTGTCGGCATAATAATAGGGAGCAATCATTACAGGACAACATATTGCAGTTACCTGTTAGGCTGGGTTCACACACCCTATTTACGGACGTAATTAGAGCGTTTTAACCTCGAATTACGTCCGAAAATACGGCTCCAATGCGCCGGCAAACATCTGCCCATTCATTTGAATGGGCTTTACGATGTTCTGTGCCGACGGTCATTTTTTTTACGCGCCGCTGTCAAAAGACGGCGTGTAAAAAATACGCCCGCGTCAAAGAAGTGCCTGTCAGTTTTTGGGATGTAATTGGAGCCGTTATCCATTGACTCCATAGAAAAACAGCTCCAATTACGGCCGTAATGGACGCTGCGAAAAACGCCTGCACATGCCATTACGTCTGAAATCCGGAGCTGTTTTCTCCTGAAAACAGCTCCGTGATTTCAGCCGTAATGGACGCTGCCGTGTGAACATACCCTCATTATCAGACAGCAAGCCAGAGAAAACGAGAACAAGTGTAATAAGGTACAAATACCCTCTCCCCATAAGTGTCTCATTTGTAGATGTCCCCATAATAGTGTCATCCACAGATCTCCATAAACAATGCGTCATCCGCAGATGTCCCCATACCAATGCGTCATCCACAGATGTCCCCATAACAGTGCATCTTCCACATATGTCCTCATAACAGTATCATCCACAGATGTCCCCATAACAGTATCATCCACAGATGTCCTCATAACAGTATCATCCACAAATGTCGCCATAACAGTATCATCCACAGATGTCCCCATAACAGTATCATCCACAGATGTCCCCATAACAGTGCATCATCCACAGATGTCCTCAGAGCAGTATCATCCACAGATGTCCCCATAACAGTATCATCCACAGATGTCCCCATAAGGCTATGTTCACACAGAGTATTTTGGGGGAGGAATATCTGCCTCAAAATTCAGTTTGGAACTTTGAGGCAGATATTCCTCTCCCTGCACGCCGATTTTCGCGGCAATTATCGCGCTGTTTTTCGCCCGCGGCCATTGAGCGCCGCGGGCATAAAACAGCGAGATATACGCTTTCTCCTGCCTCCCATTGAAGTCAATGGGAGGTCCGAGGCGGAAGCGCCCGAAGATAGGGCATGTCGCTTCTTTTTCCCGCGAGGCAGTTTTACTGCTCGCGGGAAAAAGACGCCGACGCCTCCCATTGAAATCAATGGGAGGCGTTCTCGGGCCGTTTCTGCCGAGTTTTGCGACGCGGTTTCCGCGTCAAAAAACTCGGCAAAATACCCCGTGTGAACATAGCCTTACAGTGCGTCATCCACAGTAGTCGAGGTTTCACCTTATTTGTTTGTTTGACAGCCTGCCGTTGACCTAAACATTATTGAAAAATTGTTTGCTTACTCTATTAAAAATGTTAGCATACTATTTGGTCTGAATTTATTTTTTCTCATTTTTTTTCAACTAAAATTAGGGTGCGTCTTATTGTCCGGTGCGTCCTATAGTCCAAAAAATACTGTATATAATTTTTTTATTTAAAATTATTTTTTTTAATTAAAGAATTATGGGCCTAAGCTATGTCGCGCAGATAGCTGTGCGACATAGCAGACTCCCATGCGTCACATAGTTTGTAGTTGATTCTTGCGTAGCTTAGGGTATGTTCACACGCACTAATTACGGACATAATTCGGGCGTTTTTTCCCCGAATTACGTCCGAAAAAAGCGCCTCGATAGCGCTGACAAACATCTGCCCATTGAAAGCAATGGGCTGACGTTTGTATGTTCACCCGAGGCGTATATTTACGCGCCGCTGTCAAATAACGGCACGTAAATAGACGCCCGCGTCAAAGAAGTGACCTGTCACTTCTTGGGGCGTAATTGGAGCCGTTATTCATTGACTCCAATGAATAGCAGTGGCAATTACGTCCGTAATGGACGCGGCGTTCAAGCGCCTGCACATGCCGTTACGGCTGAAATTACGGGGATGTTTCCTCCTGAAAACATCCCCGTAATTTCAGCCGTTACGGACGCAGTAGTGTGAACATACCCTAACCCTCCTGTGTACACATGGGGCTCTGCTATGTCGCACAGATAGCTCTGCGACATAGCAGACTCTTGACTTAAGGTATGTTTGATGCCCTTGCTATCTATGACCTTCCACCTCCCAATACCAATAAGAGACCACAACTTGAAATTCGTGTAAAGGCCACAGCAGCCATCTATTAAATACACAACTTTTTATGCAATAAAATAGCATCATCGTAACATATCACAAAAAACACTCCACAAATGAACATCCTGCACTATTCTTCAAACATTCTCCAGTTAAAGGATCCTTGAAGGCACTTCAGGCATTATATCAAAAACTCCATCCTTTCCTTGTCAGGTCTGGACTTATTGCCCTACAGCCGTACTGCACCTGACCCGAGGGCACCAACCATCTCCAAGACCTCTCCCTTCCTGGGGACCCTGCCCATCAGGAATGTATACAAAAAGAGCTGGGTAACCACTCCCCAGCCCCTCCAATACTACCCAGGGTTAAACGCCGCGAGTTCTTTTCCAACCATCTTCAATGTTGTTCTCCTTCTTCCCATTACGTGCCTTCAAAGACCCCTCCTCCCGCAACCACGACATTCATGTGTGACACCTTACACATGATTGTCCCTCCACAACCGCAGGGCTTTTTCCAGGCCGTCCTTGATGCCCAGTGTCCACATATCCAAACCCACGTCATTCAAATGAACGCCATCCGCTCTCAGAAAACCAACTTCCCTGCCCTCCAACTCTCTATGACGTACCACAACACCACCATTGCACGCCACAAATCTCCCAACCACTTTGTTCACCTTTGCTCTAGCCTTATTCAAACTGTGAACCGAACGGGCCTGACGCCACACCTTGTGAGCAACAATATCCGACCATACAATAATCAATCATGGAAATGATGACCACAACCGCAACAGATCTAGCTTAACATCACGCATCAAATCCCTAGATGACCTTATACTCAAGTCATTGTCTCCAAGGTGCACAACCAAAATATCAGGCACTCTATCCAACCCTGCGTAGAACTGGAGTTCTGGCAACAACCTGCACCACAGCATGCCCCTCAGACCCAACCATCTGACCTGAACCTCTGACTGATCCAGGCTCAACTGCCGTCCCGCCGGACGAACATCAGCCCGTTCACCTCACCAGTGCACGTAGGAATGCCCCATAATCCAGACCAAGCAGGGGCCCGCACCTAGAACAAAACAGTAAGATAGCAACTCCATGTCCCACCTCCAGCACAACTTATCCCCACCACCACAAAGCAAATGAGGCCGCACATACAGCCTATATCTGTCTGACTCCCACCTACCTATCTTCTTGACCATCACTGGGGATAAACCCCACCTAGCTGCTTCCGTAGCCGCACCAATCCTAAAAGAGTGAGAGCTAAACCCCGCTCCACCCCTGCCTGACAACAGGATACATTTTTTGGAAACCTGAGAAAACTGGAATTTAGACAAAGACATCTGCATGAACCAACAAGGATGTCGACCCCTCCGGCCTCACCGCAACAAACTCCTGGAAACAGTGAACCGGGCACACCCTTGATCCTTGTAATTCATAAAAGCGCACCAAAAACCCTCTTCCTTCTTGATCCGTCTTTGATCTACGAAGCAAGCAGGATAAGCAGGAGCCATCCAATTCAACGTCCGCGTACAATAAGCCCCCAGCTATATGCTTACTGGCCGACACCAACTCCGATATCCTGAAAGCCCCAAAAAAAGCTAAAGAAAAAGCAAGTGAAAATAAACGTACTTCAAAACCTGAAACACAAACAGACTTCAATAGCTCACAAATCGCTTCCAAGATCTCAAAGGAAACCGGCTTCCTATGGTCCCTAAATGCGGAACCCCTCCTGAAACCCTTCATTGCCTGCCGAACCAGGAAGGACTTAGTCACGTCCTCCTCCCCTCTGATTTTAAACCAAAAAGCTAATGCAGACAAACTCCGAGCGACCGCTGATGAAGACACCCCCTTACTGTAAGCATTCCCTATAAAGTATAACAAGCACGCCGGCCGATCCGAAATACCCACCTGCGCATCCTCCAACAAAGCCTCCCATACCTGCCATACCGCACCATACCTCTTCCACGTAACCGCGCTAACTGACTTCTCTACGAGCGACATCGCCATCATCATACCACCTTCCAAAGATGCTCTGGGCAAGCCAGGCCATGAGTCTCCGCCCCCGGCGCCAGCAGACGAAACCTGTCCCACTGTTGACGAGAAAGGGAATCAGCCACTGAATTAAGCACCCCTGGAACATGAACAGCCACAAAATGCGCATTCAAAACCAAGCCTTTTAAAATGGTGTAATAGTCGCACGACCGGCAGAGAATTTGCCGTCTGTGCATTAACGACCTGAACCACTCCTAGGTTATCACATACGAAGCGCACTCTCCTGTCCCTCAGACAATCCCCCCAAAGCTCCGCAGCCACCACGATGGGGAATAGTTCCAACAAAGCGAAGTTACGGACGAAACCACATTCATCCCATGCACGTGGCCAAACCCCGCACACCACTGCCCCTGGAAATATGCCCCAAAGCCACAAGCACGTGATGCATCCATAAAGAGCTCCAAATCCACACTAGACACCGGCCGATACATGAGCACAGACCGCCCATTGTAGCTCTGCAAAAACTCCCCCCATACCAACAAATCCGCTTACAACTCCCCCGACAACCTAATAAAATGATGAGGCAAATGAACCCCTGTGGTAGCACTAGCCAACCGCCTGCAAAACACCCGCCCCATGGGCATAATCCTACATGCAAAATTCAAAATGTCCCAATAATGATTGCAAATCCCGCAACTGGATCTTTTTTCAGCGTAGCGCACTTGCCACCAACTCTCTCAACTCCAGCAATTTATCCTCTGGCAAGCGACATTCCATTTTATCCGAATCAATCATTATCCCCAAAAACTTGATGACAGTTGTAGGTCCCTCAGTTTTTTCCGGCGCTAGGGGTACCCCAAAATCCTTTGCCACTCGTTCCATAGTATGTAGCAATCCTGCACACACATAGGTAGCTGGCGGACCAAAAAACAAAAAATCATCCAAGTAATGCAGTGCCGATGGCACCTGCGCCTCACGCCGAACCACCCACTCCAGAAATGTGCTAAACATCTCAAAAAAAGCGCAGGAAATGGAGCAGCCCATCGGGAGACAACAATCCACTAAATACCCCTCCTGCCAATAACAACCTAACAAACAAAAACTGTCCGGGTGCACCGGCAATAAACAAAACGTGGCCTCAATGTCAGTTTTCGCTAACAGTGAGCCTTGTCCATACTTGAGAACCCAAACAACCGCCGCATCAAATTAAGTATAACTAACCGCACACAGGGCAGGATTGATGCCATCGTTCACCGACTCCCCTTCCGGATAAGATAAGTGATGAATAAGGCGGAATTTGTTCACCTCTTTTTTAGGAACCAAACCCAACGGGGAAACCCACAAACTAGGAACAGGCGGGGAGGAAAACGGGCCAGCCATGCGGCCCAAAGCCACCTCCATCATTAACTTATCAGTAACCAGATAAGGCCGCCCCAAATCAGACGACAAATTACGGACCACTCCATCATGTCCAGCCGACGTACACGGAATCCGAAAACCCTCAGAAAAAAACAACAACTCTGCCACTTTTTTATTTGGATACTCCCCTAAAAACGGAAGCATCCTTTCCACCTTCACTGGCGTCGCCCCTCTTCTGCTCAGTATCTCCCTGCCTGCCCTTATGCTTCTTGAAGCATCTGGACAATCCATGGGCGCCTCCGCAAACCGGAGCACTCGTGCTTGTACCAACAGTCTGGTCCAAACTTACAATGCCCCTCATTAAATTGTCAGCAACATCCTTTTCCCGAGGAAGCTGACCGACCCGTTGCTAACCCCTGCCCGCCGGCCGCATCCCGAAAGGGCTGATGCCCCTGTTTTGGAGCCGACATTAATCGCATCCACAAACTAATATCCTTGTGATCCCATCTCAAGGAAGGGCGCACCGACTTCCGCTGACGAAACTGCTCGTCATACCTCAATCATGTGTTACCGCCGTATACCCGATACACCTCCCCCACTGAATCCATATAACAAAACAGCGCCGAACAATTCTCCGGCGCCTTTTCACCCACCACGCTAACCAAAATAGCGAAGGCCTGCAACCAATTCGCAAACGTCCTAGGAATGAAGCGATAACGACGACGCTCCTCCTCCTCCTTCTTAGTCTCACCTAATTTCCACCGGTCCAGGTTAAACTTTTCTAACGGCAATAACGCAAAAATCTCCACATATTCGTCTTTCCAGATCTTGTCCCTAATCTCAGCCTTCAAATGCGCCCCAAGCGGGCCCTCAAAACACACGCACACTTCGCCCTTCGCCGCGTCAGCCAAGCGCACGTCCTACACAACTTTTTTAGATGTACCAGCCCCCGCATCAACCGACTTATCTAATTCCACCACGGCGCCCGCAGCCGGCGCCACCTCACTAGCCAACGCAACCCCCGCCGCAGCCGCACTTCCACTCGCCTCACTAACAGCGCCCCACACCCTCGCTGGCGACTGCTCTACACCCCCCAAACCTTTAGTAAAATATTCCTGCATACCCTTAAAAAACAGTTGCATCTGAGACACAGAAAACAGCCCCCACACATCCCCGGCACCACATCAGTGGTAGACTCACCCGGCCGTCCCTGAGGTGACCTCCCAGCGGCCGTATCCACTGATCCAGTCGTACCGGCTGGTGATCTCGTCGTTCCAGGGGATTGGCGCTCCTGCACCCCTTGCTCCCCTTAGCTACCCGACATCCTGGCCAATGATGCCCTAGGCCCCGCCGACACCGGCCCATCCAAAGCCCTGCCACCCGCTTCTGGCGTGGCATAGATAGACAGACAGCCCTGGCTTCCAAGTCCTTCAGCAGGGCTGTCATCCGAATCCTCCTCTCCTCTCGCTGTGGGGCAAGATGGCCGCTGTCCCCCCCTGCCGGAAGGGGCATGACGTCACTGATGGACCTGGACCGGGTACTTCCGGTCCCCGCTGCATGCCTCCCTGCTCCAGCAGGAGGCGATCTCATCCTCCAATTCGAGCCGGCCCGCCTCTTCCTGCGGGCCGGGCCTGGCGTCCGCTCGTCCTTCTGATGAGCTCCTCCGACACCCTGAACATCCGCGCCAGAGAGAGCCGTCACTTCCGGTCCCGCCCTCACTTCCAGCCTTGTTGTTGAAGACAGGAGGAGAGAAGATGGCCGCGGCCCCCCCCTCCTGTCACCTCCAATCCCGCCCGCCTGTCGGGATTCCTCCCGAACCTCCGCGGCCCTGCGCCTGGCGATAGCTCAGGACCTGGAGGAGGAGGGTCCCTGGAGGGGCTTCAACGGCGCCGACGGGACTGAGGCGTTACCTCGGGTGAAGGCCTCTCCGGAGGCCTGGAACGACTGCTGCTGCGTCCCTCCACACTCTTCACTCCCGCCGCTGGGTCCGGAGGAAGAGCCCCAGAGAACAGCTGCTCCAGCCACCCAGGACCGTGCTGCAGCGCTGCGTCTCTGATCCTGGCCATCATGGTCTCAAGTGAAGCCTCCATGATAAGGTAAGTGAATAACTGTTTGGTTTTTTGTTTTTTTTAAATCAGTATCACACACAAATCTTTTCTCCTGTTGTCCAGCGGGAAAGAGGGCTGCCTCTATCCAGCATGGACTTATATACACTATACTCCTCCCACAAACATATAGATACATTTGCACACCAGCCCCCCTGCACTTAACCCTTTTACTCCCTATACACATAGCCTCAAACGTAATAGCCTAAAACCCCAAACCACCTTGTCATGCGCCTTCTCCATTACGGCTGCGCCTACATTACGTTGGGCTGTTCCTGAATAATGATTTAGGCGACCAATATGGTAATTCTCTGTAGTTAGCCAACAAGGCGTGAACTACAGTGAATCCCCCTGGGTGGAGCCAACTTCACAGCCTCTGATGCTGTCCAATCAGCGCGAAGTATCTTATGACAAGCCTTTTCCAATCACCACGCAGGAAGAAGTTTTCTAACCAAACGCATTTGTTCTAAACTGCCTCGCTCTGGAAACGGGGAGGGAGCGGGGTAAAGGTAATATATGTAAACGGGATGTTAGAACTTGGTGACAGCTACTCCTTAAAAAATGAATTCTGTCCCTTAAATAAATTCAGAGACAACAAAAAGACACCTAAATATTAGACCCTCAGAATAGACGCCCCCCCATTTACCACTCACACGTCTCACACACAGACAGTACAAACACTTCACCGTATAAGCACTAGATACACACACACTACTCACAACACAACTCTAAACAAGTATCCCACAGCGTCCCATGTATACCCCTCCTCATATACTGCTCCCAATTTACCCCCCTCCTCACACACTGCTCCCCATGTACCCCCCTCCTCACACACTGCTCCCCATGTACCCCCCTCCTCACACACTGCTCCCCATGTACCACCCTCCTCACACACCGCTCCCCAGGTACACCCCTCCTCACACACTGCTCCCCATGTACCCCCTCCTCGCACACTGCTCCCCATGTACACCCCTCCTCACACACTGCTCCCCATGTACACCTCCTCCTCACACACTGCTCCCCATGTACCCCCTCCCCACACACTGCTCCCCATGTACCCCCTCCTCACACACTGCTCCCCATGTACCCCCTCCTCACACACACTGCTCCCCATGTACCCCCTCCTCACACACACTGCTCCTCCTGTACCCCCTCCTCACACACACTGCTTCCCATGTACCCCCCTCCTCACACACCCTGCTCCCCATGTACCCCCCTCCTCACACTGCTCTATCTCTTTTTCAGACCACTCATTACCTCCCACCTCTCTGCAGCCTTCTTGTATCTTTTCTCCCTGCATAGAGATGCATTAGAAGTAAGACCCTCCCCTTTCTGAGGTCACCTGACCTCCACTCTGCCTTCTATCACTTTACTATCCTCCTCAGTGGTTAAGAACCTTTGTCATGTGACTGTGATGTCACCAAAGGTCCTACTCCTCTCCTAGTTGATGTTTTGGGGTCATTTGCGCAAAATCGAGGCAAAAACGCAGCGTTTTTTTGTAAATGCGTAGAGACATTTAGAGACAATGCAGTTATGCACAAATCATGCTCAATTTGCAGCAGTTTTGAAGTAAAGATTCAAAAATATAGAAAAAAATATGCCTGGGCCCCCCTGAGTTAATCAGAGACTGGGGCCTGGAACATGTGCTCCAGGAGCACCAATGATAATCCGGCCCTGGCCACAGCCCTTTTTCAGGTTTTCATTTTTGTTTTTTCCTCCCCACCTTCCAAAAGCCATAACTTTTTTATTTTTTCGTCGATATAGTGCTATGAGGGCTTGATTTTTGCTGGACGAGTTGTAATTTTTCTTTGCACCATTTACTGTGCCGGATATTGTACTAGGAAACTGAGAAAAAATTATTTGTGGGGTAGAAAAGGAAAGAAACAGTGATTCCTCCATTGTTCTTTGTGCATCGTTTTTACAGAGTTCGCTGTGCAATTCAAACAACATGTTAACTTTATTCTGTGGGTCAATACGATTACGGCGATACCAAATATGTATGGTTTTTTTCTGTATTTTACTACTTTTACAAGTAAAAACCTAAGTGTAAAAAATAAAATGTATTTTGTGTCGCCAAATTCCGAGAGCCATAACTTTTTTATTTTTCCGTCGATTATGTAGTATGAGGGCTTATTTTTTGCATGATAAGCTGTAGTTTTTAATGATATAATTTTGGGGTACATGTGATGTTTTGATCACCTTTTATTTCATTTTTTGTGGGAGATTAGGTGACCAAAAAATTTAGATTCTGGTGTGTACAATTTTTTTTATTTCCGGCGTTCACCGTGCGTGTTAAATAATGATATAATGTAATAGTTCAGACTTTTACGGACCCGGCGATGCCAATTATATTTATTTATTATTTTACTATGCTCTAGGGGGAAAATGGGAAAAGGGGCCTTTTTGAACTTTTAATTTTAATTATTTTTTTTTACATTAAAAAAAAACGTTATTTTACTCATTTTTACTTTATTTTTTTATTAGTCCCTGGACTTCAACCAGCGATACTAAGGTATTGCAGTATATCGTGACTCTGACCGGAGGCAGGGCTTAATAGGAGCACAAAGATGGCCGACCTGGGGTTCTTCATTAGGCCCCCAGGCAGCCATACCAACCATCGCCCCCCCTGTGATTGCGTTGCAGGGGGCGCAATGAACTGTTAGAGTGTGTCGCCCCCCTCTTTCTAACGATTTAAATGCTGTGGTCGCTATTGACCGCGGCATGGAGCGGGTTCACTCCGTGAGCCCGTTCCATACTTCCCTTACCCAACTTTGGTGTATGGATACGTCAAATGTTGGGAAGGGGTTAAAGATTATTTTAATAACCAATTAACGGTAATATTTAGAGATACATACGATTTATTGATCGTATTTGGATTGTTGATATGACAGGTTACGTGTGCAACCCTGCACTATGACCCTGTGTGACGTCTGCTCTTCTGATTATATAAATAATTGTCAACGTGAATTATAATTTTCCATGCCTGAAAAATTTGAGGCAGCGCTCAAATGGACGGTGAAAAATAAGGAGCATTATTCACCTAAATGTGCAACGCTTCCTCCTCAATTGAGTTGGTCTAAAACATTGCACATGTGGGTGATACAATACTATTTCTCATTTGAACACATTAGCTTTTCTTTGTTATTACTTTTCTAGTCACCCTGTATTTATATATCCCCCCTCTTATACTATGGTATCTTCTTTGTACACCATGGTGCCATAATGTGATGACTTCATAAAGCAAATATGTCATCCACCTTCTTGACCAATCATGGTATGTTCTTCCATGGTGTCATAGTGTGATGACATCATAAAGCAGTCATGGGTTAACTTATCACTTTCTCCTTGATTTGACCTCTCTGATTATGGCGAGTGTACTGAGCAGAATGCTTATTTTCTGGCTTATCTTTGCTTTATTTGTTGCTGAAACAGCAGCATCTGAGAATGACCGACCATCCAGGTCTTCTCCCATCCCAGCTTATGCTGAAGGTAAGAACAATGTCCTTTATTATATGTAATATGGAAGCTTGTAGATAGAAATGCCGCAGTTGTGGATTCTCTAGTGTGAAGAACTCCCTTTTATTACATGTGTTTTATACATAGGGGGGATGTAAAGTGGGTGACCTCTTAAAAGCAGATCTCCAGGACCCCCCGTTATTATGGTTCATTTGTCTCAGTACATGGGAGGCCGTTACCTTACTGTAATATACATGTTATGTGCACATAGTATATACTTATCTCTGGTATTGATGGAAATGTAATGATAAAGAAGGTGAACCCTTTACCAGTGACTACAGATGTACAATGTAAGACCCTCCAGTAATCCACAATCTGCTATTACATATCACTACGATGTTTGGCCCCAGATGTCACCAATGATAATAAAAGGTCATGTGTTTCATTCTTTTCTTATAGGAGAAACACAACGTGATTTTCTCAGGGGTTTGAGACAACTTAAACAAATCATGGATGAATTTCAGTCCGTACAAGGTAAGTTTATTTATTGCCACCATTTTATTCTACAATTGTCCTCCCATCTTAAAGGGGATAAAATCTCTGTTATGTCAATCACATAGTGATCACAGTGACCGGACCCCCAACTAACCTAAGAACAAGGGGGTCCTGTCCCCATACTGTAAATTATAAGGAATATTAGAAGTCATGTAGAAATGTCCTCAGCCGGCAGCCTGTTATATGTCATACAGCTCCCTGGTGACCTCTAATGTTCTTCTCAGTTACAGTAGAAGATACATGATCACATATATAATAATAACAAATTGATACTATAAACATATGATGTATATTATACTCAGGATAGATAATACAGGAAACATAAATAACCAATAAATGGAATGTCCTTCACATAGGAACATCTGATGTACAAACTGAAAAACCTAAAACACGTCTGAGGAAAATTGTGGTGACTCTTCCTCCGACCATCGATGGTAAGTGTCTTCTGGACGTCTTCTGTGTCTTCAATGGCAGAAAACTCATTATATTCATCATTTACATTGTTTATTTGATTTTTCTATAATATATTGTTTTATTATTTACAGAAAAGACGTCTGGCGAGATAATAAAACCATCGTCCATCGCCGTGCCAACATCCCCTGCAGGTAATATAATAACACATTATAGAACAGACTCATCTCTATCCATAGAGGACATAATGGCTCCGCTTATACATGCAGCAGTCAGGGACAGAAGATACAAGTCTCCATCCCGCACATTGTCTTCTGAGTCCACACTCAACATCCAGGAGAAGGAACCTGAAGATATTTGTGGTCAGCAATGTATAGAAGGTCGTCCAGTCAGGAGGAGGAATCCTGGAGACATTTCAGTAGACTAGAACCCATTACTTCACCACATAGAGTCATGTATTACACTAGAACATGGTCCCTAATGATCCCCCAATGCTGATGAATAGGGAGAGTAGGGAACAATAAGGTGTCTACTACATGTGGAGAAGGTGGGCTCCTCCATTATATTGTCTCCATAACAATGTTGTATGTGAATGACTCTCTGCTCTGTGCAGGACATCAGAATGGATTAGGATTATTAGGATTAGATCAACAATTTCTCTGTATTTTCTTCCAGGTCTAACAAGTGCAGTAACAACAAGCACAACACAGGGGTTTACATTCCCGACTGCTTCTGATCTACAGGGGATCGGTGAGTTCCCTAGATACATATATTGTCTGTTCTAGTACGAGGCTGATACTGGAATAACATTCTCCATATATTGGGGTCACTTATTGTTATTTCTTTATGAATAATTATAATATGTTCTTGTTTATTATAGTAAAGACGTCTGCTGCAACTGAACAACCGTTGCCGACCACCACGACCACATCCCCTGCAGGTGATATAATAACACATTATAGAACAGACTCATATCTATCCATAGAGGACATAACGGCTCATTTTATACATGGAGCAATCAGGGACAGAAGATACGAGTCTCCATCCCGCACATTGTCTTCTGTGTCCACACTCAACATCCAGGAGGAGGAACCTGAAGACACTTGTGGTCAGCAATGTATAGAAGGACGTCCAGTCAGGGGGAGGAATCCTGGAGACATTCCAGTAGACTAGAACCCATTACTTCACCACATATAGTCATGTATTACAGAGTTGATGGATTAGGATTATTGGGATTAGATCAACAATTTCTCTGTATTTTCTTCCAGGTCCAACAAGTGCAGTAATAACAAGCACAACACAGGGGTTTACATCCCCGACTGCTTCTGATCTACAGGGGATCGGTGAGTTCTCTAGATACATATATTGTCTGTTCTAGTACAAGGCTGATATATTGTACTAAGTATCTATATATAAAGTAGATGATTAATAATGCAGTTTAATGACTTCTATGTAATAGAATAGACTGGACAAGCTATGAATATATAGTTATGGAGGGTAATTCAAGTACTTTTCTCACATAGGACACTCCAATGGAATTTCCACCAAAAAACAACTAAAATCCATCATTGTTCCACGTGGAATCCTCCATGGTAAGTTTATCTTGATCTACTTGTTGTTCTCAGCTTCATATCTTGTTCTTCATGTGGAATCTATAATTAATAAAAATGTAACATCTCTAAATGTCCCAGTGTAGAAGAAGCGGAGATGTAGAGGGGACTGGAAATCATGGAAATATTACAGGAAATATATATGACACTCTTATCTGGAAATAATAATTCCTAAGAGAGTCTGAATACTCAGTTACATCCCTGTAGTCTATTTGGTAGAAATGAAATCTTCAATAATAAAAGTGAATGTGAATTTTTATCATACAGGAGAAATTGGTTTTACCACAACAATTCAACCAAAGAAAATCCGGGTTGTATTTAGGAGAAAGCTTGGTAAGTTCTGTCTGAGGAATATCTTTATAACCATTGAGACAATTAATCTCCTGAAAATTACATGTAACCATGACCCAATGTATTTCTACAGACAGTAATTGTCATGAGGCAGTTGTAATTGGAGCTGTTATATATATATATATATATATATACATACATACATACATTTATAGTGCATGTAACTCTGGCCTTATACCTACAATATAATAAAGTATCTCATACAAAGACCTTTTCCAGACTGGCACACCACTCACCAGTGTTAGTTATATATGACCCATTAGAATAACATGAATGGATTTGGCCCTTTGCTCTACATGACCCTTTATTCCACTATCAATGAAGGAAATATCTCCTGATGGAGCTCACACTCATATTCTACATTGACTGACAATATACACCAGGTTCTCCTCCAGTCCACTATACCCCATAGCTTTCCTGTGATAAATGGGTTCAATAATCTGGTTGATTAGAAAGCACAGAACCTACACAGTGGCCATATGTAAACACTAATACACTGCAGAGTAATACATTAGGAGGAAACATCTGCAATGGATTGAAGAAGATGTAAGGAAATACATGTTGAGTGTACTAATGCCCACTAATGCCACAGCCTGTTACCAGTAGATGTATCAGTCATTATGAGAGTAGATATACTGCATACCAGTCAGTCATATTTTGCCGTTACCTGGGCACAGACCGTTATGTCTCTTATCTTATGATTACAAGTTCTAACTATTCCACTATTAGAAGCATCAGACACTCATATCTATAATATCACAATATCAGGATTCATACTTGCTTTGCTTTAATCTCATGGCCTTTATCATTTTGTTTCTGATTTTCAGGTCGTAAAATCAATGAGGACATAGAAACATCCGACCATGCAGGTAACGTCTTCTCCAGTCTATTACATCATTCATATTATATATATAAACTTGTAAAGAATGACCCTCACAGATGTAATAAATAACACTGTACATAGGAATACATTTATTAATGGACTAACAAGTTAGTAGCTCTACAGGGGTTAAAATCATGTATTTCTCACACTTGACCCTGCAGGGTGACTATATTATTAGTCAGGGAAATGAAATCCCCAGTGACCACAATGTCCCCTCCATGTCACTGGCAGGTACACGGTTAACTATAAGACCCTGTAATTGTGACATGGGTAGAAGAGGGATATTGGGGTCTATTGCAGTCACCAGGGAATTTTTAGGTTTTGGGTGTAGTTAGGTCTTGAATATTAAATAAGTTGCAGTAAATTGTTTGCACCTCAGCAGCAGGATATTTGTTACATCCATGATGGCGGCTTTTTATTTTCAGGAGAAAGCCGACACTTTATTGTAGAAATCTAACTGCTCCAAATAATACAATACAAACCAAGCAGAACTGTAGATGCAAATCAATGAAAGATTTCTAAGAAAATTGTAGACAATCGTTCTTAATAAAGTGTAAATAATGAGGTAGATATTGTACCAGATCTGGACAACCTACCTCTAGAATAATAAAGGTTAATGGCTGGAATTTTATCATGTAGGTGAAACCGATATACAGAAAGAGCTAAAAATATTAAAGAAGATGATTGCTGGGACTAAAAAGAAGCGCGGTAAGTTCTATGTGAGGTAATTCTTTATAGACACGGAGATAATAACACTTATAATATAACATCGTATCTCATATAAACAGGGAGGCTATGGCTGTAGACCCAGCACTATATACAAAGACACAGCAGATCACACAGTAACACATGTAACTCTGAGACACTGGTTAGGGAACAGTTTTCTGATTAACATAATATCCATTTAATGACATTTCTAACAAGTAAATGATAATAAGATGTCGTTGAGTAAGAGAATATAAGTCACATACACTGGAATTATATAATAGAATTTGTGTTTATGTCAGAACGGGCAGGTCCAGTGTCATGGTAATGCCCACTAATGTCACAGCCTGTTACCAGTGGATGTATCAGTCGTTATGAGAGTAGATATACTATATACCAGTCACTGTCAGTCATATTTGGTCTGGACCTGGGCACAGACTGTTATGTCTCTTATCTTATGATGACAAGTTCTTCTATCTATCCCAATATTAGAAGCATAACACAGTTATAGCTATAATATCACAATATCAGTATTTGTATCACTTGTTTTATTTTAGCTTCATGGAATTTTAAATGATTTCATTTTTAATTTTTAGCTCGTAAAATCAATACAGGAAAAACATCTCCTGAGAAGGCAGAAACCATCTACCGTGCAGGTAACGTTTACTTCAGTCTTTAAGATCATTCTGGTCATTGATATAAATGTTATATACACAGATATGGGGCTCATGTACAGCATCATGTTATGCCTCTATACCACCTCCGAGTTATACAGAGTCGTAATATGGCGCCCATAGACATGTGGAGGGTTTTCGGTCTGATTCCATATTAATATGACATAGAGCACCTATAACTCCATAGTACGGAGCTGCAGGAATTGTGTTCTCCTCTGTACAGGCTCCGTGCACACGCCATATACTGACATTTATACATAACATTCACACCAGAAATAAGTAGTGACCAGAAGAAAACATTTACTAATGATGAACTGTGTGACACGTCTTATTTCCAGAATTATCACCAGCGCCACCAGATTATGACGAGGAGTCCTATCCCTGGATGGAAGAAACAACAACTGAACGTAAGCTTCTCTACTCTCCCAGATCTCTCATCTCTGTAATACAGTTCTGATAATCAATTATTGATTTTCTAATCATTTTCTTGTTTTCCAACAGCCTCTTATCAAACAACCATAAAAACACCACCAGCCCCAGCAGCAATCCAGAAACTAAAAGTGCGTCTAGCAGCAGCAAGAAAAATGGCTGCAAAAACGAAAACAACGGCGCATATAGCAGCCGCAATAAGAGCGCCAACCATCCGTACAACAACAGCGCATACAGCAGCCGCAATAACAGCGTCTCCAGCCACACAACAAGATCTTGCAGCCACTGCCAGCATTACAGACGACAGCCTGAGAAAAATTCTGATCATCAGCGGTGCTGTCGGCGTTCCACTCCTGCTGGTCGCTGCCCTGTTAGTGCTGCTACTAGTGAAGCTGCACAACATTCAGAAATTGCTGGAAAGAGAAAGTGTCTGATGAGCGCTGCTGCTTGTAGAATATCGCTTGTTCTGGCTCTGGCACATGACATCTTGGCTGGTAAAGTAGGTCAACATCTGGATTGAACATAATGGCGGCTGTGAAGGGTTTCGTTGAGAAGACTCCTCCATCTCTTCAGTGGTGATCCATCATCAGAGGCGTAACTTGAAGCTCCTGTGTCCCAATGTAAAATCTACAACAGGGCCCCGACCTACCATATATCATTTATAATACTGGTGTCTTCTTATTCGGCCAAGGGGTTTTGGGCCCCTCAGACTCCAGGGCCCGGGTGCACCCCCTATAGCTACGCCCCTGTCCATCATTATCATAACTATGAGGACAGTATTCGGGAGTCCTGGTGATTGCCGGTGTGATAGTGAATGTGCGTGTTTCCACCATTATGTCAGTGTAGTGATATCATAGACTGACAATGGCGCACTATTAATTCATCACAGATTCTCTGGTAGAAGCAGCTACGAGATTTTTCATTCTTGCTGTGAAGAGAGTGTGATAAGAACTGCACAGATATTCATTACTATCAATAAACTTCTACCACTCACCTGTGTCTGTGGAGTGTTGTATTAATAATATTCCTTCTGTGAGTGAAAATCGACTTCACATATAGAAAGGCTTCGCTCGGAGGGGGCTACCGGGGCACTTGCCCAAGAAGCAGAATTAAATTAAAGAAATAAAAATCGTCCGTTATCTCTTGGTCTAATCCTATAGATAGCAGCATGTATACTTCTCTCCTCGCTCCTGACTCTTCTTCAGCTCCAGCTGCACTGGGTCCCTATGCTGGTTAGCGTCGAGACACATTCTATAGCGCTCGGAGCTGAACAAAATACGGAAGAAATGTGGGTAAGTATATAGTTTGGGGTCTGAATATGTATTTATGTCATGACAGAAGTCAGATGTTAATATAGAGGCCCAGTCTGGTGTGTGAAGTAATTTAGGGTTCTGTTCTATATTAATAAATAAATATAATTATGTAGTTCAGAAACTAATATAGTAGTTTGATATTAATATAGGGATTGGGGCTGGGGTCTGATATTAGCACCTTCTGACATTTATATATATATATATATATATATATATATATATATATATATATATATACAGTGGAGGAAATAAGTATTTGATCCCTTGCTGATTTTGTAAGTTTGCCCACTGTCAAAGTCATGAACAGTCTAGAATTTTTAGGCTAGGTTAATTTTACCAGTGAGAGATAGATTATATATAAAAAAAAAAAAAGAAAATCACATTGTCAAAATTATATATATATTTATTTGCATTGTGCACAGAGAAATAAGTATTTGATCCCCTATCAACCATTAAGAGTTCAGCCTCCTCCAGACCAGTTACACGCTCCAAATCAACTTGGTGCCTGCATTAAAGACAGCTGTCTTACATGGTCACCTGTATAAAAGACTCCTGTCCACAGACTCAATTAATCAGTCTGACTCTAACCTCTACAACATGGGCAAGACCAAAGAGCTTCTAAGGGTATGTTCACACGGCCAAATTTCAGACGTATACGAGGCGTATTTTGCCTCGTTTTACGTCTGGAAATACGTCTCAAATACGTCGTCAAACATCTGCCCATTACTTTCTATGGGTATAACGCTGTATTGTCCACACGACGCGTAATTTTACGCGTCGTACGGCAATTACGACGCGTAAAATTACGCCTCGTAAAAAGAAGTGCAGGACACTTCTTTGGACGTTTTTGGAGCTGTTTTCTCATAGACTCCAATGAAAACAGCTCCAAAAACGGACGTAAAAAACGCTGCGAAAACGGTGTGAAAACGCCGCGAAAAATGCGAGTTGGTAAAAAAACGTCTGAAAAGCAGGGTCTGTTTTCCCTTGAAAACAGCTCTGGATTTTCAGACGTTTTTGTTGACTACGTGTGAACATAACCTAAGGATGTCAGGGACAAGATCATAGACCTGCACAAGGCTGGAATGGGCTACAAAACCATAAGTAAGATGCTGGGTGAGAAGGAGACAACTGTTGGTGCAATAGTAAGAAAATGGAAGACATACAAAATGACTGTCAATCGACATCGATCTGGGGCTCCATGCAAAATCTCACCTCGTGGGGTATCCTTGATCCTGAGGAAGGTGAGATCTCAGCCGAAAACTACACGGGGGGAACTTGTTAATGATCTCAAGGCAGCTGGGACCACAGTCACCAAGAAAACCATTGGTAACACATTACGCCGTAATGGATTAAAATCCTGCAGTGCCCGCAAGGTCCCCCTGCTCAGGAAGGCACATGTACAGGCCCGTCTGAAGTTTGCAAATGAACATCTGGATGATTCTGAGAGTGATTGGAAGAAGGTGCTGTGGTCAGATGAGACTAAAATTGAGCACAACTCAACTCGCCGTTTTTGGAGGAAGAGAAATGCTGCCTATGACCCAAACAACACCGTCCCCACTGTCAAGCATGGAGGTGGAAACATTATGTTTTGGGGGTGTTTCTCTGCTAAGGGCACAGGACTACTTCACCGCATCAATGGGAGAATGGATGGAGCCATGTACCGTCAAATCCTGAGTGACAACCTCCTTCCCTCCACCAGGACATTAAAAATGGCTCGTGGCTGGGTCTTCCAGCACGACAATTACCCGAAACATACAGCCCAGGCAACAAAGGAGTGGCTCAAAAAGAAGCACATTAAGGTCATGGAGTGGCCTAGTCAGTCTCCAGACCTTAATCCCATCGAAAACTTATGGAGGGAGCTGAAGATCCGAGTTGCCAAGCGACAGCCTCGAAATCGTAATGATTTACAGATGATCTGCAAAGAGGAGTGGGCCAAAATTCCATCTAACATGTGTGCAAACCTCATCATCAACTACTAAAAATGTCTGACTGCTGTGCTTGCCAACAAGGGTTTTGCCACCAAGTATTAAGTCTTGTTTGCCAAAGGGATCAAATACTTATTTCTCTGTGCACAATGCAAATAAATATATATAATTTTGACAATGTGATTTTTTTTTTTTTTTTATATAATCTATCTCTCACTGGTAAAATTAACCTAGCCTAAAAATTCTAGACTGTTCATGTCTTTGATAGTGGGCAAACTTACAAAATCATCAAGGGATCAAATACTTATTTCCTTCACTGTATATATATATATATATATATATATATATATTTTTTTTTTTTTTTTTTAGTGAGGGCAGGGTTTTTCCAGGATTTTCCAGTGATGACCTCTGGGACCTACACCGAATGAATGGGGACCTGCCGTGACTGGATAAACAATGAAGGGGTCGGAGAACTATGGCCCCTTCATTAGAGTTTCTTCTAGTAAGTCTTCATTTCTTCTAGTTGATCTCCTTTATATAAATACATTACATTTACAGTACTCAGGTTTCCTTTGCTTATATTACTTATTTTTTAATGACAGAAACCATTCAGTGTAACAACAATAGGAAACATTCGAAAGGTGGCAAATACTTGTTCACATCACTGAACTTAAATACAACACAATTTTAAAGGGCAATTTCCGCTGCCCCTTCAGCTATAGGACAAGTAATGATCATGGTGGGGTGCTAAAAAAGTAATACACACATTGTGTCCCTGCATACAGTAAATATGATATGATTGGGACTACTCTCCATGTCTCATGAGTTATATATAGGCAAACCTCCTAACCGTCCCAGGCGGCTGGTGGTTTGTCCCAGTTTCAACTGTATCTGCATCCTTAAGAGGCAGATAAAGTTGAATCCAATGGTGAAGCAGAGAGCCGTCAGCTCCCTGCTTCAACATTTACTATATAAAGCCAGCCATGAGCGGCTTGGCAGAGACAGGCGCGATGCTGTGACGTCATCAAACCTGCCTGCGCCGAGTCGTACACAATTCACAGCCAATAGGAGACCTGCCAAGGGATCTCCTCCACTCATCGTGGGAACAAGGATAGGTATTTATTTTATAGCCCTCTTCCGATCATGTCTGACAACATCTCATTAGGGTTGAGGTCAGGACTCTGTTTTGGCCATTCTAAAACACAACTCTTCGTTTTCAACCATTCTTTAGTTGGTTTGTGTGTTTTAGGTGATTGCCTTTTTGCATGACCCAACGCCTCTTCAGCTTTGGGTCACGGACTGCTGCCATTTGTGATAAAAAAAGCTTAAGTCATCTATATTACACGAGCCCGTCTTCTGAGACATTCTAAAAGATGTTGTTAATAACCAGGCTTTGTGTGCCTTTATTTAATAAGCAAAGCACCTGTGAAACCCACACTTCCGATCTCACCTCCTTAATTGAAACACCTTTTGCCAATTTGGTCTTGGAGAAGTCATTAACACAGAGGTTTACTTACTTTTTCTTCTTGCACTGTGAATATTTACTCAATGTGCTTAATAAACGACATGAAAAGTACAACCTCTTGTTTTGTTATCAGCTTAGATTGTGTTTGTCTAAAACTGTGACATTCTATTAGTAGTCAATGCAGAAATCCAGGTACTTCCAAAGGGTTCACTAAGGCTTGGTTCACATCTGCTCCAGGGTCCCGTTCCGACGTTCCGTCTGAGTTTTCCGTCAGAATGAGATCCTATCTCGATTTCAATGGTGACGGATCCGGTGCCAATGGTTTCCGTTTGGTTCCATTGTGCAAGAGTTCCGTCGTTGACTGAATCAATAGCGTAGTCGACTACGCTATTGAATCCGTCAAAACAACGGAGCTCTTGTACAACAAAGACAAACGGAAATCATTGGCACTGAATCCGTTACCATTGAAATCAATCGTGATTGAAAAGGAAATCTATGGTTTCCGTTTGTGTCAGTTAGGGCTCCGTTCCGACGTAAAGCTCAGACACAACGTTGGAACGGAGCACTGACGCAGATGTGAACGAAGCATTACTTTGTCTTGCAACTGTAAGTGCAATCCAGCCTTGAACCTCAACGCATGCAAGTGCATCCATCGAGTATAGAGGATCATTGCAAGTAATAAATAATTGTATACCGATCATGGGTCATGAGTGCTGCCAAAGTGAATTTTTCCGAAAAAGCTGTTTGTAGATGGGCCACTTTCCTATGGGACCTGATTTATCCATAGAGGCAGACCATGCAACCACTATAGGGCCTGTGGTGAGAGAGGGCGTCGCACTGAAGTGCTTTTACTTCTTGCTGAGTTATAGCGTTTGCCTGCCACTAGAGGGAGCTTGCTGCATAAAAAAATCATATAGCTCCATTGAGTTCAATACTAGCTATATAAATCCATATGCAGTGAGCTCCCCCTAATGTTGGCTGCATGCAGTCAAAATTATAATTTTTAATAAGAAGTAGTCACCCACATATCACTTTCTCCCCTGGCTGGTGGAAGTCATCCTTTTGCCGGAGCTCATTCATGTAGGATGGAGCTCAGTCTGTTATTCTATGTGTCCCTATGATAACTCTACATTTTCTAAAAGCTTATGTAACTTAAATCGTCCTGGGCCCATCTCCTTGAAGCACAATTAGTCAGGAGCATAATTGAATTTCAGAAGATGTAACACACATTGGTAGATCAAGAAAAGTTCTGAGCACTCACTGGTGGATGTAGAAAGTATCTTTTGACCCTTCTTCACATGTACAGGGTGCCATATTTATGGACTTAGCCACATTGTTTCCAGGCATCTTTATACAAGAGCCAAGAGGAAGGCAGAAGGGCTCTGTTTTTTTTTAGTAAGTATGCGTTATTAACATATGCGTTTAGGGTATTCATCTGGATTTCTCATGAGAAAATGTGTGTAAATGTAATCCAAAAGTGTACAACCCCTTAAAGCAATGGTGTCAAATAATGTATGAATTTAAGACACAAGTTAAGAGTAACATGCTAGAAGCATTGCTGAAAGCACAACATTTTATTAGTGGATCCTGTGATAAGAAATAAGAACACAGTGTTTACAGGAAAAAGACACAAAACTTATCTGTGCTATTTAAGATATCGGAGAGAGCACATTTTCATTCTAGACACATTAATTTGCATAAGCACAACATCTCCTGCACTCAGGAACACAGACACAAATCCCAGAATGGGTTAAAAACTGGTTGAATGGAACAGCTACCCTGCAATGTCAGCACCGGGGTCCCCTCTGAACACCCTACACCCACATCGATTGCAACATTTGGCGTTCTCGGCAGGAGGTTTTCGATGTTATAGCTTTAGTCTTGCATTAAAGGTCTTTCTGAGCAATGTATTAGTCTTGGATAGTTGATAAGTACCGATGAAGTAATGTAAGTACCTTGACTACACTGCGATAAAATCAATAAAAAAAATGAAAAGATTTTACTGTTGGTGAATTGTAATTACGTCATTGTTTAGTAGATGGTTGTCATGAAAAGAAAATGTCTTCTTCTAAGCACTGATTTATTTTCTCACAGAGATGTATAATCCTAAATCCATATCCTGAATGTAGGAAGACCGAGATGTTTCTATAAGGTGACCTTTCACTGAAGTACAAAAGAACGACCTGGGTGTCGAGTTAAAGAGGGGTGTGAATGGTCGCTAGAAAGGACAGGTCTTGTGGAGCATTTTAATTCAACCCGAGTATGCCCACACACATGCAAACATGCCAACTCACACCTATGAATGATTTACATATGAGTATATGTAAAAAAGTACAAATACATACACAAATACATACACAAATACATACACAAATACACACACAAATACACACATACATACACACATACATACACACATACATACACAAATACACAAATACATACACAAATACACACATACATACATACATACATACATACATGTGTGTATGAGCGATGTAACCCTCTGTGTTTCCTAAACTGTTGGTATCTTCTCCTACAAAAAGTCACTGAACCCCGATATTCTAAAAAAAAAAAAAGAAAAAGCCAGGCATCGGTAAATCTTTCGGAAATAATTCATCTTGGAGAAGGAAGGCAAACCAGGGGCAGGAGAATTAGTTTGGGTCTAGCCTAGGCTGGTGATGTTGGCACGGCCACCAGGAGGCGCCACAAAGCGCTGAGTAGTGCGACGGGAAATATTGTCATCAACCTGTGCCCCTGCAAGAACAAGTCAATAAAAGGTAAGACATAAATTGTCCAGAACATTTGCAGAAGAGGAAACACCAAAATGGAAAATCAGAGATGTTTCCTGTTTATAAACGCATGTGTAACGCCTTGTAGACACAACCAATTTTATTTATTTTCTTTTTGTTTTTTCCTTGTTGTAGTCCAAGAGCCATAACTTTTTATTTTTCCATCGTTATAGCCATATGGGGGCTTGTTTTTATCTGGTTAAGTTGTACTTTTTAATGGCACCATTTAATGTACCATATAATGTACTGGGAAACTGAAAAATTCTTTGTGGGATGGCGTTCACCGTGCAGTAAAAACAACATGTTAACCTTTTTCTGCGGGCCCAGATTACGGCAATACCAAGTTTAGTTTGTTTTCGTTATGATTTACTATTTACAAAGAAAAAATAATTTGTTCAAAAATAAAATGTTTGTGTCACGATATTCTGAATGTCATAACTTTTTTATTTTTCTGATGACGGAGCGGTGTAAGAACCTTTTTTTTTGCCGGGGTGAGCTGTAGTTTTTATTGGCATTGACAAAGCATGGGCATACGTGAAACGTCCGTAGGCTTGTGCTCCACATCCATACTGCCTTTGTTTGCCACAACATTAAATGAAAATTCAACTAAATGGTGAGTGCCGTGGATCTCTTCTACTTTTATTACTGTACTTGTGCTTGTCTCATCACACCACCGAGCACCACCTGTTGTGGATCCAATTGAATCCGTTTAGACCCATGTGGTCGTCTGATTATTGAGACTTATAGCGCTCCACGAGCCAAAGCAGTGCCGATCTTTTTATCACTTTGAACATTTGTGTCGTTTTTATTGGTACGACTTTGGGTTACATACAACATTTTTATCACTTTTTATTATATTTTTTGGGGGGTGGGAGTGAAATAACAACAAAACAACGCTGTTTTGTTTTTTTCTGTGGGGTTTACCCGGCAGCTTAAATAATGTGATATTTTACAAGTTCAGACTTTTACGGACGTATTACGTTTAACTTTTTTATTGTTTACATAATTTTTTGTATAAAATGGGAAATGGGGGCTTTTTTAACTTTATATATTTTTGAAACTGTTATTAACGGGTACCAAACTTTAAAAAAACCTTTTCACGTGTCATAGTGACATGTCAGAAGTTTTGATCTGTGGGTGTCCGAGCACTGAGACCTCCACCGATAGCTAAAACAAAGCGGCAGTAGCACTCGGGTGATGGCTTTTACTGTTTTGTGTCTGATCAGCCTTCCTCTGAAAGTCAAGCATGCGGTGTATGGACTCATAATTGAGCCTGTACACCGCTCCGAGGAAAGCCGATCAGAAACACCCAAGCACTACTGCCACTTTGTTTCAGCCATCAGTGCTCGGACACCCACCTATCAAAACTTCTGACATGTCACTATGACATGTCAAATGTTTTTTAAAAGTTTAGCTACTTTTTTTTTAGTCATTTGGCAAGGCTTAATTGTAGGGCACTGATGAGAGACCTGGATGCCTTCAATAAGTCTCTAGCTGTCAATGCAACCGTTGCGGGGGGTGATCGGGGGACAGAGGTAGCCTACTCCCTCTGCCACGGTCACTATTGACAACGGCATCTATCGGAGGGGGAAAATGGCCAGGATCGGAGTTATCGCCAATTTGTTTCCTACCACTAGAGTAAGAATATGAGCAGAAACACATCTAAACACCCCCTTTGCCTATGCGCCATTTTTCGACTCGTCACCCGGATGTCTACTGGCATCTGGATCGCAGAGATTTTCTGTCTCTTCAGCTTTCATGACTTTGTGAAAGTGAGATGTCTTGACTCTGTATATCCTGAACTTTTATTTTTAGGAGGTGTTGTGTGTCAGGATCTACTCCAGTTAGACTTTTATCCATGCACATTTACTTTTATGCCTTTTATTACAAAACATTACGCATGAATTCAATGTTGCATGAAGGTGCCTTTGGGTGTAGTGCTGTGTGCCTGCAGTATTCAGGTTTCATTTTTGTACGTCAAACGTGTGGAAATTGTCCGGCACCAAAAGGTTTAATTCAAATTGCTGTTTTGATGAATGGATCACTGCGTCTTTGCTGACACAAGTTTTCCATGTCCTAGTCAAGCAATGGTGGAATGGGCAGTCTGAAATGAAAAACTCACCTGACAAGCTGAATCCAGACTGGTGTAGGTTCCTTATGGGCTGCCCTGGCTGTATGGCAGGTGATGTCTTGGCAGAAGAGCCAGGTGTTACGGCTTTTGGAGTCTCAGAAACTTCACAGACGGGTCCATCATACAGTCCACGAGGGACTCCTCGCAGCTCCGCAAGCTGAAGAGATATTATTATACAATGTTAGGCTTAAAGGAAAAAGATTTGCTGTCTAAAAACTTTTCCAAATTCTTTTTCCTCACAGCTGTGCTCTTTTTCCAGATCCTCATACAACTATTCAACCATTGTCTCCTCCTGATGGTCTTACTAGACCATCCCAAACACTATCAATAGGAGTTGACTCAAGGTTAGTGCCACCCTTTGTGGTTTCCTTATGATCATACTCTGCCTTCACCTGGATGTCATCCTAGAAGCTACTGTAACCAAATAATCTACAGTTGTTCCTCGCCGGAATCAATACTGAATGAGCACTGAAAAATTATCTAACAGTCAGTTCCAGCCCCTATCTGTTAAAAAATGTGAACAGAAACAGCCCGTTTTCCACAGGATAGGTAATGAATATCTGGTCGGTGGGGGGCCAACTTCTGGAATCCACACCGATCTCGAGCTTACCTTGCTGTTTCTGGGAGACTCATAGGAATGGAGCGGTACTGCATATGCGTTACCACCGCTCCATTCATTTCTATCGGCTGCCATAAAAATTAATGTAACAGTAGCCAAGCATGTGCATTACCGCTTCATTCCTATGTGGCTCCCAGGAACGGCAAGATAAGCCTCGTGATCGGTGGGGATCCCAGCAGTTGTACCCAAACCGATCAGATTTTTATCACCTATCCCGTGGAAATGTGATAAATATTGATTATGGAAAAACGACTTTAACCCTTTAATGACCAGCCTATTTTAGACCTTAATGACCAAGCCATTTTTTGCGTTTTTCCATCGTCTCATTCAAAGAGCTATACGTTTTTGATTTTTGCATCGACATAAGGTCTTGTTTTTTGCGGGACAAGTTGTAATTTTTAATAGCACCATTTTGGGGTACATAGAATTTAATTAATTAACTTTTATGAACTATTTTTGGGGGGGGAATAGAAAAAAACCTGCAATTTCGCCACACTTTTTTGCGTCCTAAATTTACGCCGTTTACCGTGTTGTATAAATAACATAATAACTTTATTCAGCGGGTTGTTGCAATTGCAAAGATACAAATTTGTATAGTTTTTGTATGTTTTACTACTTTTACACAGTGAAAACACTTTTTTCAAAATTATTTCTTTTTGTGTCCCCTTATTTGAAGAGCCATAAATGTATTTATTTTTTCGCCGATGCAGTTGTATGAGGGCTTTGTTTGTGGGACAAATTGTAGTTTTTATCTGTACCATTTTGGAGTAAATGCGACTTTTTGATCACTTTTTATGAAATTATTTTTAATGCAGGATTCAAAGAAAACAGCAATTTTTGCATTTTTTTCATTTTATTTTTTACGATGTTCACAGTGCGGGTTAAATGATGTAATAACTTTATAGTTGGGGTCGTTATGGACGCGGCGATACCAAATATGTGTACGTTTTTAACTTTATTTTGTTTTTTAACACTACAGCAGTTTGTAAGGGGAAAAAGTGAGTTTTTTCATTTTTTATTTCTTTTTTTTTTGCTTTTTATTAAATCCTCCGATCACATTTATAATACACTGCAATACTTTTGTATTGCAGTGTATTATGCCTGTCCGTGTAAAACGGACATGCATCTGCTAGGCCATGCCTCTGGATTGACCTAGCAGGCATTCACTACAGGCAGACCTGGGGGCCTTTATTAGACCCCTGGCTGCCATCAGAGACACAGACACTCTGCGATCTTATCACCGGGTGTCAGTGGGATGAGAGGGAGCTCACTCCCTCTCTCCATAACAACTCAGAAGCGGCGCTCGCTATTGAGCTCCGCATCTGAAGGGTTAAACGGGTGAGATTAATACTGATATCGAGTTTAACACCGCACAACAATTGTTGTATCAATATATAAGAAGATATCCGTTCACTTGATTAATTGAAATTGTGTCACTGCCTATATGAACGATTAAAATTAGATTTTTATTATAGGAAAACCATACTAAAATAGGGCTAGATAGCCAAAGATACTAATAGAGGCGTAAACACGGTAGACCACACAGAAGGTGGAGCAATTGAGGGTGCTATTGAGGGCACCACACACTGCTGGAACGATAGATCCCCCTGACTGTGTTATATTATAAACACCTGGTCAATCCGTGCCAATAAAACGTGTCCCTACGCGTTTCCGCACCGCTAGTGATCAGGGTGCTTCATCAGGGTCACACTGATGTAGATTTAACACATCTATATTATGGCCGGGAGACACCTATTGCGTGTCTCATCACATTCACCCGGCTCGTGCACGACACTAGTCAGCTGGTCGAACACGAGCCGAGTGAAATGCCGGGCATAAGTAGTGCTGGCCACTCCCTCCCAGGGATGACGCGGTGGCCGGGCAGCCAATCCGCCGCGAGCCACGCCAAGACGCGGCCCGAGCAGGGCCGGCCCCCGGACGCTCGCTGTCACCGCAGGAGGGAGCAACCAAATAGCTTCCCTAGTAACCAGGGATCATAAGGCGGCTATATAGAAATGGCATGAAATAAATAGCCAGGAGGAGGACCAGCAACAGGAGACATAGCGATCGCGGAACCAAATTGATGGTACACTAGATCGCTGTGTGTGAATTAAGAAGTAGTGCAGCAGATCGGTCATACTATACACATGCATATGCAGATATAAATAGATAGACAAATGCATGTAACGGCATTTAGAGGGGCGGGCTGTCAGATTAATGTGTTACATGCATTTGTCTATCTATTTATATCTGGCCCGTGGAGAGACTCAGTGAACCTTACATGATCATGCTGTGGCTGCTTGGCTGCCTGTCTTCTAATGTACTGTTGCATATGCATGTGTATAGTATGACCGATAAGGGGACGTAGTATGTGATCATACACGGGGGGCGGACACATGTAAATTCCCCGCCGTGATTCCTCCTCTATTGGATGTTTCTTTCGTCCGTCAGAGGAGATGGGAGTTGTATTTCTCCCCTCCACATGCCATTGGACTGTGCCGTTGTGCTTTCTGATTGGCCTCCAGTGGGAATCATCTGATTGGTCCGCCGTAGTGCCGATCAGGCACGATAGGAGGCTTGGTCGTAGAGGCGGAATGTGGCTGGCCTGATTTTCAGCTGTTCCTTCCGGACAGCTTAATACAGCAGTGTTTTTTCGTAGATTCGTTGGACTACTTCGCTGATTTAAAGTGTAGCTACACTTCGACAAACTTCTGACGTGTCATAGTGACATGTCAGAAGTTTGGATTGGTGGTGGTCCGAGCACTGAAACCCCACCAATCGCTAGAACGAAGCAGCTGAAGTGCTCGTGTGAGCGCTCTGCTGCTTCGTGTCTGTTCGGCTATTTCCGGAAATAAATGTATCGGTGTACGGACTCAATAGAAAGTCTATGAGCCCGTACACTGATATATCGGCTTTCCGGAAAAAGCCGAACAGACATGAAGCAGCAGAGCGCTCACACGAGTGCTTCAGCTGCTTCGTTCTAGCGATTGGTGGGGGTCTCAGTGCTCGGACCCCCACCAATCCAAACTTCTGACATGTCATTATGACATGTCAGAAGTTTGTCGAACGTTTAGCTACACTTTAAGCTTTTTTTCAATAAAATGGTAAAAGTGGATTGTGTGGAAGAGTTATATCAATAAAACTTTTTTTTTTATGTCTCTGTTTTTAAATTCTTCATTACCGCCTTAGTAATGGCAGTTGTCTGATTGCGAGCGTCCATTACTAAGAAGGACAGATACCAAGGAGACCCTAGCAGTTGGCAGATATATATTGAATATAGAAAGAACCAAATGTGCCTGAGGCACACTGAAAATCAATTTCCCAACTGCTAATCAGTATTATTAAAATATAACTTTTATTATTTTGCCATTAAAGATGTCCATGGGGACATAACAATCAGCACGAACAGTTAAAATTAATAGCCAGTATTGCTTTAGCGCACGCTTTGTTTTCATTCAATCTGCATGTATTGCCAGACGGAGTGTAAGGTACTCAGATTGCAGAGTGTCAGGTCAGCAGCTGCAGACTGCCGAGCTTTAGTGGATAGGATGTGGTATGCGTGCTCAGGATTGCCAAGCAAGCTAGGCTCTTTAAAATAATAAATTTAGCCCCCCCCCCGACATGTTTCGCTGTCAACACAGCGTCCTCAGGGGATCAAAACGGGGCTAGTGAGCGCGCGTGTAGATTGTCAATCCCTTTAAAGATTTCGATTTACATCACACAGGGTTCACCTGTGTGGGAACCAATAGGAGCTCTGTACAAGAGACGAACCTCCATGGTAAAAGATTGGCGTATGCACTAGCCAATGTGGGAGCCGTATGTGTGACCAATTAGGATGCGCCGAGTGCGCATGGGCACTAGAGTCACAACTGGACTCAGAAATTTTTCAGGTTTAACACTGTCATCGGCGCCTGCGCATATGAGACCTGGATGGTCTTAGCCGATTTCAACATTATTAGCGATGTGTGCGCATGTCTAGGCTCTTAGAAAAAGAGCACTAGATGAATCCCCATGTTAGAATTGACATATAGTTTAGTCATTGTAGAAAGCGTATGAATGGCCAATTAAGGTGCGAAACAAGCGCATTGGCACCATGGTCACGGCTAGACTTAGTAGGTTTTATATATATATATATTAGCGATTTGACTGACTTGACAGCGCATGCGTATATCGAACTCGGCTAGACTTAGCCGGTTTTGGCATCTATAAAGGTTTATAAGTGCATGTCTGGTTTCTAGTTAGATTCGATAGAGATCAATAGGGCGCTCTTGTGCACCCGAGTCTAGAAGGGACTTAGACAGTATTTTGGGTAAAGGTCTGGGTATGTTAGGAACGCAGAGGTACCACATTCACAGTTAGACTCAAGCTAAGTGCTCCGGACGTAAGGATTTAGTGCGCATGTCTGGGCACTCAGAGGATACAGCAGCAGGGATTACTCCTACCGAAAGGTAAGTATTACAATATATGTATATGTTGTCCATACTGTAAGTTAACCTATAGATTATGTCATTACCCACAAAGGACATGGCTCAACCTCAATCTATTGGTTCAGATAAAAAGGGGAAGAAACGAAAAAGGGAAGGACAATTAGTCCAAATGGACATATTTGACAAATGAATTATCAGTGTAGAGATATATTGTCTCTTTTTCAATAAAGTTACGATTTGGTCATAGTGACCAAATGACAGCTGTCGGTATATATATATATATATATATATATATATATATATATATATATATATATATACCAGGTGTGGCATTCTGAGTTGAGGCGATTATAGAAAGGCTACGAAGGTGAATCCCTCATTTAGCCCATTTGGGCTTAAGGATCTAAGCCTATGGATCCATTTGGCTTCTTCTTGCAGTAATTTTTTATCAAGATTGCCCGCTCTGGGACCCAGCTTGACTTGGGTGATGCCCCAAAATTTAAGAGCATTGATGTCTCCTTGATGGTAAGATCTAATATGTTTAGAAAGAGGTGTATCTTCTTTCATATTAATCGTACTTTTGTGCTTCGAAATCCTTCTAAGGAGTTGTTGAATGGTCTTACCCACGTATAATTTTGGGCAAGGGCACTGTGCAGCATAAACAATACCACTACTTTGCCAATTAATGAATTGTTTAATGGTAAAGATCCTACCATCAACTGGGTTGGAGAAGGTTTTGGTCGTCGGCATCAGAGGGCAAAAGGAGCATCTGCCACAGGGAAAGGATCCCTGTATTGGGGGCGGAAGCCAAGTTTTTTGTGCGGTTAGTGGTCTCGAGTAGTGGCTATGTGTCAGATATTCGCAGAGGTTCTTGCCTCTCCGATATCTGATGTTGGGAATGTTGGAAATTGTGTCACAAATGTCACTATCTGTTAGTAGAATAGACCAGTGTCTCTTTAAGATATTTTTAATTAGTCCGGAGCACTTAGCTTGAGTCTAACTGTGAATGTGGTACCTCTGCGTTCCTAACATACCCAGACCTTTACCCAAAATACTGTCTAAGTCCCTTCTAGACTCGGGTGCGCAAGCGCGCCCTATTGATCTCTATGGAATCTAACTAGAAACCAGACATGCCCTTATAAACCTTTATAGATGCCAAAACCGGCTAAGTCTAGCCGAGTTCGATATACGCATGCGCTGTCAAGTCAGTCAAATCGCTAATATATATATATATAAAAAACCTACTAAGTCTAGCCGTGACCATGGTGCCAATGCGCTTGTTTCGCACCTTAATTGGCCATTCATACGCTTTCTACAATGACTAAACTATATGTCAATTCTCTAACATGGGGATTAATCTAGTGCTCTTTTTCTAAGAGCCTAGACATGCGCACACATCGCTAATAATGTTGAAATCGGCTAAGACCATCCAGGTCTCATATGCGCAGGCGCCGATGACAGTGTTAAACCTGAAAAATTTCTGAGTCCAGTTGTGACTCTAGTGCCCATGTGCACTCGGCGCATCCTAATTGGTCACACATACGGCTCCCACATTGGCTAGTGCATACGCCAATCTTTTACCATGGAGGCTCGTCTCTTGTACAGAGCTCCTATTGGTTCCCACACAGGTGAACCCTGTGTGATGTAAATCGAAATCTTTAAAGGGATTGACAATCTACACGCGCGCTCACTAGCCCCGTTTTGATCCCCTGAGGACGCTGTGTTGACAGCGAAACATGTCGGGGGGGGGCTAAATTTATTATTTTAAAGAGCCTAGCTTGCTTGGCAATCCTGAGCACGCATACCACATCCTATCCACTAAAGCTCGGCAGTCTGCAGCTGCTGACCTGACACTCTGCAATCTGAGTACCTTACACTCCGTCTGGCAATACATGCAGATTGAATGAAAACAAAGCGTGCGCTAAAGCAATACTGGCTATTAATTTTAACTGTTCGTGCTGATTGTTATGTCCGCGTGGACATCTTTAATGGCAAAATAATAAAAGTTATATTTTAATAATACTGATTAGCAGTTGGGAAATTGATTTTCAGTGTGCCTCAGGCACATTTGGTTCTTTCTACATTACTAAGAAGGGGCATAGTGTTAGCCAGTAAAAAGGCTAGCACTAACCCCCTATTATTACCCCGGTACCCACCACCACCAGGAGTACCATGAAGAGCTGGGTACGATCCAGTACCCAACCATCTGAAGTGAAGGGTACTGGGGTGTCCGCAGGCTGGTACTATCAGGCTAGGAAGGGCCAAAAACCATGGCTCTTCCCACCCTGGTGATGCTAGGCTGCTGCTGCTTTATTGTATCTGGCTGGTTATGAAAAATGGAGGGGATCTCACGTAATTTTTTTCAATTTATTTTTAAAAAATGACGTGGGGTTCGCCCTATTTTTCATAACTAGCCAGATACAATAAAGCAGCTGCAGCCTAGCATCACCAGCGTGGGAAGGGCCCCGTTTTTTGGAACTTCCCAGCCTGATAATACCAGCCTGCAGCTGTTCCGCTGCCTAACCGGCATTTCAGATGGCCAGGTACTGAATCGTACTCGACTCTTCCCAGTATCCCTGGCGTCAGTTGGAACCGGGGTAATAATAGGGGTTAGTGATAGCCTTGTTAATGGCTCATGCTAAGCCCCAGCCTTAGTAATTGAATGCTGTCAATCAGACAGCAGCCCTAAGGCCATAATAAAATATTTAAAAAAACAGACATAAGAATTTTATTTTTATTAAAATCAAAACTCCCCCATGCAACCCTCTTTCACAATTTTTTAAAAAAAAAGTAGATCATCGTAGTAGTCCAATGAATATACGATGTAGTCCAATGAATATACGACATAGTCCAATGAATCTACGATGTAGTCCAATGAATCTATGACGTAGTCCAATGAATATACGACATAGTCCAAACGGTCCAGCGGAACCCACCAAAAAAAAGTTAGCAGTATAAAAATTTAAAAAACTTCAATTTGCCACAATAGAAACTAGAGGTCAAGGAAAAATAATTCCCCTTCATGTAACTCTGCTACCTATCAACTGAAAAGTCATCCTTAGAGGGAAAAATGTTTCCCCATGGCGGAGTACATGAAAGTCTAATTCCCAGGTGAGGCTTTCTTGTACTCCGCTAACAAGAAACGTTTTTTCCAAACGTGTAACATCCTCTTTTGTGGATTTTAAAATAAGACGTCAACAAAAGCGACTATTTCAAGGTCTGTTCACACTTACCATGAAAGAGACAGTACTACATACTACAACAAAATTGCATGACATTGCATTTTCTGCATCAAGTATACAATGGGGACGATTTATTAAGACTGGTGTCGTACGCTAGTCTTAATAACCAACTCGCTGGTGTAAGATACAAAACATTTATTAAGAGGAGAACGCCTTTTTAAAAAATGTGTCGCATCTTTCCACAGGCCGTGTGCCACAATTGTGGCGTAACCACCGTGCCTCAACCATTCCCCTCCCATCACATAAATTAAAAAAATACATACTCACTCATGTCTGCCATATATATTTAATTATAGCAATCTTCTCAGTTCAAAATGTATTTTAAATTATTTGAAATATTGTATTTTTTAGCTTATTAAATATATATATTTTTCATTTTCTCGATGTGAGCACTGAAGAGGTTTATATCCGTTATCCTTATAAATGAAATACTACCTCATTAAACTGCAACTAGATTATTTGGTATTTACATCATTTTTGGACATGTCCAGTGTCCATCATATGATGAACAAAACAACGTTTACAGAATTACAATATAACACCTTACCGGCGTTTCAGTTCAGCACTATTCTGCTGGACAGCTCCACTACGCTAGATAGCTTCCATTCATAAATTGCTTAAGATAGTGGTGCGCCCTCTTGTGTCTAAAAACTAATATGCAGGATATCATTACTCTGCTCAACCAATAGCACTATCTTACTTAACTAGTTGCAGCTACCAGGTTTAATTAACACCTGCAATTAACCGGATATAAACCTCCTCCTAATGCTTTGTTATTCAGCAATAAGCCATGAGGAAGGACGTGGTGTGCGTCTGAAACGCATAGGCACCTTTCTATCAATCTCTCAGTATTTGCACTCGGGATTAATCTTGTTTTAAATACTCATAATAAAATTGGAACTTTGTTCTATTTTAATCTTACTGCGCTGGATCCTCCATTCCTTTTGTTTTCCTACTATTTTTTGTCACATAATCCTGTATATAGTCCCTCAATAGCCCCTCAAACATTTTCCCCACGATGGATGTTAAGCTTTCTGGTCTATAATTACCCGGGGAAGACCTAGAGCCCTTTTTGAAAATAGGCACCACATTTGCCCTGCGCCAGTCCCTTGGCACTATTCCAGTCACTAGAGATTCTCTGAATATTATGAAAAGGGGGACAGAAATAACTGAACTAAACACTTTAAGAACTCTAGGGTGTAACCCATCTGGTCCCGGGGCCTTGTGCACATTTATTTTATTTAATTTAACTTGGACCATATCTACATTCCTCCAATTCAGTATATCAACTGATATATTAACAGCACTGGCACCGGCTATATCAGCTGCTCCTTCTTCTGTTGTATATACAGAGCTAAAGAACCCATTTAGTAACTCTGACTTCTCTTGATCCCCTGTGACCAACTCCCCATTACCACTATCTAGGGGTTCTACATGTTCAGACCTTGGCTATTTAGCATTTATATACTTAAATAATTTTTTGGGATTTGTTTTACTATCCTTGGCCACCTGCCTTTCATTTTGTATTTTTCCTGATTTTATTAAATTTTTACAGATTTTATTAAGCTCTTTATATTTTACAAAGGCTACAGCTGTACCCTCAGATTTGTATTTTTTAAATGCCCTTTTTTGTCATATTTTGCCCCTTTCACAGAAGGTGTAAGCCATGTGGGGTTTAATTTGAGTCGTTTATACTTGTTACCTGCAGGAATACATTTGGCACTATAATTACCCAAAGTAGATTTGAAAATCTCCCATTTATCATTTGTCCCATTATTTGACATTAGTTCTTCCCAGTCTATATCCTGAATTGCAGCCCTCATCCTGGGGAAATTGGCTTTCTTAAAATTAAATGTTTTTGCCCTCCCAGCCTGCGTTTGTTTTTTACAGTATAGGTAAAATGTAACTATATTGTGATCACTGTTACCGAGGTTTTCACGAACATTGACATTCCCAACAAGATCTGCATTATTAGAAATGACCAGATCCAACAGAGCTTCACCTCTAGTCGGGTCTTCCACAAACTGGCCCATAAAATTTTCCTGCAACAGGTTGAGGAAATGTCTCCCCTTTGCAGTTGAAGCCGAACCATAACATCAATTAATATCCCGGAAATTAAAATCTCCCATTATCACTACAGTACCCGCCTGTGCAGCCCGCTCCATCTGTTTATATATCTGACCTTCCATCTCCTCAGTTATGTTGGGGGGTCTATAGATTACACCAAAAGTAATTTTTTCAGTGTTTACCTCCCTTTCTAGTTCCACCCACAAGGTTTCAACCTCCTCACAGTCTTCACCTGCTATTGTCTCTTTCACACTCGCCTTCATATCACTTCTCACATACAGACATACACCACCACCTTTCCTATTTGTCCTGTCTTTCTGAAACAGTGTAAAACTCTGTAGATTTACAGCCCAGTCATGTGAAGAGTCCAGCCATGTTTCAGCAATACCAACTATATCTATATTTTCTTCCAGTAACAAGGCCTCCAGCTCCCCCATTTTGCTTGCTAGCCTTCTGCCATTTGTGAACATACAATTTAACTTGCCTTTCAGTTTTTCACTTTTATTATCAGAAATGTGATTTGACATTTGGGCATTTTTATTTACACTGCTGTTTTGTAACAAAAGGATCTCCTTATCCTGTTGTCTAGTTCTCTCCCCACATTCCGTTTCTCCCCCCACCAATATAGTCTGACCCCTCTCTAACCTGACTACCCCTTTTTTTTCTACATTGACCTCCCTCCTCAGACCTAGTTTAAATACTCCACCACCCCAGCTAGAATTCTCTCCCCCAGCACAGCGGACCCCCTTCCATTTAGGTGCAAATCATCTGCAGAATACAGTTTGTACCCCAATGAAAAGTCAGCCCAGTGCTCTAGGAACCCAAAGCCTTCTCCTCTACACCAAGACTTAAGCCATGCATTTAACTCCCTGAGCTCTCGCTGTCTTTCCTGTGATGCGCATGGCACAGGCAGTATTCCTCCTCCACCTACCATTTATTCTGTCATTGGTACCCACATGGACCACAACAGCTGGATCATCACCAGCCCCTCCCAGCAATTTGTCCACCCGTTCCACCACATGCCAAACCCTGGCACCAGGGAGACAGCAAACCATTCGGTTGAGGTGGTCTTGGCGACAAATTATTCTATCCGTCTTCCTGATTATAGAATCCCCTACGACTATCAATTGTCTTGGCTTACCTGCATTACCATCCCGCCGACTACTAGCTGGGCTGTTCTCCCGGCTGTTAGGGAGATCAGTATCCACTAGGGCTGCCATTTCTGAGACTGACACCCTCGCATCCTCACCCAACTTGGTATTGTGCTTGGAATGTCAGAAACAGGATTGGCCTTCCTTTTCTTGGACCCCTTTCTACTGCCCCTAACTACATTAACCCAGCTACTTGCCTGATCCTGCTCACCCATGTCTTCACCCTCCAGTTCTAACCCACTAACTGCATGCTCCGTGAGCAGCATGCTTCGCTCAAGATTGTCTATCGCCCTCAGTGTTGCATTTTGCTCCTCCAGATCTCTAACGTGTGTGTGTATATGTTACAGTATATGTGTGTGTATATATTACAGTATATGTGTGTGTATGTTACAGTATATGTGTGTATATGTTACAGTATATGTGTGTGTATATGTTACAGTATATGTCTGTGTGTGTATATGTTACAGTATATGTTTGTGTATATGTTACAGTATATGTGTGTATATGTTACAGTATATATGTGTGTGTGTATATGTTACAGTATAAGTATGTGTATATGTTACAGTATACGTGTGTGTGTGTGTGTGTGTGTGTATATATGTTACAGTATACGTATGTGTGTGTGTGTGTGTGTGTGTGTGTGTGTGTGTGTGTGTGTATATATGTTACAGTATATGTGTGTATATGTTACAGTATATGTGTGTGTGTATGTTACAGTATATGTGTGTGTGTATATGTTACACTTTATGTGTGTGTGTATGTTACAGTATGTGTGTGTATATGTTACAGTATAAAGATATAGCCTTGTGGTTACGGGTGACTGCTCCGGTGAAGCAGGGGCAGTCCTTTCCTGGGAGCAGCGGTTCGTCCAGTCAGGGTTCAGGTTCCAAACTTGTTTTTTGCTGGCAATTTAATGACAGCCAGTGCAGGTTCGGTTCCACTTGCAAATTTAAGCACGTTTGACCACACTGCAACGACCCCTCCCACGGCGCTTCAAAGTGTTTGCGTAATGGAAAATGATCGGGCAACCAACCCGGCTCTTCTAGTCAAGGGAGCGATGCCATTGAGGTTGGCAAGGATGGTCCCCTATCTAAATGATTATCCTGATAGGGCCGTGGCTAAGCTGATTTATGAGGAGTTTTGTTTGGGTTTCATTTCCTTCGCAAGTAGTCCCAGTTACACGGCGGAACCTTCGGTCTGCTTACCAGCATTCTGACGTGGTCTCTTCTAAACTTACAAACAAGGTATTGTTGGGTCGTAAGGCGGGCCCCTTCCTTGCCCCTCCCCCCCTGCCAGTGGGGGCTCTAGTAGTTCCGGGTATGAAGTTTCTGACCTTAATAGTGAACCAACCTGTGGGTGAGGTAGTGCAACAAAAGATATAGCGTATGAGGAAATAAGCACTGGTTCAGACAGTAATGTCAAACAGTAGAAAATTGTGTTTTATACTTTTTCAATTTCAATTGACAGAAAACAAATGCAATAAAATTGCCAAATGTGAATCAAATATATCACCCATCTGAAGGTTAGAGTCCTGGTAATATCCTGGTTAGAGTTTCTTCATAGTCTTCTTAGTTAGATCCAGGGCCTTAGCCGATAGCAGGGACAACACGCGTGGAGGCTTCGCATCTAACAACACCTGTGCGAGGTTTCTGGGGACCGCCCCCTTTCTCAAGCATACCTGCCGGACGTTCCAGTTGGGTGATATATTTGATTCACATTTGGCAACTTCATTGCATATGTTTTCTGTCAATTGACATTGAAAAAATATATAACACAATTTTATACTTTTTGACATTACTGTCTGAACTAGTGCTTATTTCCTCATACGCTGGATCTAGTAGTTTCCGCTTTGGGCGTCGTGCCTAAGCAGGAGCCCAACACATTTTGCTTGATCCAACATCTCTCTTTCCCGAAAGGGTCGTCGGTGAACGACGGCATTGATGCTGAGCTGTGTTCCGTAGCGTATACCTCATTTGATAAGGCTGTTGCTTTGGTTAGGCAGGCTGGTTGCGGGACTCTGCTGGCGAAAACTGATATTCAAGCGGCGTATCGGCTTTTGAAGGTGCACCCTGACAGCCAACGACTGTTAGGATGTTTTTGGGATGGGGGGTTTTATGTTGATCGGTGTCTTCCCATGGGTTGCTCCCTGTCGTGCGTGTGTTTTGAGGTGTTTAGTTCCTTCATCGACTGGGTCACTAGGGTGGTAGCCGGGGTCATTGATTCAATATCTTGATGACTTTTTGTGCGTTGGCTCCGGGGGCTCCATTGTTTGCGATGACCTTTTGTATGTTTTTCAAAAGGTCACGAGGGACTTTAGCATTCCCTTGGCACCTGAAAAGACTGAAGGCCCTGTCACAGCCATCTGTTTTTTAGGAATTGAAATTCCGTTGCAATGGAATGTAGACTTACTGAGGATAAGTTGCGGGCCCTCGGTGACGAGGTGCAGTGGGCGTGTCTCTTACGAAAAATTACCTTGCGTAGTCTGTAGTCGCTGTTGGAGCAGTTACATTTTGCATGTCGGGCATGCGGGGACCACATCATTTTGTGCGATTGGGCGCCAAACATCGGGTCGACTTGCGGGTGTGGGACGATTTTCTCGGGCAATATAATGGCCGATCCATTTGGATGTGCTCGATGCGTGTGATTTGGACCTTTTTACGGATGCGGCAGGGGGGTTTGGTGCTTACTGTGGGGGGTCAGTGGTGCGCGGGTAGCTGGCCATGGAGCTGGGTGGTAAGCGGGCTTATGAGGAACCTGGCCCTGCTCGAGTTGTTCCCCATCGTGGTTGCCGCGACCATTTGGGGGGATAATCTCAGGGACAAGGAGGTTCGCTTCCACTGCGACAATCTCTGGGTAGTGTTGGCGATTAATAACATCGCTGCGAACTCTCCACCTATTTTGCAATTGCTCAGGCATTTAGTACTGGTTTGTTTGTCATTGAATGCTTGGGTGGTGGCAGCTCATGTACCTGGTGTGGAAAATTTTATTTTCTGACACCCTTTCTCGTTTACTTCTACGTCTACAGCTGGAACTGTGTTCGGAACCAATCGGCACGGCCTGCCCAGATCATCTTTGGGAGCTGGTTTCCGTTCAGCAGGCAGATTTATTGAGAGGTCTTTGGCAAGGTCGACATGGGCCGCTTATTCCACCAGTTGGCGCCAGTGGGAAGATTGGGTAAGATGTTTGGGCAGTGTCAGTACAGATCGTGACAGGTTGGTCTCTCTTTTATATTGGTTGGGGGACGCTTATGACGCGGGTTATTCTGCGACTACAGTTAATAGTTTTGTCTCGGCGTTAGCTTTTGGTTTTAAATTGTGGGATTTAACAGATGTGACCAAGGAATTTCTGGTGAGGCAGGCATTAAACGGTTTGCGATGAGGCAGGGTGGATTTAGATTGTAGACAGCCCGTTTCATTTCCTTTCCTCGCTTTTTGTGGAGCTCTCAGGCTGGGCGAGCTGGTCTCTCCAAGTACATCTCGCGGAGGTGGTCTTAGACAGGACGATGTGGAATTATATGAGGATAGACTGGAATTTTTATAGCGTATGTCAAAAGCGGATCAAGAAAGGTCGGGGTAAGCGGGTAGTGTTGTTTGCTCTTCCAGAGGTGGCATTTTGCCCGGTGCGTTGTATGCGCGACTTTAGGATCGGGCAGCTTATGGGACTTGCCATTGCTACGTCATGTGGACGGTACTTTTTTTTTCTAGATTCCAGTTTTGTGCAGTGTTTAGGAAGTGTTTGTCGGAGGTTGGCGTTAGCTTGGAAGGTTATGCTTCTCATTCATTCGGCATTGGAGCGGCAACTGAGGTGGTGCCCTGGGGATTGGACGAGATGGGAGTTTGACGCATTGAGAGGTGGGAATCCAACAGGTTCAGCTCTTATGTTCACCTCCATTTGTTGTAATTGATGCCTTGTCGATTGTATTTTAATGTGTCGTGTGGTGGTGGGTTATGTTGTTGTTGTCATGGTGTGTTTGTTTATTGATGGGCTTGTATGTTTTTCTGTAGTTTCAGATGCTCACCCGTGTATGGTGTGAATATTGGGGCATTCGTTAGTTCACTGGGGCACCTTGAGAGCGGATATCCGCCCTGATGGTCGCCAGCTGAAGATCCCGCGGATCAACGCATTCTTGCATTGACTGGGATTCCGAGGTTTGCTATGGAGCCGAGTCCTGCTCGAGTTCCACACGTACTCACAGTTAGACCGTGTTCCTGATTTCTTGGTTTTGCATATTGATGGGAACGACTTGGGTGTCCACCCATTTCACGAGCTTGTCCGGGACATTAGGCATGACCTACTTGGTTTGTGGGCTTCACACCCGGGCTTGGTCGTGGTGTGGTCCGACATTGTTCCTAGGAAGCAATGGCGTTTCGCTCGATCCGTTGAACGGATCAACAAGACCCGGATAAATGTGAACTGGGCAGTTTCTATTTTTGTAGCCAGGAACTCGGGTGTTTGTGTCCGCCAAAGGGACTTAAGAGTCTGGCGAAGGTAATTTTTGGAGAGTTGACGGGGTACATTTTAATGAGGTTGGTATGGATTTTGTGGAGTTTGGCCTTGGCAGTGGGGATTTAAAGAGCGGTTTTCATTTGGAGGGACTCACAGGCTTGAGGTGGTCAAGGGCCTGTTTCGCTGTGGCGGGGGGAGTCTCCTGCCGGCGATCGCTGTGATTGGTCAGTCAAAGCAGACTGACCAATCACAGCTCTATGACGTGGGTATGTGATGACGCTGGCTCAGAAGCTGAGCCAGCGTTATCACCGCCGGGAATCAGATGTCCGACACCCCTCTGCAATGGCCAGGACCGGAGCTAGGCTCCGATCCGGCCGATTAACCCCTTCGATGCATCGATCAACGTGATCGATGCATCGAAGTGGCTTGTAGCCTGTCGGCAACCACGATGGTTGCCACGGGCGCGGGTGTCAGCTGTTTGTCACAGCTGACATCGTGCCCTAACGGCCAGGACCGGAGCAAGGCTCCGATCCGGCCGATTAACCCCTTAGATGCAGCTATCGCTGCATCTAAGTGATTAGATCGTACCCTATGGTTGCTAATAACAACCATCGGCACCCGCGAAGGTTTCGATGGTTGCTATGGCAACCATAGCCTAACAATCGCTTCCTAGTACGGAAGCCTATTAGGCCCCGCCGGGAGGCGAAGCCTAATAGGCTTGCTGTCAGTGAATAGCTGACAGCTCTAATACACTGCACTATGTAGGTAGTGCAGTGTATTAGAATAGCGATCAGGGCTTCATGCCTTCAAGTTCCCTAGTGGGACACAAAAAAAAAGTTAAAACAAGTTAATAAAAATGTTGTAAAAAAGTAAAAAAAAATACTTTTCATGTTAAAAAACACTATAACAGCCTTTTTTCCTATAATAAGACTTTTATTATAGGAAAAAACAAAAAACATAAAAAAAGTACACATATGTGGTATCCCCGTGTCCGTAACGACCCAAACTATAAAAATATCACACTATTTTACCCGTACGGTGAACACCGTAAAAAAATAAAATAAAAAACTATTCCAGAATCGCCGTTTGTTAGTCACTACCCCTTGCAAAACCGAATAAAAAAAGGGATCTAAAAGTTGCATGTACCCCAAAATTATACCATTAAAAAACGCAGCCCGTCCCGCAAAAAACAAGCCCTCCCGCAGCTTTTTTGACGGAAAAATAAAAAAGTTATGGCTCTCAGAATATGGTGACACCAAAAATAAATTATTTGAAACAAAAGGGATTTTATCGTGCAGACGCTGCAAAACATAAGAAAAACTATATATATATATGGTATCGCGGTAATCGTACCGACCCGCAGAATAAAGTAAAACTGTCATTCATAGCGCATGGCGAACGCCGTAAAAAAATAAATAATAAAAAACATCAGAATTGCAGGTTTTCGGTCACCTGGCTTGCCAAAAAAATGAAATACAAAGTGATCAAAAAATCGCATGTACCCCAAACTGGTACCAATGAAATCTACAGATTGTCCCGCAACAAATAAGCCCTCACACAGCTCCGGGGGAGAAAAAATAAAGACGTTTTGGCTCTCAGAATATGGCGATGCAAAATGTGCAAAGTGTCCAAAAGCGGATAAGATCGGGCGCCATTTATCAGTGTGACACCGGCCACATATCTGCGGATTATTATTTATTTACACCATTATTATACCCTCTTATTAAACCCTGATGTACCCCGCACAGATAACATATTCCCCCACATCATAAACTGAAATACCAGCAATACCCCAAACAGAACAACTAACGAGCAAAATCCACGCTCCAAAAGCCAAATGGCGCTCCCTCCCTTCTGAGCCCTGCAGCGTGCCCAAGCAGCAGTGTATGTCCACATATATGACATCGCCATACCCGGGAGAACCCGCTTAACAGTTTGAGGTATTTGTGTTCAGTGGCACGAACTGGGCACAAAATATTGTGCACTAAAATGGCACATACCTGTGGAAATTTGCAATTTTCACTTTGCACCATCCACTGAGCATTCATTTCTAATAGAAAAAAGCAACCTGTGTGGTCAAAATGCTCACTTTACCCGTTAATAAAATGCCTTCAGGGGTGCAGTTTCCAAAATGGGGGTCACTACTTGGGGGTTTGTTTTACTATTTGACCCCAGAGCCCTGCCATTGTGGGCTAATGCTGCGAAAATCACCATAATAGGTCTCACATGCGCCTTTCACTCCTAAGCCCTGTCATATATCCAGGCAAATGATAAATGTCTTGAGGGGTGTAGTTTACAAAATGGGGTCACTTCTCATGGTTTTACACTCTACTCTGGTACCTAAGGTAGCTCTGCAAATGCGACATGGCGCCCCTACACCAGTCCAGCAAAATCTTTGCTCTAAAAGCCACATGGCACTCCTTCCATTTTGAGCTCTGCCATGTGCCCAAATAGAAGTTTAGGGCCATACATTGGGTATTGCCGTACTCGGGAGAAATTGGGTAACAAATTATGTGTTGTTTTTTCTCCTATTACCCCTTGTGGGGAAAAAAAATGGGTGCAAAACTACATATTTTTGGGAAAAAATTATTTTTTTCATTTTCACTGCCTGATTCTAATACAATCTATGAAACACCTGTGGGATCAAAATGCTCAGTACACCCCAAGATGATTACCCTGAAGGGTAAAGTTTCCAAAATGGATTCACTTCTCAGGGGTTTCTACTGTACGGGTACCTCAGGGGCTCTGCAAATGCGACATGGCGCCCAAAAAACAATCAACCAAAATCTACATGCCAAGTAGCACTCCTGCCATTCTGAGCCCTGCGGTGTATCCAAGCAGCAGTTTATAACCACATATAGGGTATTGCCGTACTCGGGAGAAATTGCTTTACAATTATCAGGGCATTTTTCTCCTTTATTCCTTGTGAAAATGAAAACAATTCAACATTTTAGTGGAAAGAATGTAGATTTTCATTTTCACTGCATAATCCCAATAATTCAGCAAAAAAACTGTGGGGTCAAAATGCTCACTATACCGCTAGATAAATTCCACGAGGGGTATAGTTTCCCAAATGGGGTCACTTTTGCCGGGTTTGCACTATTTTGGCCCCTCAGTGGCTTTGCAAATGTGACCATTCCAGCAAAACTTGAGCTCCAAAAGTCAAATGGCGCTCCGTCCTTTCTAACTTCCGCCATGTGTCCAAACAGCAGTTTATTACCACATATGGGGTATTGATGTGCTCAGAAGAGTTTGCTTTACAAATATTGGGGTGTTTTTTCTCCTTTATCTGTTGTAAAAATTAAAAAATCTGAGCTAAAACTACATTTTATTAGAAAAAACTTAGATTTTCAATTTCACGGCATAATTCCCATAGATTCAGCAAAAACCGTGTAGGGTCAAAATGCTTGAGGGGTGTAGTTTCCAAAATGATGTCACTTTTGGGGAGTTTCCACTGTTATGATCCCTCCAGGGCGTTGCAAACACGACATGGCACCGAAAACCATTCCAGCAAAATCTGCGCTTCAAAATCCAAATGGCCCTCGTTCCCTTCTGAGCCCTGCCGTGGGTCCAAACAGCAGTTTATTACCACATATGGGGTATTGCTGTAATCGGGAGACATTGCTTTACAAATGTTGGGGTGCTTTTTCTCCTTTATTCCTTGTAAAATCTAAAACATCGTATGTTTTTCCAGAAAAAAAGTAGATTTTCATTTTCACAGACCAGTTCCAATAAATTTAGCAAAAAACCTGTGGGCTAAAAATGCTAACTATACCTCTTGAAAAATTCCTTGAGGGGTGTAGTTTCCAAAATGGGGTCACTTTTGGGGAGTTTCCACTGTTATGGTCCCTCCAGGGCTTTGCAAACACGACATGGCACCGAAAACCATTCCAGCAAAATCTGTGCTCCAAAATCCAAATGGCCCTCGTTCCATTCTGAGCCCTGCCGTGGGTCCAAACAGCAGTTTATTACCACATATGGGGTATTGCCGTAATCGGGAGACATTGCTTTACAAATGGTGTGGTGCTTTTTCTCCTTTATTCCTTGTAAAAACGAAAACATCGTATGTTTTTTCAGAAAAAAAGTAGATTTTCATTTTCACAGACAAGTTCCAATAAATTTAGTAAAAAACCTGTGGGCTAAAAATGCTAACTATACCCCTAGAAAAATTCCTTGAGGGGTGTAGTCTCCAAGATAGGGTCACTTTTGGGGGGTTTCCACTGTTTTGGCACCACAAGACCCAGTGGCGGATTAAGTAGACCATGGGCCCTGGGCTGTTACCCAAACTTGGGCCCCCCTTCCTCACCGCCGCCCTGCCGCACCGTAACTATTTTTAACACTACTTTTTTGGGCAAGCATTAACAGTGTTACGATTCCCCTTGTCACAGGGCTGTGTCCCTACATACTGACAGTATCACACTGTGCAGGGACACATCCTCCTGACAAGGGGAATTGTCTATCAGTCCTGGACTGCAGAAAGACTTTTTGTGAAATACAAGGATTTCCTATAATAAACATGTCAGGAGAGGTGACAGATTCTCTATAAATCTAGTGACTCACAGGTGACGACATAGTTTTTTTCCTCTTCTCCATCCAGTCCAGACTTCATGACGACTTTTCCCGGCCATGACCCATTTCTGCAGAATTTGCCACTTAGATGTCTTTGGCTCCTCACTTTTCCAACATTTCCACACCTATAAACAAAGATAATATTATCATGGTGCCACACACTGTGCCCTAAATATAATAGCACCAAACACTGCGCCCCTGAATAAAATAGTACAAACACTGTGCCCCTAAATATTATAGCACCATAGACTGCGCCCCTGAATATAATTGTGTCAAACACTGTCGATAGCACCACACACAGCCCCCTGTAAATAGCGCTACACAGTCCTCCCCCTCTGTAAATAGCGTCACATAGCCCTCCCCCTCTTGTATATAGTGCTACACAGCAATCCCCCTTAGATATAGTGATACACAGCGCTCCCTTCTATATAGTGCTATACAACAATCCCTCCTTGTATATTGTGCTACACAGCATCTCCCCCCTTGGACCTGCAGCTCTTGTAATTGCTCAGTATAATGTCCCCCGTAGCTGCCCCCACAGTATATTGCCACCCATAGCTGCCCCCACAGTATAATGCCCTTCATAGCTGCCTCTACACAGTACAATGCCCCATAGATGTGACACAGTATAATGCCCCCATAGCTGCGACACAGTATAATGCCCTATAGCTGCGACACAGTATAATGCCCCATAGCTGCGACACAGTATAATGCCTCCATAGCTATGACACAGTATAATGCCTCCATAGCTGCGACACAGTATAATGCCTCCATAGCTGCGACACAGTATAATGCCCCATAGCTGCGACACAGTATAATGCCTCCATAGCTGCGACACAGTATAATGCCCCTATAGCTGCGACACAGTATAATGCCCCATAGCTGACACAGTATAATGCCCCATAACTGACACAGTATAATGCCCCATAGCTGACACAGCATAATGCCCCATAGCTGACACAGTATAATGCCCCATAGCTGACACAGTATAATGCCCCATAGCTGACACAGTATAATGCCCCATAGCTGACACAGTATAATGCCCCATAGCTGCGACACAGTATAATGCCCCTATAGCTGCGACACAGTATAATGCCCCATAGCTGACACAGTATAATGCCCCATAGCTGACACAGTATAATGCCCCATAGCTGCTACACAGTATAATGCCCCATAGCTGACACAGTATAATGCCCCATAGCTGACACAGTATAATGCCCCATAGCTGACACAGCATAATGCCCCATAGCTGACACAGTATAATGCCCCATAGCTGACACAGCATAATGCCCCATAGCGGACACAGTATAATGCCCCATAGCTGTGACACAGTATAATGCCCCATAGCTGACACAGTATAATGCCCCATAGCTGACACAGTATAATGCCCCATAGCTGACACAGTATAATGCCCCATAGCTGACACAGTATAATGTCCCATAGCTGACACAGTATAATGCCCCATAGCTGACACAGTATAATGCCCCATAGCTGACACAGTATAATGCCCCATAGCTGACACAGTATAATGCCCCATAGCTGACACAGTATAATGCCCCATAGAGGTGACACAGTATAATGCCCCATAGCTGACACAGTATAATGCCCCATAGCTGACACAGTATAATGCCCCATAGCTGACACAGTATAATGCCCCATAGCTGACACAGTATAATGCCTCCATAGCTGACACAGTATAATGCCCCATAGCTGCTACACAGTATAATGCCCCATAGCTGACACAGTATAATGCCCCATAGCTGACACAGTATAATGCCCCATAGCGGACACAGTATAATGCCCCATAGCGGACACAGTATAATGCCCCATAGCTGACACAGTATAATGCCCCATAGCTGACACAGTATAATGCCCCATAGCTGACACAGTATAATGCCCCATAGCTGACACAGTATAATGCCCCATAGCTGACACAGTATAATGCCCCATAGCTGACACAGTATAATGCCTCCATAGCTGCTACACAGTATAATGCCCCATAGCTGCTACACAGTATAATGCCCCATAGCTGACACAGTATGATGCCCCATAGCTGACACAGTATAATGCCCCATAGCTGACACAGTATAATGCCTCCATAGCTGACACAGCATAATGCCCCATATGTGCGTACCTAATAAAAAAGAAAACATAATTACTTACCTATCCCGGTTCCCACGACGGTGGGGGATGCGTTGCTTCTCATCCTCTGCACTGTGCTGTGAGTGACTCCGTGCAGACAGGCACGATGACGTCACTACATCGCGCCTGCCTGCACCGAGCCGCTCACGACAGAGTGAATGCTGGAGCGAGGCTCCAGCATTCAACCCAACTGAATCTGCGTCCTGCGGATGCAGATTCAGTTGGAAGCGGGCAGCGCGGTTCGGACCGCGATGGGCGGTTCGGGCCGCGATGGGCCCCCTGGCAGCCTCGGGCCCCGATGGGCCCCCTGGCAGCCTCGGGCCCTGGGCGACCGCCCGAAACGCCCATATTATAATCCGCCATTGACAAGACCTCTTCAAACCTGACATGGTGCCTAAAATATATTCTAATAAAATAGAGGCCCCAAAATCCACTAGGTGCTCCTTTGCTTCTGAGGCCGGTGTTTCGGTCCTTTACCGCACTAGGACCACATGTGGGTTTTTTTCTAAAAATTGCAGAATCTGGACAATAAGTATTGAGTTGCGTTTCTTGGGTAAAACCTTCTGTGTTACAGAAAAAACTGTATTACAAATGAATTTCGTAAAAAAAAATTGAAATTTGTACATTTCACCTCTACTTTGCTTTATTTCTTGTGAAATGCCTAAAGGGTTCCAATAATTTCTGAATGCTGTTTTGAATACTTTGAGGTGTGCAGTTTTTAAAATGGGGTGATTTATGGGGGTTTCTAATATATAAGGCCCTCAAAGCCACTTCAGAACTGAACTGGTCCCTGAAAAAATAGCCTTTTGAAATTTTCTTGAAAATGTGAGAAATTGCTGCCAAAGTTCTAAGCCTTGTAACGTCCTAGAAAAATAAAAGCACGTACAAAAAACGATGCAAACATAAAGTAGACATATGGGAAATGTTAACTAATAACTATTTTGTGTGGTATAACTATCTGTTTTACAAGCAGATACATTACAATTTAGAAAAATGCAGATTTTTGCAAATTTTCTCAAAATTTTGGTGTTTTTTACAAATAAATATTGAATTTAACGTCAAAATTTTTTCAGTATCATAAAGTACAACATGTCACGAGAAAACAATCTCAGAATCGCTTGGATAGGCAAAGGCATTCCGGAGTTATTACCACATAAAGTGACACATGTCAGATTTGCAAAAATCGGCTGTGTCCTGAAGGCCAAAATAGGCTGTGTCCTTAAGGGGTTAAGAAATAGAATTGTTTTAATCTGTCATCAGGTTTATACTGTCCTATCTGAGGGTGGCATAAAGTATTGACAGCGACCCTGATTCCAGCGCTGGGTAACTTACTTGGCAATAATCTGTCAAGAAAAACCAGAGGAGATCCAGTGATAAAGATGTTGATAGGAAAAACTAGGTTTCCACTTTATTGGAATACAAGATAAATGCTTGAAAAAAACACCAGGAGGAAAAGACAAGGTGGTGATATGCGCCAAGAGATAGCCTACGCGTTTCAGGCACTGGCTGTGCCCTTAATCATGGCTAAGTCGAGTGAGCCATAATTAAGGGCACAGCCAGTGGCTGAAACGCGTAGGCTGTCTATTGCCGCATATCACCACCTTGTCTTTTCCTCCTGGTGTTTTTTTCAAGCATTTATCTTGTATTCCAATAAAGTGGAAACCTAGTTTTTCCTATCAACATCTTTATCGCTGGATCTCCTCTGGTTTTTCTTCAATTGCTGCCGTGTGCCGTCGCGGTCGATCCGGGCGACTACAAACACTGGAGTGTTAGATTGGTGAGCTGGAGGTTTCCTCCCATTCCCCTTTTTCCTCTGTTATTTTTACAATAATCTGTCAACTTTCTCCCCAAACTGTGCATGGGAATAAATCTGTCAGTCAGTGACGGGAGGGGGGAGTGGACGCAGCTTGTGAATACACTCGGCTCACGCTGCGAGAGATAAACTGTGATTTTATGAATACTACAGATCAGGGCTGGCGTCAGCACCCAGGGAATCCGGGCAAGTGCCTGGGCCCACTACCCTTGAGGGGACCCACTCGGCCGCCGGGTGCTGATGCTGCCGTCATGGCTCTTCCAGGAGCAGAATCACCAGCCAGAGCGTTGCCGACACTCCTGCCGGGGATTCTACTTCTAGGGGGAGCCTCTGTCTAGGGTTTTGCGTAACTACCGCTGTATCAGCCATAGCGGCTGCTATGGGGTCCACGGGTGTTATGGGCCTCCTCCATGCCCGGTGGTGCCGCAAGCAGCCGCTAGGGCTGGTCCAATGGTAGGGACGCCACATTCAATAGTATCTTTGTCGTTAGGACGCAGATAATATTGAACACTATGACAGAGAAGGGAGATATCTCCCTACTCTGCTATTTACTAGGCTACAGGCCACGTTCGACCTGCAGCCTATCATCCCGTCCCTGTACAGGACGGTGTGATGAGGTCACTTAATCACGCCACCCTACGCAAGGATAACGTCGGCATTGATTAGCTCCGATCATCGCGGGAACAGGGCCTATGTGAGTATGAAGTTTTTTTATGTTATTTATTTGGGAGTCGCTATATGGCATTTTCTACAGGAGGAGGGGGTCGCTCTATGGTGCTATACATAGGAGGGGGGTCGATATATGACGCAGTCTACAGGAGGAGGGTTGTATGGTGCTATCTACAGGAGAGGCTGCATAGCTCTATTTAGTGGGGAGTTGTGTTGCGCTATCTACAGGGGGAGATGTATATCGCTATCTACAGGGGGGACTGTATGCCGCTACCTACAGGGGGGCTGTATGGCGCTATCTACACGGGGGGCTGTATGGCGCTATGTCAAGAGGGGGCTGTATGGTGCTATCTACACGGGGGGCTGTATGGCGCTATGTCAAGAGGGGGCTCTATGGTGCTATCTACAAGGGGCTGAATGGCACTATCTACAGGGGGACTGTATGGCGCTATCTACACGGGGGGCTGTATGGCGCTATGTCAAGAGGGGGCTGTATGGTGCTATATACAAGGGGCTGAATGGCACTATCTACAGGGGACTGTATGGTGCTATCTACAGAGGGGGCTGTATGGCACTACCTGGGAGGGGGCTGTATGGTGCTATCTACAGGGGGGCACTATGGCACTATCTACAGGGGGCTGTATTGTGCTATTTACAGGGGGGCTGTGTGGCACTACCTGGGAGGGGGCGGCTGTATAGCACTTGCTGGGAGAGGGAGCTGCGAGGCACCACCTGGAAAGGGAGACCGTGTGGCACTACCTGGGAGGGAGGCTGTGTGACACTACCTGGGAGGGGACTGTGTGGCACTATCTAAAGAGGGCAATAAATTTATGGAGGTACAAACTAGGGGCATAACTTCTATATAAGGCATAAACAGGGCCTAACTTCTATATGGGGGCACAAAGTGTAGTTTTCTTCACTGCACCATGAGTTCCCCGAAAGGTGCCCACTAAGTTTGTGTCGCCCAGATTATGCATCCGTGAACTTGTGTCAGTTGGATATAAGGGCACAGGTTTTTTTTAGCCTCTGGATGTGTAAGTGGATGTTTCCATTCACTGGCAGCAATCAGAGATCTTGAAAATGATGAAACGCAACATTTTGTCAATAAAAGCAATATTTTATGCATGGTGGTCTGGGCCCTGTGGCTCTCTAGTTTTGTGAGACTATAAGCCCCAACCATCACAGTCCGCTGCTTTATCATGTGACATGGTATTGAGACATTTTTGGAGACCGCATTGGTAAAGGTCCCAGCTCATAGACCATTCATTAAACTGAAAGGATCCTCAGCACTGGCACCTTCAGGTTTCATCTTGCAGCTTACAGAGAGCATGTGAATTACAATTTCATTTAGAAACTTGAATAAACAATACCGTTGTAACCGTGTCAGTCTTTACTGTAGCATTGGCATTCTGCTCATGGACCAGGAGGCACAGGATGGACAGTGCTATGGGCCTCCAGTCAAGTGTTTTATATAATAAGATTTATCAATTGTTTAGATTAAAATGTAACATAATTATCAATAACAATGCTACATCTATATGTGAAATCTATAGGGCCTCTTGGAATTGGAGGCAATGTTATTGACAGATTATGAGCCCCACAGAGTGATTAGCTGCGTAAAGTGCTGTGGAATATGGTGGCGCCATAAAATATAACCAATAACTATAAATAATAACTATTTCCAGGGGACCCCTGCCAGGAATAAGAAGAAATCCTTTATTTGACCCCAAGTTAGTAAATGAGCTGCTGTCATTTAGATGGACACCCCTGCGCTCCGGCAGGGAATATGAGGAGCAGGTAAGGGGCCATGGACAAGGTGAAGATGTAGTTTGACAGCCAGCCAAGACTATAGAGACCAAGGAGACGACTCCACCAAGTGATTAAGAAGAATTGCTGAGCAATGTCGGCATGAATACGGCTGTATAGCACAGGGACACTGGTAAGAAGACATACTCTATGTGTCTTATGTGGGGTTTCTATGGCTCTTGTCGGATAGAATAATGGAGAATTGTACTATTGAGAACAATAAAAACTATGCGTCATCAAAGGAGAGGGAAGCCTCAGATCAGGATAACCCTAACCCTCGTCTATATGAGAAGATCATTACTTCTTTAATCACGGTCCAGATTCTTTTGTGACTTAATGGACTGCAATTCCTTCCAGCCGATGACAGTGATGTCGCTGGACGCTGGAGCTGTCAATCAAGGCCAATCAGGGTCAGAGGCAATGCTAGGGTCTTAAAAGATCAGGGGCACAAGCACCGAGACATATATTTAACCCCCCCACCTGAAAAATGAATACATTTTTACATACATATCGGATAAAGCATATCTATAAGATTAACTCCTTCCCGCACCTTGACATTAATGCACGTCAACGTGAGCAGTCACTTCGCGCACCTTGACGTGCAGTAACGTCAGTGATTTGACAGTTAACCGCCGCGCGGCGCTACACCGCAGCGGCGGTAAACTGTGCAGGGTGTCTGACCTGCATTCCTCGTTGCCGATCAGCGGCCCATCGCCGCTGATTTCGTCAGTTAACCCCTTAATTGCGGCGTTCGATTTTGAACGCCACAATTAAGGTGTTTAGCGCCGATCGGCAGCCCCCATGTGAAATCACGGTGGCTGGCGATAGTACCCATGGCAACCGGACGCCAGACAATGGCTTCCGGGCTGCCATGTACAGAAGCCTATGAGGACCAGCCTCTGCCAGTCCTCCGAGGCTTCCTGTCAGTGTGACTGTTACGTCACAATGACAGTTGGAATGCATTACACTACGTGTGTAGTGTAATGTATTCCTGCAGCGATCAGAGCTGCAAGTCTAAGTGTCCTCTAGTGGGACAAGTGAAGAAAGTAAAAAAAAGAATAAAAATGTTTTAAAAAAAGTGTCAAAATAAAAGTTATAAGTGATATAAACAAGAACTGCTTTTTTTCCTATAATAAGTCTTTTATTATAGGAAAAAAAATGAACACGTAAAAAAAAAGTACACATATTTGGTATCACCGCGTTCGGAACGACCCCAACTATAAAACTATAATATTATTTTTCCCGCACGGTGAACACCGCAAAAAAAATAAATGAAAAACGATGCCAGAATCACTATTTTTTGGTCACCACCCCTCCCAAAATATACAATAAAATGTGATCAAAAAGTCGCATGTACGCCAAAATAGTACCGATAGAAACTACAACCCGTCCTGCAAAAAAACAAGCCCTTACACAGCTTTTTTGACTGAAAAATAAAAAACTTATGGCTCTCAGAATATGGTGACACAAAAAATAAATTATTTTCGAAATAAGTTATTTTATTGCGCAAACGCTGCAAAACATCAAAAAACCTATATACATATGGTATCGCCGTAATCGTACCGACCCGCAGAATAAAATATAATGGTCATTTATAGCCCAGGGTGAACGCTGTAAAAAAATAAATAAAAATCATTGTCAGAATTGATGGTTTTTGGTCACCTTGCTTGCCGAAAAATTTAATAAAAAGTGATCAAAAAAATGGCATGTACCCCAAAATGGTACCAATGAAAATTACAGATTGTCCCGCAAATAATAAGCCCTCACGCAGCTGCGGTAGTGAAAAAATAAAAAAAGTTCCGGCTCCCAGATTATGGCGATGCAAAATGTGCAGTGTTCCAAAAGCGGATAAGATCAGGCGCCATTTATAAGTACAACACTGGCCACATATCTGCGGATTATTATTTATTTACCGCAATATTATACCCTCTTATTATGCCCCTGATGTACCCTGCCCAGCCTACATGTGCCCCCACTTTATAAGCTGAAATACCAGCAAAACGCCAGAGCATCTACCAAGCAAAATCTGCGCTCCAAAAGCCAAATGGCGTCCCTCCATTCTGAGCCCTACAGTCTGCCCAAACAGCCGTTTACGTCCACCGATATGGCATCGCCATACCCGGGAGAACCCGGTTAAAATTTTATGAGGTGTTTGTGGCACAAACTGGGCACAACATATAGTGCACTAAAATGGCACATCAGTGGAAAATTGTAATATTCACTCTACACCATACGCTGCGCATTAAACCCTTCGCGCACCATGACTTAATAGCATGTCGTGGTGTGGGGGGTGATATATGGAGCGTCTCATGCGCTGAGCCTGCGCCATACGCTGCGGGTGTCAGCTATGTATTACAGCTGATACCCGGGACTAACGGACAGAAACAGCGATCACGCTGTTACAGGAGCCTGTAAAAATGATAATATACTGCAATACATTAGTATTGCAGTGTATTCTACCAGTGATCTAACGATTGCTGGTTCAAGTCTCCTAGGGGGACTAATAAAATGTGTAAAAACAAAAGTAAATAGTTATTATTAGTGGAAAAAATGAAATAAATATTTAAAGTCCAAAAAGAAACCCTTTTCACATGTCAAGTAATGTCAAAAAATAAAAAAAATACACAAAATTGATATCGCTGCGTCCGTAAAAGTCCAAGCTTTTACAATATACCATTATTGAACTCGCACGGTGAACGCCGTGGAAAATAAAGAATTTTAAACTGCAAACTCACAGTTTTTTGGTCAAGTTCACTCTAACAAAAAATTTAATAAAAAGTGCTGAAAAAGTCTTATGTACCAAAAAATTGTACCAATAAAAACTACAGCTCGTTCCGCAAAAAATAAGCCCTCACACCACTCTATTGACGGAAAAATTAAAAAGTTGTGGCTCTCGGAAAGCGGGGAGGAGAAACGAAAAAGAAAAAGAAAAACATGATTCAGTTCGGAAAGAGTTAATTACTTTCTAATGAAAAAACATTTATGACCACATGTGGGGTATTGCATTTTCTTCTTTACCCTTTGTGAAATAGAAAAAACTCAACATTTTTGTGGAAATAATGTTGATATTAATTTTCACGGCCTAATTCTAATAAATTCTGAAAAAGACGTGTGGGGCCTGAATGCTCACTATACCCCTAGATAGATTCCTTAAGTGGTGTAGTTTCTCAAATGGGGTTACTTTTGGGGGGCTTCCACTGTTTCGGTCTCTTAGTGGCTTTGCAAATTCGACATGGCACCCAAAAACTATTCCAGCTAAATTTGAGCTCCAAAAGCCAAATAGCGCTACTTCCCTTCTAAGCACCAGTGTGGGTACAAACAGCACTTTATTACCACATATGTGGTATTTACGTAATCAGGAGAAATTGTTTTACAAATGTTGGGGTGCTTTTTCTCCTTTATTCCTTGTAATAATTAAAAATGTCTAAGTTCTTACAGAAAAAAAGTAGATTTTTACCATTACAGAATAATTCCAATGAATTCAGCAAAACAACTGTGGGGTCAAAATGCTAACTTTACCCCAAGAAAAATTCCTTGAGGGGTGTAGTTTCCAAAATGGGGTCACTATTGGGGGGTTTCCACGGTTTTCATCCCTCCAGTGCATTGCAAACGCGACACGGCACTGAAAACTATTCCAGCAAAATCAGAAATCCAAAATCCAAATGGTGCTCCTTCTCTTCTGAGGCCTGCTGTGGGTCCAAACAGCAGTTTATTACCACATATGGGGTATTGCTATAATCGGAAGAAATTGCTTTACATATGTTGGGGTGTTTTTTCTACTTTATTCCTTGCAAAAATAAAAAATGTCTACGTTTTTTCACATAAAAAGCAGATTTTCATCTTCACATACTAATTCAAATAAATTTAGCAAAAAAACAGTGGTTTCAAAATCCTAACTATACCCATAGATAAATTCCTTGAGGGGTGTAGTTTCCAAAATGGGGTCACTTTTGGGGGGTTTACACTGTTTTGGCACCACAAGACCTCTTCAAACCTGACATGGTGCCTAAAATATATTCTAAAAAAAGGAGGCCCCAAAATCCACTAGGTGCTCCTTTGCTTCTGAGGCCGGTGTTTCAGTCCATTACAGCACTAGGAACACATGTGGTATATTTCTAAAAACTGCAGAATCTGGGCAATAAAAATTGAGTTGCATTTCTTGGGTAAAACCTTCTGTGGTACAGAAAAAATTTATTACAAATGAATTTTCGAAAAAAAAAATTACATTTGTACATTTCACCTCTACTTTGCTTTAATTCCTGTGAAACACATAAAGGGTTAAAACACTTTCTGAATGCTGTTTTGAATACTTTGAGGGGTGCAGTTTTCAAAATGGGGTGATTTATGGGGACTTTCTAATATATAGGGCCCTCAAAGCCACTTCAGAACTGAACTGGTCCCTGAAAAAATAGGCTTTTGAAATTTTCTTGAAAATATGAGAAATTGCTGCTAAAGTTCTAAGCCTTGTAACATCCTAGAAAAATAAAAGAATGTTCGAAAAACGATGCAAACATAAAGAAGACATATGGGAAATATAAACTAGTAGGTATTTTGTGTGGTATTACTATCTGTTTTACAAGTAAAAAGGCCAAAACAGGCTCAGTCCTGAAGGTGTTAAGGCTATAGCTACACTGATGGATAGAATTGGATGCATTGTCTCAGCAAACAGTATCATACATGATAGGCTTAGATACATGGCCCCTATAGACAGTATCACGCATGTTAGACTAAGGGTTCATTCAGACGAGTGTAAGGCTGGGTTCACACACACTATTTACGGACGTAATTCGGGCGTTTTAGCCCCGAATTACGTCCGAAAATGCGGCTCATAAGCGTCGGCAAACATCTGCCCATTCATTAGAATGGGTCTTACGATGTTCTGTGCCGACGGTCATTTTTTTACGCGCCGCTGTCGAAAGGCGGCACGTAAAAAAGACGCCCGCATGAAAGTAGTGCCTGTCACTTCTTCAGACGTAAATGGAGCCGTTTTCCATGGACTCCATGGAAAAACAGCACCAATTACGTCCGTAATGGATGCAGCGAAAAGCGCCTGCACATGCCATTACGGCTGAAAATACGGTGCTGTTTTCTCCTGAAAACAGCACCGTAATTTCAGCCGTAACGGATGCTGCCGTGTGAACATACCCTAATTCTCGTCTGTGTGCTGTGCGTTGAAACAACGCACAGCATACGGACTCATTGATTCAATGGGGCTATTCACACATGCGTGAGTTTTCAAGCAGCGAGTGTCCGTTGCGTGAAACTCACTGCATGTCCTATATTGGTGCGTTTTCACGCACCTAGTCGCCCATCGAAGTCAATGGGTGCGTGAAACCACGGATAGCACACGGACGCACATCCTCACGCATCAATGACACTGAAAAAAAACCAAAGTGCTTGCCAGTGCGTGAAAAACACATGCCACACGCAAAGCACACTGATAGAAAAACGCAACATACATGGAGGGACTTACGCACGTTTTTACGCCTGTAAATCTGTCACGCCCATGTGAATGTAGCCTTAGATACAGGGCCCCAGCAGTAAGTATCCCTGTTCTAACCTTCAGGGGCTAATTTGTCATTTCTGGGGTCCCAAGCAAAGTTATGTCTCGGGGCTCTAATCAAAGACACCTTTAGAGAGTTCCCTACAAAATGCCCCCTGAATAGTGTGTCACAACCCCCCTGTATGGTTCCACACAGTCCCCCTGCCATACATCCCCCATGTAGATAGTGCCATGCAGTCCCCTGTAGGAAGTCCCACATAACCTCCTTGTCTCAGCAGACAGTATCATACATGATAGGCTTAGATACATGGCCCCAGCAGACAGTATCACACATGATAGGCTTAGATTCATGGCCCAGCAGACAGTACCACACATGATAGGCTTAGGGATAGGGTCAAGCTTGCTGACATTGCGTCTCCAGCGTTGGACCCAGGAAAGGTAGGTATAAGAATTGCTTTGCTTTTTTATGTGTTATTAATTGTTTTCGTGTGTATGTGTTGTAATTTCCAGGTTCGGTTCTTGGACTACGTCGGATTCAAGTACTACTTCGATGATGGCGATTTTTAATAAAATCGTTAATGAGGGTTGTTTTTTTTATTTCAATAAAATATTTTGTCTATGTCCTTGTAGTTTTTTCAACTTTATTACTACCGCCTTAGTAATGGCCGATGGCTGATTGACAGCATCCATTACTAAGGTGGGGCTTAATGGTAGCCAATGAAAAGGCTAGCACTAACTCCTCATTATTACCCCGTTACCCACCGCCACCATGGGTACCAGGCGGAGCTGAGTACGATCCTGTACCCGACCATCTGTAGTGATGGACAGGTACTGGCGCGACTGCATGCTGGTATTATTAGGCTGGGAAAGCCCAAAAACAGTGGGCCATCTCACCCTGCTAATGCTAGCCTGCTGATGCTATGATGTAGCTGGCTGGTTATGAAAAATTGGGGGGGACAACACAATGCTTTTTTCCATTTAAGAAAATAAATGACGTGGGGTACGCCAATTTTTCAGAACCAGACAGATACAACACAGCAGCAGCAGGCTAGCATTACCAGGGTGGGAATGACCACTGTTTTGGCATTTCCAAGCCCAATAATACCAGCCTGTGGCCGCCCCACTACCCGGCCGTCACTACAGATGGTTGGGTACTGGATCCCGATACCCCTGGTGGCGGTGGGTATAGGGGTAATATTGGGAATTAGTGTTAGCCTCTGAACTGGCTAACACTAAGCCCGGCCTAAATAATGGACGCTGTCAATCAGCCAGCGGCCATCACTAAAGCGGAAGTAATGAAGTTTAAAAGAAAATACAAAGACATAAAATAAATATTTTATTGTAATAAAAAAAACCTCATACAAACCTCATTAATAATTTAATTAAAAATAAAAAAAGCCGTCATCGAAGTAGTCTTTATACCCGATGTAGTCCAACATCCGAGCCTGTAAAAAAACACAAACACAAAAGAAAAAACATTAGTAACACAGGAGGTAGGCTTAGCTACAGGGCCCATGTATGATACTGTCTGTTAGACCATGTATCTAAGCCTACCACAAGGTTGGGTTAGGGCCTGTTCACATCACCGTTCATTTCAGTTCCGGGGTTTCGTCTGAGGTTTCCGTCGGGTGAACCCCGCAACGGAAAATGAAAGTGAAAGCACAGCTTCCGTTTCAGTCACCATTGATCTGAATGGTGACGGAAACATCGCTAATGGTTTCCGTTCGTCACCATTCCGGCAGGTTTCCGGTTTTTCGACGGAATCAATAGCGGAGTCTGTTTTACTATAGTAATAGGGGCCCGTGTATTTTATGACATAGGCCCCAGTTAGGCTGGATTCACACGAGCATGTTCGGTCCGTAAAGGTCTCAACGTATTTCGGCAGCAAGTCCCAGACCAAACGCACTGCAGGGAGCCGGGCTCCTAGCATCATAGTTATGTATGACGCTAGGAGTCCCTGCCTCTCCGTGGAACTACTGTCCCGTACTGTAATCATGTTTTCAGTACGGGACAGTAGTTCCACGGAGAGGCAGGGACTCCTAGCGTCGTAAATAACTATGATGCTAGGAGCCCGGCTCCCTGCAGTGTGCGCTGTTATTGGTTTAATGACCATAAAAGAACTTACGGACTCTGTTTATAAGAAGCTTTAGTTCATATTACATAAACCTGGAAAACGCCTTATGATTTATATGTTTTGTATGTACAGAGTGTTAGGTATGTTGGTAAACTCTCGTATTGTTTTGAACCTTTCAAACTGTTAATATTTTGTATTCAGGATTAAAATTGGTTATTTATGTACATAACTTGTGTTTTATTTCTTAGGCTGATTTTGAGGCAGATTTTGCTCTGCCTGCACGCCGATTTTCGCTGCGTTTTTCGCCCGCAGCCATTGAGCACAGTGGGCAAAAAATGCAGCGAAATACGCTTTATCTGCCTTCTACTGATGTCAATGGGATGTCAGAGACGTAAACGCCTGAAGATAGGGCATGTTGCTTCTCTTTCCCGCGAGACAATTTTTCCGCTCGCGGGAAAAAAATGCCTCCGCCTCCCATTTAAATCGATGGAAGGCATGTTCCGCCGTTCTTTGGCGCGTTTTCCGACGCGGTCACCGAGTCATAAAACTTGTCATAGAACTCTGTGTGAACTGACCCATATTGTGCAAAATGCAACACAGAGGGACTGTGCCCGGATGTTTTAGGATCCTAGCAATGTCCCAGCTCCACACTTCTGATTCATAACTAGTAAAATGTAACAATAATATACCAGACAGAAAACACAGGAGGCAGGAGGAAAATAAGAATATATTTTTTAAATAGTTTAGAAGTTCATAAGTGATCATTCCATAAGTGAATGCTAGAATACTATCAGGTGACATCTTCACGGTATCTCCAGCCCGGCAGATCTTATGTCACGGTGCCTGTATACTGTTTGGTCTTTCTGATGTTTCTGATGATGAACATTTAGTGAAGTTGGTAATTCTCATCTTCTTATGAACTTCTGATGCTATTATATCTGGTGGAACTGTGGATGTTGTTCAGTTGTTCATTCCAATGTCTTGATGTTCCAGCAACAGAAAATTGCCCTAAGGAATCTGGATGGCCGAGCCGCTCCTTCTCTGCCGCTCCTCCTGAGACATTTCGGAATCCACCATTTTCTGTGTGATGTAACTGAATCCACACTGGGCCAAGCTACCTTTATATGATGTCCTAAAGGTGCATTCATTCTCACATAGATATTTTCCCTTTCCTTGTCTTGTTCTGCCTCCACGTCCTCCTCTTCTTCACTGATTTTATCCAGATCAAAGCAATTTTGGAATCTTCTTAATCCGAAGTTCTCTCGCTTGTCTGTATCTCCAATCTCCTCCTCTTCATTCTGTATGCCCTCTGCTTCCTCGCCAATCTCTACCTCCTCCTCCTCAGGTATGGTCTCCAGACTGGGACAAAATGAGACCTCTCCAAACTGAGAAGGCCGGAATGCTGGCTCTGCCTCCTCAACCATCTTCCTCCATATCTCATCTGGGTATTCTTCCTCCTTCATCCTGACTCAATCAAAGTGCTCACCAACGCTACAAATACTCAACCGACAACTACAACCATCAAGTGAGTATCTGCCAAGCAGCCCCTTATATAAGGTGAGTGATGTCATAATACCCGACCATTCCATGACATTGCGGCTAGCAACAGCAGTGATTTCAAGGGAAATGACAAGAACTTTAAGCTAAATTAATTAATTAATTAATTAATTAAGAGTATTTTAACTTTAAATTATCCACCCCAGCCACTAAATCCTGAACTTAAAGGAAATGCATCATACATGATATGTTTATTTTACTAATTAAAACTAATTATTGAAAAATACTTTATTTCAAGTCTTTTTTTTCCTGATTGTTATTTTTTTTATTAGTTTAATCATTTTTAGGGTCAGCCATCTTGGCTGAGCTGCTGCTCTGAGCTGTGACAGCAAATTTCAGATGAAAAAACATTGTAATGTGTAGACCAGAGGGGAATATTCATTCAGTTTTTAAGAAGTCGTTATCAAGGTCAAAATATTTGGGAACCAGGAAGGGGAGGGATCAGGCACATCTGCCGGAAGAAAGGACGTCCGGATTGTACTAGGGCTACACTTTCCCAGTGAACCTTCACAAACTCCAAAAAAGTCAGGGCGTAATAGGGGCCAGTAAATAGCACAATACGCTGCAATACATAGGTATTGCAGTGTATTGTAACCCCAATCCAACGATTGTTTGTACAAGTCTCCTAGCGGGACTAAAAAAAAAGTAAAAAAAACAGTTAAATAACATTTTTAATAATGTACAAAAAAAAATACAAAATAAAGTAAAAAAAACACTTTTTCCCATTTTTCGACTAATATAATAAATGAAAACAAAAAAATTAAACGTAAATGGTATCGCTGCGTCCGAAAAAGTTCAAACTATTAAATTATCACGTTATTTAACCCCTTCCCGACATTTGACGTATCCATACGCAAAAGTCGGGTAGGGGAAGTATGGAACGGGCTCACGGAGTGAACCCGCTTCATATGATGCCGGTGTCGGCTGTTTGTTACAGCCGACACTTCAGAGTAACAAGCGGGATCGCGCTCAAGCGCGATCCCGCTCATTTAACTCGTTAAATGCCGCGGTCAATAGCAACCGCAGCATTTAAATCGTTTGAAAGAGGGGGCGACCCCATCTTACAGCTCATCACACCCCCCCCCCACAACGCAATCGCGGGGGAGCGATGGTTGCTTTGGCTGCCTGGGGGCCTCATGTCCGCCATCTTTGTGCTCCTATTAATCCCTGCCTCCGGCAGACTGTCAGAATAACGATATACTGCAATACATTAGTATTGTAGTATATCGTGCAAGCGATCTAACGATCTCTGGTTGAAGTCCCCTAGGGGGACTATTAACCCCTTCCCGCACCTTGGCGTAACTGTACGTCCAGGTGAGCAGTAACTTCGCGCACCTGGGCGTACAGTTACGCCCGCGCTTTAACAGTTAACCGCCGCGCGGCGCTACACCGCAGCAGCGGTTAACTGTGCAGGGTGTCAGCCCTGCTCTCCCTGTTGCCGATCATCGGCCTGTCGCCGCTGAAATCGGCAATTAACCCCTTCGATGCGGTGGTCGATTGCGATCACCACATCGAAGAGGTTTACAGCGGATCGGCAGCCCCCCACATGTATTTGCGGGGGCTGGCGATCCTTATCATGGCAACCAGAGGCCAGACAATGACCTCCGGGTTGCCATGTACGGAAGCCTCGGAGGATCAGCCTCCGGCCGTTCCTCCTCTGCTTCCTGTCAGTGTGACAGTCACGTCACAATGACAGTTAGAACACATTACACTACGTGTGTAGTGTAATGTATTTCAGCAGCGATCAGAGCTGCAAGTCTAAGTGTCCCCTAGTGGGACAAGTGAAAAAAGTAAAAAAAAGATAATAAAAATGTTTTTAAAAAGTGTAAAAATAAAAGTTAGAAGTGACATAAACAAAGAATGCTTTTTTTCCTATAATAAGTCTTTTATTATAGGAAAAAAATTAACACGTTAAAAAAAGTACACATATTTGGTATCACCGCGTTCGTAACGACCCCAACTATAAAACTGTAATATTATTTTTCCCGCACGGTGAACACTGCGAAAAAAATAAACGAAAAACAGTGCCCGAATCACAATTTTTTGGTTACCAACACTCCCAAAATATACAATAAAAAGTGATCAAAAAGTCGCATGTACGCCAAAATGGTACCAATACAAACTACATCCCGTCCCGCAAAAAACAAGCCCTTACACCGCTTTTTTGACTGAAAAATAAAAACGTTACGGCTCTAAGAATATGGTGACACAAAAAATAATTTATTTTATAAATAAGTGATTTTATTGCACAAACGCTGCAAAACATAAAAAAATTATATACATCTGGTATCGCTGTAATCGTATCGACCCGCAGAATAAAGTATAATGGTCATTTATAGCCCAGGGTGAAGGCCATAAAAAAACGAATAAAAAACATTGTCAGAATTGATGGTTTTTGGTCACCTTGCTTGCCAAAAAATGGAATAAAACGTGATCAAAAAAATTTCTGGTACCCCAAAATGGTACCAATGAAAACTACAGATTGTCCCGCAACGAATAAACCCTCACACAGCTCCGGTGGAGAAAAAATAAAAAAATTCTGGCTCCCAGAATATGGTGATGCAAAATGTGCAGTGTCCAAAAGCGGATAAGATCGGGCGCCATTTATCAGTGCGACACCGGCCACATATCTGCGGATTATTATTTATTTGCTACATTATTATACCCTCTTATGCCCTGATGTACCCCGCACAGATAACAAGTACCCTGATGTACCCCGCACAGATTACATATACCCTGATGTACCCCGCACAGATTACATATACCCTGATGTACCCCGCACAGATTACATATACCCTGATGTACCCTGCACAGATAACATATGCCCCCACATTATAAACTGAAACACCAGTAAAACCCCAAACAGAACAACTACCAAGCTACATCTGCGCTCCAAAAGCCAAATGACGCTCCCTCCCTTCTGAGCCCTGCAGCGTGCCCAAACACCAGTTTACGTCCACAGATATGGCATCGCCATACCCGGGAGAACCCGGTTAATATTTTATGAGGTATTTGTCTTCAGTGGCACAAACTGGGCATAACATATAGTGCACTAAAATGGCATATGAGTGGAAAATTGTAATTTTCACTCCGCACCATGCGCTGCGCATTAACCCCTTCGCGCACCACAACATAGCATGTCTTAGTGTGGGGGTGATGTATGGAGCGTCTCACGTGAAAAATAAAGAATTTAAAACGGCAAAATCGCTGTTTTTTTTGTCACCTTCGCTCTACCTAAAAATGTAATAAAAAGTGCTCAAAAAGTTGTATGTACCAAAAAATGGTACCAATAAAAACGACCACTCGTCCCTCAATAAATAAGCCCTCATACCGCTCTATTGACTGAAAAATAAAAAAGTTGTGGCTCTTGGAACGCGGGGAGGAAAAAACTAAAGAGGAAAAGAAAAAAAATGGATCAGTCCAGAAAGGGTTAATTACTTTCTAATGAAAAACCATTTATGACCACACGTGGGGTATTGCCGTACTCGGGAGAAATTGCTTTACAAATGTTGGGCAGCTTTTTCCCACTTTATCCTTTGTGAAATTGAAAAAAATGCAACATTTTAGTGGAAGAAATGTCGATATTCATTTTCATGGCCTAATTCTAATAAATCCTGCAAAAGACTTGTGGGGTCTAAATGCCCACTATACTCCTAGATAGATTCTTTAAGTGGTGTAATTTCCACTTTTGGGGGGTTTCCACTGTTTTGGCCTCTCAGGGACTTTGCAAATGCGACATGGCACCCAAAAACCATTTCAGCTAAATTTGAGCTCCAAAAGCCAAATAGCGCTCCTTCCCTTCTAAGCCTTGCTGTGGGTCCAAACAGCAGTTTATTACCACATATGGCATATTTCCGTAATCGGGAGAAATTGTTTTACAAATGTTGGGGTGCTTTTTATCCTTTATTCCTTGTAAAAATTAAAAATGGCTACCTTTTTTCAGAAAAAAAGTTGATTTTTACCTTTACAGAATAATTCCAATGAATTCAGCAAAACAACCGTGGTGTCAAAATGCTAACTTTACCCCTAGAAAAATTCCTTGATGAGTGTAGTTTCCAAAATGGGGTCACTTTCCATGGGTTCCACTATTTTGTTCCCTCCAGGGCAATTCAAATGCGACACGGCACTGAAAACTGTTCCAGCAAAATCAGAATTTCAAAATCCAAATGGTGCTCCTTCCCTTCTGAGTCTTGCTGTGGGTCCAAACAGCAGTTTATTACCACATATGGGGTATTGCTATAATCAGGAGAAATTGCTTTACATATTTTGGGGTGTTTTTTCTCTTTTATTCCTTGAAAAAATTAAAAATTTCTACGTTTTTTCAGAAAAAAAGTAGATTTTCATCTTCACAAACTAATTCAAATAAATTTAGCAAAAAAACTGTGGGTTCAAAATGCTAATTATACCCCTAGATAAATTCCCTGAGGGGTGAAGTTTCCAAAATGAGGTCACTTTTGGGCGTCTTTATTGTTTTGGCCCCACAAGACCTCTTCAAACCTGACATGGTACCTAAAATATATGCTAAAAAAAAGGAGGCCCCAAAATCCACTAGGTGCTCCTTTGATTCTGAGGCCGGTGTTTCAGTCCATGACCGCACTAGGGCCACATGTGGGGTATTTCTAAAAACTGCAGAATCTGGGCAATAAATAATAAGTTACATTTCTCGGGTAAAACCTTCTGTGGTATAGAAAAAAATGTATTACAAATGAATTTTGTAAAAAAAAAAATTAAATTTGTAAATTTCTCCCCTACTTTGCTTTAATTCCTGTGAAACGCCTAAAGGGTTAATACACTTTCTGAATGCTGTTTTGAATACTTTGAGGGGTGCAGTTTTCAAAATGGGGTGATTTATGGGGACTTTCTAATATATAAGGCCCTCAAAGCCACTTCAGAACTGAATTGGTCCTTGTAAAAATCGCCTTTTGAAATTTTCTTGAAAATATGAGAAATCGCTGCTAAAGTTCTAAGTCTTGTAACGTCCTAGAAAAATAAAAGAATGTTCAAAAAACGATGCCAACATAAAGTAGACATATGGGTGATGTTAACTAGTAACTATTTCGTGTGGTATTACTATCTGTTTTACAAGCAGATACATTTAAATTGAGAAAAATGCAAATTTTTGCAAATTTTCTCCAAATCTTGGTGTTTTTCACGAATAAATATTGAATTTATCAACCAAATTTTTTCACTAACACAAAGTACAATATGTCACGAGAAAACAATCTCAGAATCGCTTGGATAGGTAAAAGCATTCCGGAGTTATTACCACATAAAGTGACACATGTCAGATTTGAAAAATCGGCTTCGTCCTGAAGGCCAAAACAGGCTCAGTCCTGAAGGGGTTAAAAAAATAAAAAATTTGTAAAATAAATGTTTTTTAAAGGTAAAAAAATAAAAAATTCAAAGTGATTTTGACATTTTTTAACGTGTAGTTTGAGCTCATCTGTTATTTTTTTGCAGGAATTAATACAATGTAGGTATGAAAAATTTAATTTTTATGGTTTTTTTCACAAATGAGTTTTGTATAGGACAAACGTTTCATCTACAGTACAAGAAACGAAGTAAATGCACCCTGACATTTTTGTTATCTCTATCTTTAAACACACACGACACCTGTTTTGGAGTCTCCTTTTTTTCTCAGTATGGTGTATTTCAGAGGGAAAATGTTGTTCAGGAATTATGCGGCAGATGTTACTGCCCTATGCAGTGCCCTCCCCTTCTGGATTCCCAAAGATAAGGGCCTTGAGAACCTTCTTCCAGAATCGGATGAATCGGTCACATTTTCCTGTATACCTGGCCAACACAAACGCATCATACCATGCAGTTTGGGTGAGGCGGACTTAGCGTCTTGTACCATGTTTCGGTCTTACGCATGGCACCGTAGGGCTTAACGACTTGATGGGATAAGTCCACCCCACCCATGAAGCAGTTGTTGTCCACTATGCAGCCAGGCTTGGTGATTGGGGTGATCGATCCAAAAACACAGCGATGACATCAGTGTCAGCGTAAATCTATCATAGTGGAAGGATTTGCACGTCTTCCTTGTTTTGGATCCACTCCTGAAGTTTGGCTTGCAAACACTGAAGTATAATACTGACCAAAACACAACTGAGTGAATGAGGCTTTACTTGACTTTTTTCATTTAGAAGAGGGTAAAAAAAGAGCACAAGCAGGCAAGCCTCATAAATTGAAGAGATGTTGTCAAGGTGGGATTTGAACTTTAAAGCCCAGCACTGAAAGGCGATGCTCTAACCACTAAGCTATAGTTTCAGCCAAGCAGAAGCTGGCTTTTTGATATATTTTAATGAGTAGGTGGCAAAAGAAGCACCGCAACTGTATTTCACTTACATTCTATTCAATGCTCAATTTTACTTCTGGCTTTCTGTAGGACAACTCTTTTCAGCAGGGGTGCTTGCATTTCTATACTATACAAACAAACAATCTACCCTTATGCTGTATACACAAATATTGCTGCCATATACTGCACACACAATTCATATCCCTATACATTCTTCTTCTTTCCGTTCTGCTAGGTGCTGCCAAGCCTACCATTTGATGGAATGATGATCCGTTCTCCTCTCCCCTGCAAAAGCACACGATTGATGATGTGTAAGAGTGTATGAAATGGGAGTGCTGCTACTGGCTTGAAAAAGGATAGAGGCCAGTCAACCTGTAGGACAAAAAGACAAAACTGAGAAGTGGAAACTGCCATGTTTGTGGTAGATATGCACAATGTACAATGCCCATGAGCAATCTCCCTTCCCACATTCACTAGTAAACCTCAGCTCTATTTATATGTCCGTAGTAAGAGAAACTTTGACCTTAGGGAGAGTGGGAGGCCTATGGCAAGACAATGGAAAGGGACCTGGCTACTATATGACCCACCCTCGCTGAAAACCCTACCCCTATAGAAACTCCAAACTAGAATAGAATATTTAGGAGTATTTTATTGGAAAGAAGTTGCTTGTGCCCCTTTTGACAGACACCAGCTCATTAGCATATATCGATGAGCAAGGCCTCTGATTGGTTGGTGTGGTTGTTTACTTGTTAGAGAATCACCTTGAAGTGCCGTGGGTTGAAATCCTGCTTTGTCAACATCTGCACCATGAGAAGCTTGTTCTGCCTGCTTGTGCCAGTTACTGCATGTCTCCTAAATATAAACTCATAGGTTGATTGGTGCCTATTGAATTGACTGTAGAGTGCGTGTGATTTTGACATTTTTTTAACGTGTAGTTTGAGCTCATCTCTTATTTTTTTGCAGGAATTAATACAATGTAGGTATTGTGATGGATGGTCAAATTGCTTATGTTCTCTGTATTAAACTACACTATGAATTATCAAGCAGGATGCCGGATTATGAAGATATGTATTCTCCATTTTGTAATGACCTCTTTCTGGTACTTCTTGAATCACAAGGGAATAAGTTATTACTTTGTGTTCTTTTTCGTGGCCTTCAATACTGGTAGATAGGAGTCTGGCAGAACGCCTAGACCTGAAATAATCATTATATTTCCAATTAATTCTTTATCTCAGTATTTCACACATATATATATGAAGTCACCACATACACTTATGAAAACCTCCTACATTTCTATTGTTTGTAGGCCAGGATTTGCAGGTGTTAGAAAGATCACGTGACCTCAGTGGGAAGGTACCCTATGACGTATTTTCAGTCTACGTGTAAAATGTTATGATTGGTTGTTCCATGAGAGGTAACACCCTGGTTAGAGGGTACGCCCTGAGGGTATATTAACCTATGTATCTTGATAATAAATGAAAATATTGATTGAGACAACAGATTGCTATTGTCTTTATTGATCTCCCGGTACACTGCTGATACTTCAATTACCATATTTGAATACCACCTGACAAAGCAGAGGGAGCCCATTAGAGCACCCATCCCAAAAGGTGCTACCTGGAAGGGGTTTCTTCGACAGTTATTGTGCCGAACAGCCTGGGACCTCCTAATGAGAATTTTGTGCAAAGTCCACTAATCTGGAAGGACCTGGGGAGTCACTGAAACCAAAACCGCGCGGTAAGTAACAGACTTTATGTTACACCATTTGTTTCAGCCACTCTGTTAAGTCCCTGGAAACGTACTTTGTATATGTAAGTCTCTACAAAGGGGTCCCGTAATAATCAGGTCCTTTGTCAGGATGGTAGTGTGGTTAAATGGATTTACATGGGGGTGTATGTGACAAGTGTGATGAATGTGTGTGTAGTGTGATGTTGAATACATCTGTGAGAAGACATACATATCAAATTGTTGAAACTGTATGGCTCCCAGCCCAGAAGTAATATCCACTTCATAGAAGACGATATACACTCAGTGCAAGGAGGAGCAATTGTGTCTATATTGAATTTGCACTCAATACCATTACCCAGTACAATAGGGAAAACTTTGAATACTGTATTAGAAAATCATTTATATTTTCCTGGCTCATTGCCAAACAGTGATATTGTGTGTAAGGGTCCATAAACCAGTTGTATGCATTGCCAGACTGGCATAAGGTGGGAATCAGTACAGACTGATTTCTAGCACATGATAATCCGGCATATACACTTTGATGTAAAATAACATCCAAGTAATTAAGTCTGTAGTAGTATAACATCAGACCGCTGGATTGAATACCTTTGTAATATAACATCCTGTATTCATTGAATGACCCTGACACTTATCCCAGGTGCCACCTGTGTCGTAGTAGTAATTACAGTGAAGAACATTGGTATTGGCTCAGACCCAGAGCCCCTAAAGAAATCACCAACATACATAACAGGCCCCTAAACTACAACCCACAGAGTGAACGGCTGAGCGGGGAGGATAACATATATGTTACCAAATATAATTTGCATGTGAAACCATTGCAAAGTGCTAGAGGAAAGAGTTTGGGATATATATGCTACATCACAGGCTGTATGAACCGAAAGACACCCCTCCCCCCGGCAGCAAGTGTTCTGCATAAGTGAAAGAGACGAAGGGTTTGTAGAAGTTTGAAATGAATGTGACCAACTCCTGCTTGAATCAATAGAAGTTCATGAATGTAGATTGTGTTGAAGGATTTGCTCTTGCAATTTGTGGATTGGCAGCATTTTGTCTGTTCTTGATGTTCAAAACAGTGAGGGATCAGAGAAAAGGATATCCCACTGCTAGAATAGTCTGAAGGAACGACTTTTGATATTGATAGTCTTTCTGAAACTGTAAGATAGATTGTCTGAGATATCTGTCAACAGACTAAGGCCTGTCTGTTTGGAGCTGGGGAGTTTTCCGGAGACTACCCTACGCCCTCTGACCATGGGGTCAGGAAATAGTAAGACAAAAATGCGGGACAGCCCTGAGACGTGGGTCTCTGCCATCAAAATAGTAGAAAGAGCAAAAGGATCTGAGGCTGTGAAGGATTGTAAAAGAATGTTTAAAATGAGTTGGGTCCTATGGAACATTAGCAGAATGTGATTGGAAAAGATTTATGACAAATTGTGTTGGATGGTTGAAAGACAATAACATGGTGGAAAAAGCCCAAATGTGGTATGAGGTAGCACAGAGAGTGAGTAACACAGAACATAAGAGTATGGAAGCAAATCATGGAATAATGTATGATTTATATGACCCTTTAAGTGAAAAGCTCCTCACTAATGTGTTAACCCCTTTACAACTGCCAAACAGCCCCACAGCAGCAACTGCGCCATCTCCTTATCCTGAAAATAGCAAGAAAGGCAGCTGCTGGACATGTCCACACTGTGGGCAGCAGAACCCCCTCACTGCAGGATATTGTGTCAGTTGTGGTACGCAGCACCCCACTAGATTGTTTCCGTTAGTATCAAGTATCCATACACACAGGGGACCAAAACTAGTAGATGTAGACGGGCAACCAGTACCTGGGGCAGTAGGGGAAATCCAGTCACATGAAGCCACTGTGTATTGCCCCTGGAGCCCGGCTGATTTACTAGCTGTATGTGGCACACTCCCAGACCCACGGAAAACACCCAGCGCTTTCCATAGAAAGCTGCGAGCAGTACATCTAGCTTACCGTGCTACATGGTCAGATATGGAGAGCCTGGTAGAAACAAAGGGAGGGGAAGTGCTCAAAAATCAAATTCAAGCTGCTATTACAAATCCCGTACCAGCAAATAAAACCAATGAGCAATCAGGACTAGAATACCTGAACGCTATGCAGCCCTGGGTAGATGCTACTCAACAGGATCGAACTGATAGTTTTATGTCATTTTCCCAAGATGTTAAACAGTCAGTCCCTGATTATGCCACAACTTTACAGCAGCAGTGGTTAGATCACGGGTATGAAGAAGGTGATGCAAAAGACTTGCGCCTACTAAAAATAACTTTTATGTCCGGTCTTAAGCCGGCAGTACAAGAAGCTGTTAAGAGATCCTGCCCCGACTGGCGTACATGCCAGTTTAATGATTTAGTAAGCATTGCAAAAGGTGCAGAGTTAGATTTAGCTCCTAAAAGAACCCGTCTCGCCCCGATGCAACAAAAGGGGGGCTATAGAGAAAGAGGCAGGGAACAAAAAGACACTTTGAGAACCCAGAGAAGGGATCTTAGCCAGATTACATGCTGGAATTGTGATAAGAAGGGTCATTATTCAGCCCGATGTCCCTCCCGTCCAGTTGAGCCTCCCAATTCTTTGATTGCTGCATAGGAAACTGGCAACCCTGATGTCTCCCTCTGCCCAGTGCTCCCCCCGACAGGTCCATCATTGATGGTGCCTGTTACTTTACCCACAGGGGAAAATACCTCTTTTCTAGTAGACACAGGGGCAGCCAGAACTGTATTACAAACCAAATATGTACCGGCAGAGTTGCTATCACCAGACTATATAGATTGTGAAGGGGTGGAGGGAACATCATTTCAGTTACAGTTAACAAAACCATTGCGACTGAATATACATGACACACAATCAATTGTCTCCCGTGTGTAAGTGTCACCACACACTCCCTACAATTTATTGGGGACAGATGTACTCAGTGCCCTGGGAGCAGCATTGGACTTTTCTTCTGGCACACCTACATTAACCTCTGCCTTTCCAGAGTCCCTGCTATGCAAACTCCTTAGTATGGCAAGTATGCCGGACACTGAAAAAGCCCCCAGTACCCCTCCCCTTTGGTTGGCAGACATCCCAGAAAAACTATGGGCACAAGATAAGATGGATGTAGGAGTTTTAAATGTGCCGCCTGTACAAGTAAATTTAAAACCAGACATGCAGAACCGTTCTGTATGTATAAAGCAATATCCTCTGAGTCCACAGCAAGACGCTGCTATAGAAAAGGATATTAACTCCTTACTGGAAAACAATCTTATAGTGCCCATAATCTCGCCTTTCAACTCTCCTCTTTACCCAGTAAAGAAAAAGACATTGCCAGGTCAACCTGTACAGTACCGGATGGTACATGACCTACGGGCTGTGAATGCTGTGACAATAATTTATACACCACAAGTGCCTAACCCACATACCCTGCTCAACCAGGTCCCCGGCACTGCAGTCTATTTCACAGTTATAGACTTAGCCAATGCTTTCTTCTCCATCCCGCTGGATAAAGAGTGCCAGCAGTATTTTGCATTTACACATAGGGGAAGACAGTATGCTTGGGTAGTGCTGCCACAGGGTGCCGCAAACTCCCCTGATATCTTCTCATGTACCATGAAAGATATTCTGGACACCTGGCAGCCCCCCAATCAGTCCTCAGTTCTACTACAATATGTAGATGATTTGTTACTTTGTAGTGAGAGTCTGGAGAACAGTGAAACAGATTCTAAATCACTATTAATGTTCTTAGAAGAAGTTGGCTGTAAAGCGAGCAAGCACAAGTTGCAATTATGTGCCAAAACAGTTGTTTTCCTTGGTCACTGTATTTCCCAAGGTATGAAACACTTAACCCCTGACAGGCTGGAAATCATACAGAAACACCCAGTCCCTAGAAACCCTAAACAATTGAGGACTTTCCTGGGTTTAATAGGGTACTGCAGAGCCTGGATCAGGGATGCCTCTGCTATGATGCAACCATTATATGACTGTCTCACCTCTGACCCATTTGTACTGTCACCTGAGGCAATTGACAATTTTCACTCCCTGAAACTGTCACTGACTACAAGGCCAGCATTGGGACTTCCTGACTACAATAAGCCATTTACTCTGTTCTGCCATGAACAGGCAGGCCATGCCTCTGGAGTATTAGCCCAAGATCATGGAGGCAAGATGCGACCTCTTGCTTATTACTCCCTTGCTCTGGATCCCATTGTACTAGGATCCCCGGCATGCATACGCGCTGTCTCAGCAGCAGCAGCAGCAGCTTTAGTTGATAAAGCAACAGACATTGTACTCCAACATGACATTATTGTGCAAGTCCCACACGCAGTGCAAGAAATGATGAACACAGTCAAGACAAAACACTTATCAGTTGCAAGACTTACTAAAATTGAACTTACTCTTCTGTCCCCTAATGTGACTATCAAACGTTGTGTTGTTCTGAATACAGCTACACTCCTGCCCCTAGATTCTGAACAAAAGGAGGGAGGAGTGGGGGGACAGGGACATGGACACCCCCTTATTTTTCAACTATCCACTGATGATGATCTATTTAATTTTGAACATGAACATGACTGTCAAAGTCTAGTGGATATGGAATCAAACGGCATAAACAGTATATTTGATGTTGCTCTGATTAACCCTGATGCTGAGTATTTTGTAGATGGATCTCGATATTGGAGCGAAGACAAAGGACATTTCCTCACCGGGTATGCAGTGGTTCACAATGGTAAGGCCGTCATACAACAGTCCCTACCCTCCAGCAGCTCAGCTCAGGAGGCAGAACTAAAAGCACTCGCTGAGGCGTGTAAATTGGGTAAGGGACAGCGTTTCAACATATACACTGACTCCAGATATGCCTTTGGAGTTGCACATGACTTTGGGACAATATGGAGAGCCAAAGGGTTCTTGACCTCGGCAGGTAAACCTATAAAGAATGCAAAAGCAGTAGAAGAACTTTTAGAATCACTGCACATGCCAGACCAAGCAGCTATAGTCAAAGTACAGGCACACACTAATAACAGTGATCTCCTATCAAAAGGTAATGAGTCTGCGGATGCAGCGGCAAAAGACGCTGCTGCTCTCCCTCTGATGATAGTGAAGCCTGTTTTACAACCCATCACAGAGAACCTGTTGCGTGCTTTCCAGGACCAAGCACCCCCTCAAGAGCAAGCAGAATGGGAGGAGAGAGGTGCAGCAATAGGTCTAGGACAGTTGAGGCATCTTAATTCTAAGGTTTGCCTGCCAAGAGCACTATATCCAATGATGTGTGCCCTAGCCCATGGGAAAACACACTGTTCAAAGGGAGCTATGAGCCAGCTAGTGTTACAGACATGGCATGCTCCAGGTTTTCAAAATGCAGCAGCCAAATATACAGAGGGCTGCATGACATGTGCACAACACAACCCTGGTAAAACCACCAAAACACCAGCTAAACACACTCCTAAGTCCTACTACCCCTTTCAGCGATTACAGGTGGACTACATACAACTACCTAAGGTGGGAATGTACCAATATGTACTTGTTTGCACTGATTTATTTTCAGGATGGCCAGAAGCTTTTCCAGTGGCTAAAGCAAATGCAGATACCACAGCAAAGAAACTGATAGCTGAGGTCGTGTGCCGCTATGGAGTACCAGAGACAATTGAAAGTGACAGAGGTACTCACTTTACCCAAGAACTATTGAGGAACATATTAAAAAGCCTTGGGATAGAACAAGCATTTCACACTCCCGATCACCCACAAAGCAGTGGTAAGGTAGAAAGACTAAATGGAACTTTGAAATTAAAAATCCAGAAGGCCATGAATTAAACTTCTTTACCGTGGACACAATGTCTACCCCTGGCTTTATACTCTGTAAGAACCACACCAAGAGGGAAGGATAAACTTTCTCCCTATGAAATATTGTTTGGAAATATGCCAAAGACAGGACTGTATTTTCCTCAGCAGTTACAAAAGCATTATGACAATGACCACATACTTGGCTGCCCTACACAAGCAACTGGAGAGGACACATAAACGAATCCTTTCTTCTATTCCAGATCCAAACTTTCTTTCAGGTACCCACTCACTACGACCTGGAGACTGGGTGGTAACAAAGATACACAACAGGAGCAGTCTGGAACCAAGGTACAGACAACCAGTAGAAGTACAGCCGGCCACCGCCACATCAGTGAAGCTCCAAGGACGAGCCAATTGGATACATGCAAGCAATTGCAAAAAGGTTATCAGCGCAGATGACGTCGCCTCGATCGATGATGTTGCCCCTCGTGGGGACGATGACTCAAGTTCTCAAGGAGGAAGTGGACAATAAATTCATAAAACATCATCAAATTATAACAGCATTAACAAACTTATCTGATTGTTGGATATGTACACACAGTCCCATAAGCTCAAAATCCATGCCATACATGGCTGTGCCCCTTAGTGAGAAAGAAATTCTTAACACTACATGTTGGGATCCCTCAAAGGTAAAGGATAACACAAAAAGGTATACATGGTCTAATAGCAGTGTCCCTTACTCATAGCAGGATGGATGGAGGATCCCTGGTGGCAGGTAAATCTAACCCTGATACCTAGTAAGGCACTGATTCTCACACAAAAGGAAAATGGAAAATGGGTCCCTAAAAATGTCACTAAAACACTGACACTAGGTAAGATCCCCATAAAAGGCATAAAGATAAGTTTCAATAAAAATTTATTTAGACCAAGTCTGGTAGAAAGGTACATACATAATGGTAGTTGGGAATATGGCCATTTCTTCCCTTCAGGAAGTAAGACTGATTGTAAACGTTATCCAGGGTATATGGAAGAAACAGACTTACAAGGGAATGAAACTATGTATTGTGGATGCACAGGAGTGTACCATGGGTCTTTGGGAACAAATTGTCCTTGGTGTGTATTACAGCAGTCTTTTCCCTTAGTTCATTTTGCTCATATGTTAACCCTAGGAAGTATGCAATGGTTTGACCTTCCCCATGATATATATATAGTGTGCGGACATAATGCATATAAATGGATCCCGCAGACTACCACAGGTACCTGTACCCTAGCTAGGTTACAGTCTGCTACCTGGACATGGGACAAGGATGCACTTCCTTATGATAAAGTACCAAAACATATGCTGTACAAAAGGGAGGGAAAGCAAAAAGCCCACCCATTGGTACACTTACCTTGGCACACCAAGTTAGGATATGCTCTATCTATCTTTGGAGGACCAATTAGAAATGCACTGACGGGACCCTATACCCAAACCTGAACTTGGTGATTGCATTATATTATTAGTAGTGGCCCTATTCACTATTTTGTTTTAAGTTTATAATCAGATAATTCTTAATCTCTGTATTTTAATATGAGAAAAAGGGGGGTTTGTGATGGATGGTCAAATTGCTTATGTTCTCTGTATTAAATTACACTATGAATTATCAAGCAGGATGCCGGATTATGAAGATATGTATTCTCCATTTTGTAATGACCTCTTTCTGGTTCTGCTTAAATCACAAGGGAATAAGTTATTACTTTGTGTTCTTTTTCGTGGCCTTCAATACTGGTAGATAGGAGTCTGGCAGAACGCCTAGACCTGAAATAATCATCATATTTGTAATTAATTCTCTTCATCTCAGTATTTCACACACATATATGAAATCACCACATACACTTATGAAAACCTCCTACATTTCTATTGTTTGTAGGCCAGGATTTGCAGGTGTTAGAAAGATCACGTGACCTCAGTGGGAAGGTACCCTATGACGTATTTTCAGTCTACGTGTAAAATGTTATGATTGGTTGTTCCATGAGAGGTAACACCCTGGTTAGAGGGTACGCCCTGAGGGTATATTAACCTATGTATCTTGATAATAAATGAGAATATTGATTGAGAATACATATTGCTATTGTCTTTATTGATCTCCCGATGCACTGCTGATACTTCAATTACCATATTTGAATACCACCTGACAAAGCAGAGGGAGCCCATTAGAGCACCCATCCCAAAAGGTGCTACCTGGAAGGGGTTTCTTCGACAGTTAGTTTGACAGCCTGCCGTTGACCTAAACATTATTGAAAAATTGTTTGCTTACTCTATTAAAAATGTTAGCATACTATTTGGTCTGAATTTATTTTTTCTCATTTTTTTTTCAACTAAAATTAGGGTGCGTCTTATGGTCCGGTGCGTCCTATAGTCCAAAAAATACGGTATATCATTTTTCTATTTTAAATTTTTTTTTTTAATTAAAGAATTATGGGCCTAAGCTATGTCGCGCAGATAGCTGTGTGACATAGCAGACTCCCATGCGTCACATAGTTTGTAGTTGATTCTTGCGTAGCTTAGGGTATGTTCACACGCACTAATTACGGACGTAATTCGGGCGTTTTTGCCCCGAATTACGTCCGAAAAAAGCGCCTCGATAGCGCTTACAAACATCTGCCCATTGAAAGCAATGGGCTGACGTTTGTCTGTTCACACGAGGCGTATATTTACGCGCCGCTGTCAAATAACGGCGCGTAAATAGACGCCCGCGTCAAAGAAGTGACCTGTCACTTCTTGGGGCGTAATTGGAGCCGTTATTCATTGACTCCAATGAATAGCAGCGCCAATTACATCCGTAATGGACGCGGCGTTCAAGTGCCTGCACATGCCGTTACGGCTGAAATTACGGGGATGTTTCCTCCTGAAAACATCCCCGTAATTTCAGCCGTTACGGACGCTGTCGTGTGAATATACCCTAAGCCTCCTGTGTACACATGGGGCTCTGCTATGTCGCACAGACAGCTCTGCGACATAGCAGACTCTTGACTTAAGGTATGTTTGATGCCTTTGCTATCTATGACCTTCCACCTCCCAATACCAATATGGGACCACAACTTGAAATTCGTGTAAAGGCCACAGCAGCCATCTATTAAATACACAACTTTGTATGCAATAAAATAGCATCATCGTAACATATCACAAAAAACACTCCACAAATGAACATCCTGCACTATTCTTCAAACATTCTCCAGTTAAAGGATCCTTGAAGGCACTTCAGGCATTATATCAAAAACTCCATCCTTTCCTTGTCAGGTCTGGACTTATTGCCCTACAGCCGTACTGCACCTGACCCGATTGCAACAACCATCTCCAAGACCTCTCCCTTCCTGGGGACCCTGCCCATAAGGAATGTATACAAAAAGAGCTGGGTAACCACTTCCCAGCCCTTCCAATACTACCCAGGGTTAAACGCCCCGAGTTCTTTTCCAACCATCTTCAATGTTGTTCTCCTTCTTCCCATTACGTGCCTTCAAAGACCCCTCCTCCCACCGCCACGACATTCATGTGTAACACCTTACACATGATTGTCCCTCCACAACCGCAGGGCTTTTTCCAGGCCGTCCTTGATGCCCAGTGTCCACATATCCAAACCCACGTCATTCAAATGAACGCCATCCGCTCTCAGAAAACCAACTTCCCTGCCCTCCAACTCTCTATGACGTACCACAACACCACCATTGCACACCACAAATCTCCCAACCACTTTGTTCACCTTTGCTCTAGCCTTATTCAAACTGTGAACCGAACGGGCCTGACGCCACACCTTGCGAGCAACAATATCCGACCATACAATAATCAATCATGGAAATGATGACCACAACTGCAACAGATCTAGCTTAACATCCCGCATCAAATCCCTAGATGACCTTATACCCAAGTCATTGCCTCCAAGGTGCACAACCAAAATATCAGCCGCTCTATCCAACCCTGCGTAGAACTGGAGTTCTGGCAACAACCTGCACCACAGCATGCCCCTCAGACCCAACCATCTGACCTGAACCTCTGACTGATCCAGGCTCAACTGCCGTCCCGCCGGACGAACATCAGCCCGTACACCTCCCCAGTGAACGTAGGAATGCCCCATAATCCAGACCAAGCAGGGGCCCGCACCTAGAACAAAACAGTAAGATAGCAACTCCATGTCCCACCTCCAGTGTTAGGGATCTGCCAGGTACTTCATCTAGCTATACTCCTGGGATTAATCAATCCACACCTGAGGCCAGACCTGTTCGACTGACACCATCTCCCACCAACCAGGGTGGCAGGCTCAGGAGTGGGAGAGCCTATCGCGGCCTGGTCTCTCGGAGTTAGCTCCGCCCCCTGCCCTTTATTACCTGCCCTGTGCTCTCACTCAGTGCTTGTAATTCTTTTGGATTCCTGGCCCCACTGCTGCTTGCTCCAGCCTGCTTCTGCCGTGCTTCTGCCTTGCTGCAGTTCTGCTTGACCTGCTTGCTTGCCTGGCTTGCTTCTGTCTCCGTGCCCGCTCGGGTGTACTCACTTCGTCCTGGTCCTGACTGTTCGTTCGCCGCCCCGTTTCCTCGTGGCGTTCCGTGGCTACTGCCCCTTCCCTTGCGTGTTCCCCGTTTGTCTTCCAGTGCACTTAGCCAGCGTAGGGACCGCCGCCCAGTTGTACCTCGTCGCCTAGGGCGGGTCGTTGCAAGTAGGCAGGGACAGGGCGGTGGGTAGATTAGGGCTCACTTTCCCTTCACCTCCTTCCTGCCATTACATAATTACAAGCCCCTCACCTCTAGAACCCGACCTCAAGTTACCTGACCGGTTTTCAGGGGACCGTAAGACGTTTCTCTCCTTCCGGGAGAGTTGCAGACTGTATTTCCGCCTAAAGCCCCACTCCTCAGGTTCCGAGAACCAGCGGGTGGGTATCATCATATCCCGACTCCAGGAAGGGCCCCAAGAGTGGGCCTTCTCCTTGGCTCCTGACGCCCCTGAACTTTCCTCTGTTGATAGTTTTTTCTCTGCCCTCGGACTCATTTACGACGAGACTGACAGGACTGCTTTAGCCGAGAGTCAGCTGGTGACCTTACGTCAGGGTAGGAGACCGGTTGAGGAATACTGTTCTGATTTTAGGAAGTGGTGCGTAGCTTCTCAGTGGAACGATCCGGCCCTAAGGTGCCAGTTTAGGTTAGGATTATCTGACGCCCTGAAGGATCTGCTGGTTAGCTACCCCTCGCCTGACTCCCTTGACCAGGTTATGGCCCTAGCAGTACGACTTGACCGACGTCTCAGGGAACGTCAGCTAGAACGCTTCAGTGTGCTCCCCTCTGACTTTTCTGCGATTCCCCCCGAGGTCCCGTCTCCTCGCCCCTCCACGGAGGACTCGGAGGTACCTATGCAACTCGGGGCCTCCATGTCCCCTCGACAACGTAGGGAGTTTCGCAGAATGAATGGTCTCTGCTTCTACTGTGGGGACGACAAGCATCTACTGAACACCTGTCCCAGGCGCAAGAATAAGAAGCCGGAAAACTTCCGCGCCTAAGTGATCATCGGGGAGGTCACTTGGGCGCACAGGTATTTCCCGTTAATGTGAAACGCAATAAAATTTTGCTTCCCTTTCAGGTCTCGTTTGCTGGCCGGTCTGCCACGGGCAGTGCTTTCGTGGATTCTGGCTCATCTGCTAATATCATGTCTGTGGAATTTGCTATGTCTCTAAAGATGCCTTGTATTGATTTACCTTATCCTATCCCTGTAGTAGGAATCGACTCAACCCCCCTTGCTAATGGTTATTTTACTCAGCATACCCCTGTTTTTGAACTCCTGGTTGGCTCCATGCATTTGGAGCAGTGCTCTGTACTGGTGATGCAGGGATTATCGTCTGATCTGGTATTAGGTCTTCCCTGGTTGCAGTTGCATAATCCCACGTTTGATTGGAATACTGGGGATCTCACCAAATGGGGTAATGAATGTCTGATGTCATGTCTTTCTGTTAACTCTATTTCTCCCCGGGAGGAGGTAAACACGCTTCCTGAGTTTGTTCAGGACTTCGCCGATGTGTTTTCCAAGGAGGCCTCTGAGGTGTTGCCCCCCCATAGAGATTACGATTGCGCCATCGATTTGGTGCCTGGTGCCAAGCTTCCTAAGGGTAGGATATTTAATCTTTCATGTCCTGAACGTGAAGCGATGAGGGTGTATATCCAAGAATGCCTGGCCAAGGGTTTCATTCGCCCCTCGACTTCTCCTGTAGGTGCTGGCTTCTTCTTCGTGGGGAAGAAGGATGGTGGTCTTAGGCCGTGCATTGATTATCGTAACCTGAATAAGGTCACCGTAAGGAACCAGTACCCACTTCCTTTGATTCCGGATCTTTTTAATCAGGTTCAGGGAGCCCAGTGGTTTTCTAAGTTCGATCTACGGGGGGCATATAACCTTATCCGCATCAAAGAGGGGGATGAGTGGAAAACTGCGTTCAACACACCCGAGGGTCATTTCGAATACCTGGTCATGCCCTTTGGGTTGTGTAATGCCCCTGCTGTCTTCCAGAATTTTATTAATGAAATCCTGAGAGATTACCTGGGGATATTTCTTGTTGTGTACCTTGATGACATACTGGTGTTTTCCAAGGACTGGTCCTCCCACGTGGAGCATGTCAGGAAGGTGCTCCAGGTCCTTCGGGAGAATAATCTGTTTGCTAAGACTGAAAAATGTGTCTTTGGGGTACAGGAGATACCATTTTTAGGGCAAATCCTCACTCCTCATGAATTCCGCATGGACCCTGCCAAGGTTCAAGCTGTGGCGGAATGGGTCCAACCTGCCTCCCTTAAGGCGTTACAGTGTTTTTTAGGGTTCGCCAACTATTACAGGAGATTTATTGCCAACTTCTCGGTCGTCGCTAAGCCTCTTACGGACCTCACCCGCAAGGGTGCCGATGTCCTCCATTGGCCCCCTGAGGCCGTCCAGGCCTTTGAGACTCTCAAGAAGTGCTTTATCTCGGCCCCCGTGCTGATTCAGCCCAACCAAGAGGAGCCATTTATTGTGGAGGTTGACGCTTCCGAGGTGGGAGTGGGGGCCGTCTTGTCCCAGGGTACCAGCTCCCTCACCCATCTCCGCCCCTGTGCTTACTTCTCTAGGAAGTTTTCGCCCACGGAGAGTAACTATGATATTGGCAACCGCGAACTTCTAGCCATTAAATGGGCGTTTGAGGAGTGGCGGCACTTCCTGGAGGGGGCCACACGCCAGGTAACGGTCCTTACGGATCACAAGAATCTGGTTTTCCTAGAATCGGCCCGGAGGCTTAATCCTAGACAAGCTCGGTGGGCACTATTCTTTACCAGATTTAATTTCTTGGTTACCTATAGGGCTGGGTCCAAGAATATTAAGGCTGACGCTCTGTCACGTAGTTTCATGGCCAATCCTCCTTCCGAGAAGGATCCCGCTTGTATTTTACCCCCTGGTATAATCGTCTCTGCCACGGATTCTGATTTAGCTTCTGATATCGCGGCTGATCAGGGTGCAGCTCCCGGGAACGTCCCTGGGGACAAACTGTTTGTTCCCCTGCAATACCGGCTGAGGGTACTCAGGGAAAGCCATGACTCCGCTCTATCTGGTCATCCTGGCATCTTGGGCACCAAACACCTCATTACCAGAAACTATTGGTGGCCTGGGTTGCCTAAAGATGTTAGGGCTTACGTCGCCGCTTGTGAGGTTTGCGCTAGGTCCAAAACCCCTAGGTCCCGACCTGCGGGCCTACTACGTTCCTTGCCCATTCCCCAGAGACCTTGGACCCATATCTCCATGGATTTTATCACCGATTTGCCTCCATCTCAGGGCAAGTCGGTGGTGTGGGTGGTAGTCGACCGCTTCAGCAAGATGTGCCACTTTGTGCCCCTTAAGAAGCTACCTAACGCCAAGACGTTAGCTTCTTTGTTCGTGAAACACATCCTGCGTCTCCATGGGGCCCCAGTCAATATCGTTTCTGACAGAGGGGTACAATTTGTTTCCTTATTTTGGAGAGCTTTTTGTAAAAAGTTGGAGATTGATCTGTCCTTCTCCTCCGCCTTCCATCCCGAAACTAATGGCCAAACGGAAAGGACCAACCAATCCCTGGAACAATATTTAAGGTGTTTCATCTCGGACTGTCAATTCGATTGGGTCTCATTCCTTCCCCTTGCTGAATTTTCCCTGAATAACCGGGTCAGTAACTCGTCAGGGGTCTCCCCGTTTTTCTGTAATTTCGGGTTTAACCCAAGGTTCTCCTCCGTCTCCCCTGGTTGTTCCAATAATCCTGAGGTAGAGGAGGTTCATCGGGAACTGTGCACTGTCTGGGCCCAGGTTCAGAAGAACCTAGAGGCGTCCCAGAGCGCACAAAAGATTCAGGCGGATAGTAGACGTTCTGCTAACCCCCGGTTTGTCGTCGGGGATTTGGTCTGGTTGTCGTCCAGGAACTTGCGCCTTAAGGTCCCGTCCAGGAAGTTTGCTCCCCGATTCATTGGACCTTATAAGATCATTGAAGTCCTCAACCCTGTATCCTTCCGTCTGGAGCTCCCCGCATCCTTTCGCATACATGACGTCTTCCATGCCTCCCTCCTTAAACGCTGCTCCCCGTCCTGGTCCCCCTCGAGGATACCTCCTGTTCCCGTTCTCACCCCTGAGGGGGTGGAATTCGAGGTGGCCAAGATTATGGACAGTAGGATGGTCCAGGGCTCCCTCCAGTACCTGGTCCATTGGAAAGGATACGGGCCGGAGGAGAGGACTTGGGTACCTGCCCGTGATGTTCACGCTGGGGTATTGATCAGGAGGTTCCACCTCCTCTTCCCCACTAAACCGGGTCCCCTTAGTAAGGGTCCGGTGGCCCCTCATAAAAGGGGGAGTACTGTTAGGGATCTGCCAGGTACTTCATCTAGCTATACTCCTGGGATTAATCAATCCACACCTGAGGCCAGACCTGTTCGACTGACACCATCTCCCACCAACCAGGGTGGCAGGCTCAGGAGTGGGAGAGCCTATCGCGGCCTGGTCTCTCGGAGTTAGCTCCGCCCCCTGCCCTTTATTACCTGCCCTGTGCTCTCACTCAGTGCTTGTAATTCTTTTGGATTCCTGGCCCCACTGCTGCTTGCTCCAGCCTGCTTCTGCCGTGCTTCTGCCTTGCTGCAGTTCTGCTTGACCTGCTTGCTTGCCCTGGCTTGCTTCTGTCTCCGTGCCCGCTCGGGTGTACTCACTTCGTCCTGGTCCTGACTGTTCGTTCGCCGCCCCGTTTCCTCGTGGCGTTCCGTGGCTACTGCCCCTTCCCTTGCGTGTTCCCCGTTTGTCTTCCAGTGCACTTAGCCAGCGTAGGGACCGCCGCCCAGTTGTACCTCGTCGCCTAGGGCGGGTCGTTGCAAGTAGGCAGGGACAGGGCGGTGGGTAGATTAGGGCTCACTTTCCCTTCACCTCCTTCCTGCCATTACATCCAGCACAACTTATCCCCACCGCCTCAAACCAAATGAGGCCGCACATACAGCCTATATCTGTCTGACTCCCACCTACCTATCTTCTTGACCATCACTGGGGATAAACCCCACCTAGCTGCTTCCGTAGCCGCACCGATCCTAAAAGAGTGAGAGCTAAACCCAGCTCCACCCCTGCCTGACAACAGGATACATTTTTTGAGAACCTGAGAAAACTGGAATTTAGACAAAGACTGACCATCTGCATGAACCAACAAGGATGTCGACCCCTCCGGCCTCACCGCAACAAACTCCTGGAAACAGTGAACCGGGCACACCCTTGATCCTTGTAATTCATACAAGCGCACCAAAAAACCTCTTCCTTCTTGATCCGTCTTTGATCTACGAAGCAAGCAGGATAAGCAGGAGCCATCCAATTCAACGTCCGCGTACAATAAGCCCCCAGCTATATGCTTACTGGCCGACACCAACTCCGATATCCTGAAAGTCCCAAAAAAAAGCTAAAGAAAAAGCCAGCGAAAATAAACGTACTTCAAAACCTGGAACACAAACAGACTTCAATAGCTCACAAATCGCTTCCAAGATCTCAAAGGAAACCGGCTTCCTATGGTCCCTAAATGCGGAACCCCTCCTGAAACCCTTCATTGCCTGCCGAACCAGGAAGGACTTAGTCACGTCCTCCTTCCCTCTGATTTTAAACCAAAAAGCTAATGCAGACAAACTCCGAGCCACCGCTGATGAAGACACCCCCTTACTGTAAGCATTCCCTATAAAGTATAACAAGCACGCCGGCCGATCCGAAATACCCACCTGCGCATTCTCCAACAAAGCCTCCCATACCTGCCATACCGCACCATACCTCTTCCACGTAACCGCGTTAACTGACTTCTCTACGAGCGACATCGCCATCATCATACCACCTTCCAAAGATGCTCTGGGCAAGCCAGGCCATGAGTCTCCGCCCCCGGCGCCAGCAGACGAAACCTGTCCCACTGTTGACGAGAAAGGGAATCAGCCACTGAATTAAGCACCCCTGGAACATGAACAGCCACAAAATGCGCATTCAAAACCAAGCCTTTTAAAATGAAATGGTGCAATAGTCGCACGACCGGCGGAGAATTCGCTGTCTGTGCATTAACGGCCTGAACCACTCCTAGGTTATCACATATGAAGCGCACTCTCCTGTCCCTCAGACAATCCCCCCAAAGCTCCGCAGCCACCACGATGGGGAATAGTTCCAACAAAGCCAAGTTACGGACGAAACCACATTCATGCCATGCACGTGGCCAAACCCCGCACACCACTGCCCCTGGAAATATGCCCCAAAGCCACAAGCACGTGATGCATCCATAAAGAGCTCCAAATCCACACTAGACACCAGCCGATACATGAGCACAGACCGCCCATTGTAGCTCTGCAAAAACTCCCCCCATACCAACAAATCCGCTTACAACTCCCCCGACAACCTAATAAAATGATGAGGCGAATGAACCCCTGTGGTAGCACTAGCCAACCGCCTGCAAAACACCCACCCCATGGGCATAATCCTACATGCGAAATTCAAATGTCCCAATAATGATTGCAAATCCCGCAACTGGATCTTTTTTCAGCGTAGCGCACTTGCCACCAACTCTCTCAACTCCAGCAATTCCTCTCTCAACTCCTCTGGCAAGCGACATTCCATTTTATCCGAATCAATCATTATCCCCAAAAACTTGATGACCGTCGTAGGTCCCTCAGTTTTTTCCGGCGCTAGGGGTACCCCAAAATCCTTTGCCACTCGTTCCATAGTATGTAGCAATCCTGCACACACATAGGTAGCTGGCGGACCAATAAACAAAAAATCATCCAAGTAATGCAGTGCCGATGGCACCTGCGCCTCACTCCGAACCACCCACTCCAGAAATGTGCTAAACATCTCAAAAAAATGGAGCAGTCCATCGGGAGGCAACAATCCACGAAATACACCTCCTGCCAATAACAACCTAACAAACAAAAACTGTCCGGGTGCACCGGCAATAAACGAAACGTGGCCTCAATGTCAGTTTTCGCTAACAGTGAGCCTTGTCCATACTTGCGAACCCAAACAACCGCCGCATTAAATGAAGTATAACTAACAGTGCACAGGGCAGGATCGATGCCATCTTTCACCGACTCCCCTTCCGGATAAGACAAGTGATGAATAAGGCGGAATTTGTTCACCTCTTTTTTAGGAACCAAACCCAACGGGGAAACCCACAAACTAGGAGCAGGCAGGGAGGAAAACGGGCCAGCCATGCGGCCCAAAGCCACCTCCATCATTAACTTATCAGTAACTAGATCAGGCCGCGCCAAAGCAGACGACAAATTACGGACCACTCCCTCATGTCCAGCCGACGTACACGGAATCCGAAAACCCTCAGAAAAAAACAACAACTCTGCCACTTTTTTATTTGGATACTCCCTTAAAAACGGAAGCATCCTTTCCACCTTCACTGGCGTCACCCCTCTTCTGCTCAGAATCTCCCTGCCTGCCCTTATGCTTCTTGAAGCATCTGGACAATCCATGGGCGCCTCCGCAAACCGCAGCACTCGTGCTTGTACCGACAGTCTGGTCCAAACTTACAATGCCCCTCATTAAATTGTCAGCAACATCCTTTTCCCGAGGAAGCTGACCGACCCGTTGCTAACCCCTGCCCGCCGGCCGCATCCCGAAAGGACTGATGTCCCTGTTTTGGAGCCGACATTAATCGCATCCACAAACTAATATCCTTGTGATCCCATCTCAAGGAAGGGCGCACCGACTTCCGCTGACGAAACTGCTCGTCATACCTCAATCATGCGTTACCGCCATATACCCGATACGCCTCCCCCACTGAATCCATATAACAAAACAGCGCCGAACAATTCTCCGGCGCCTTTTCACCCACCACGCTAACCAAAATAGCGAAGGCCTGCAGCCAATTCGCAAACGTCCTAGGAATCAAGCGATAATGACGACGCTCCTCCTCCTCCTTCTTACTCTCATCTAGTTTCCACCGGTCCAGGTTAAACTTTTCTAACGGCAATAACGCAAAAATCTCCACATATTCGTCTTTCCAGATCTTGTCCCTAATCTCAGCCTTCAAATGCGCCCCAAGCGGGCCCTCAAAAACACACGTACACTTCGCCCTTCGCCGCGTCAGCCAAGCGCATGTCCTCCACAACTTTTTTAGATGTACCAGCCCCCGCATCAACCGACTTATCCAATTCCAGCACGGCGCCCGCAGCCGGCGCCACCTCACTAGCCACTGCAACCCCCGCCGCAGCCGCACTTGCACTCGCCACACTAACAGCGCCCCACACCCTCGCTGGCGACTGCTCTACACCCCCCAAACCTTTAGTAAAATATTCCTGCATACCCTTAAAAAACAGTTGCATCTGAGACACAGAAAACAGCCCCCCCACATCCCCCCCACACATCCCCGGCACCACATCAGTGGTAGACTCACCCGGCCATCCCTGAGGTGACCTCCCAGCGGCCGTATCCACCGATCCAGTCGTTCCGGCTGGCGATCTCGTCGTTCCAGGGGATTGGCGCGCCTGCACCCCTTGCTCCCCTTAGCTACCCGACATCCTGGCCAATGATGCCCTAGGCCCCGCCGACACCGGCCCATCCAAAGCCCTGTCACCCGCTTCTGGCGTGGCATAGATAGATAGACAGCCCTGGCTTCCAAGTCCTTCAGCAGGGCTGTCATCCGAATCCTCCTCTCCTCTCGCTGTGAGGCAAGATGGCCGCTGCCCCCCCCCCCTGCCGGAAGGGGCACGACGTCACTGACAGACCTGGACCGGGTACTTCCGGTCCCCGCTGCACGCCTCCCTGCTCCAGCAGGAGGCGATCTCATCCTCCAATTCGAGCCCGCCCGCCTCTTCCTGCGGGCCGGGCCTGGCGTCCGCTCGTCCTTCTGATGAGCTCCTCCGACGCACGGAACATCCGTGCCTGAGAGAGCCGTCACTTCCAGTCCCTCCCTCACTTCCGGCCTTGTTTTTGAAGACAGGGGGAGGGAAGATGGCCGCGGCCTCCCCCTCCTGTCACCTCCAATCCCGCCCGCCTGCCGGGATTCCTCCCGAACCTCTGCGGCCCTGCGCCTGGCGATAGCTCAGGACCTGGAGGAGGACGGTCCCTGGAGGGGCTTCCACGGCGCCGACGGGACTGAGGCGTTACCTCGGGTGAAGGCCTCTCCGGAGGCCTGGAACGACTGCTGCTGCGTCCCTCCACGCTCTTCACTCCCGCCACTGGATCCGGAGGAAGAGCCCCAGAGAACAGCTGCTCCAGCCATCCAGGACCGTGCTGCAGCGCTGCGTCTCTGATCCTGGCCATCATGGTCTCAAGTGAAGCCTCCATGATAAGGTAAGTGAATAACTGTTTTGTTTTTTGTTTTTTTAAATCAGTATCACACACAAATCTTTTCTCCTGTTGTCCAGCGGGAAAGAGGGCTGCCTCTATCCAGCATGGACTTATATACACTATACTCCTCCCACAAACATATAGATACATTTGCACACCAGCCCCCCTGCACTTAACCATTTTACTCCCTATACACATAGCCTCAAACATAATAGCCTAAAACCCCAAACCACCTTGTCATGCACTCTCTCCATTACGGCTGCACCTACATTACGTTGGGCTGTTCCTGAATAATGATTTAGGCGACCAATATGGTAATTCTCTGTACTTAGCCAACAAGGCGTGAACTACAGTGAATCCCCCTGGCTGGAGCCAACTTCACAGCCTCTGATGCTGTCCAATCAGCGCGAAGTATCTTATGACAAGCCTTGTCCAATTACCACGCAGGGAGAAGTTTTCTAACCAAACGCATTTGTTCTAAACTGCCTCGCTCTGGAAACGGGGAGCGAGCGGGGTAAAGGTAATATATGTAAACGGGATGTTAGGACTTGGTGACAGCTACTCCTTAAAAAATGAATTCTGTCCCTTAAATAAATTCAGAGACAACAAAAAGACACCTAAATATTAGATCCTCAGAATAGACGCCCCCCCCCCCATTTACCACTCACACGTCTCACGCACAGACGGTACAAACACTTCACCGCATAAGAGCTAGATACACACACACTACTCACAACACAACTCTAAACAAGTATCCCACAGCGTCCCATGTATACCCCTCCTCATATACTGCTCCCCATTTACCCCCCTCCTCACACACTGCTCCCCTTGTACCCCCCTCCTCACACACTGCTCCCCATGTACCCCCCTCCTCACACACTGCTCCCCATGTACCCCCCTCCTCACACACCGCTCCCCAGGTACACCCCTCCTCACACACTGCTCCCCATGTACAGTCCCTCCTCATACACTGCTCCCCATGTACACCCCCTCCTCACACACTGCTCCCCATGTACCCCCCTCCTCACACACTGATCCCCATGTACACCCCCTCCTCACACACTGCTCCCCATGTACCCCCTCCTCACACACTGCTCCCCATGTATCCCCTCCTCACACACTGCTCCCCATGTATCCCCTCATCACACACTGCTCCCCATGTGCCCCCCACCTCACACACTGCTCCCCATGTATCCCCTCCTCACACACTGCTCCCCATGTATCCCCTCATCACACACTGCTCCCCATGTACCCCCTCCTCACACACACTGCTCCCCATGTACCCCCCTCCTCACACACACTGCTCCCCATGTACACCACCTCCTCACACACACTGCTCCCCATGTACCCCCTCCTCACACAATGCTCCCCATGTACCCCCTCCTCACACACACTGCTCCCCATGTACCCCCTCCTCACACACACTGCTCCCCATGTACACCCCCTCCTCACACACTGCTCCCCATGTACACCACCTCCTCACACACACTGCTCCCCATGTACCCCCTCCTCACACTGCTCTATCTCTTTTTCAGACCACTCATTACCTCCCACCTCTCTGCAGCCTCCTTGTATCTTTTCTCCCTGCATAGAGATGCATTAGGAGTAAGACCCTCCCCTTTCTGAGGTCACCTGTCCTCCACTCTACCTTCTATCATTTTACTATCCTCCTCAGTGGTTAAGAACCTTTGTCATGTGACTATGATGTCACCAAAGGTCCTACTCCTCTCCTAATTGATGTTTTGGGGTCATTTGCGCAAAATCGAGGCAAAAACGCAGCGTTTTTTTGTAAATGCGTAGAGACATTTAGAGACAATGCAGTTATGCACAAATCATGCTCAATTTGCAGCAGTTTTGAAGTAAAGATGCAAAAATATAGAAAAAAATATGCCTGGGCCCCGCCTGAGTTAATCAGAGACTGGGGCCTGGAACATGTGCTCCAGGAGCACCAATGATAATCCGGCCCTGGCCACAGCCCTTTTTCAGATTTTCATTTTTGTTTTTTCCTCCCCACCTTCCAAAAGCCATAACTTTTTTCTTTTTTCGTCGATATAGTGCTATGAGGGCTTGATTTTTGCGGGACGAGTTGTAATTTTTCTTTGCACCATTTACTGTGCCGGATATTGTACTAGGAAACGGGGAAAAAATTATTTGTGGGGTAGAAAAGGAAAGAAACAGTGATTCCTCCATTGTTCTTTGTGCATCGTTTTTACAGAGTTCGCTGTGCAATTCAAACAACATGTTAACTTTATTCTGTGGGTCAATACGATTACGGCGATACCAAATATGTATGTTTTCTGTATTTTACTACTTTTACAAGTTAAAACCTAAGTGTAAAATATAAAATGTATTTTGTGTCGCCAAATTCCGAGAGCCATAACTTTTTTATTTTTCCGTCGATTATGTAGTATGAGGGCTTATTTTTTGCGGGATAAGCTGTAGTTTTTAATGATACCATTTTGGGGTACATGTGACGTTTTGATCACCTTTTATTTCATTTTTTGTGGGAGATTAGGTGACCAAAAAATTTAGATTCTGGTGTGTGCAATATTTTTTTTCCGGCGTTCACCGTGCGTGTGAAATAATGATATAATGTAATAGTTCAGACTTTTACGGACGCGGCGACGCCAATTATATTTATTTATTATATTACCATGCTCTAGGGGGAAAATGAGAAAAGGGGGTCTTTTTGAACTTTTAATTTTAATTATTTTTTTTACATTAAAAAAAACGTTATTTTACTCATTTTTACTTTATTTTTTTACTAAGGTATTGCAGTATATCGTGACTCTGACCGGAGGCAGGGCTTAATAGGAGCACAAAGATGGCGGACCTGGGGGCCTTCATTAGGCCCCCAGGCAGCCATAGCAACCATCGCCCCCCCTGCAATTTGCGTTGCGGGGGGCGCGATGAACTGTTAGAGTGTGTCACCCCCCTCTTTCTAACGATTTAAATGCTGTGGTCGCTATTGACCGCGGCATGGAGCGGATTCACTCCGTGAGCCCGTTCCATACTTCCCTTACCCAACTTTGGGAAGGGGTTAAAGATTATTTTAATAACCAATTAACGGTAATATTTAGAGATACGTAAGATTTATTGATCGTATTTGTATTGTTGATATGACAGGTTATGTGTGCAACCCTGCACTTTGACCCTGTGTGACGTATGCTCTTCTGATTATATAAATAATTGTCAACGTGAATTATAATTTTCCATGCCTGAAAAATTTGAGGCAGCGCTCAAATGAACGGTGAAAAATAAGAAGCATTATTCACCTAAATGTGCAACGCTTCCTCCTCAATTGAGTTGGTCTAAAACATCGCACATGTGGGTGATACAATACTATTTCTTATTTGAACACATTAGCTTTTCTTTTTTATTACTTTTCTAGTCACCCTGTATTTATATATCCCCCCTCTTATACTATGGTATCTTCTTTGTACACCATGGTGCCATAATGTGATGACTTCATAAAGCAGATATGTCATCCACCTTCTTGACCAATCATGGTATGTTCTTCCATGGTGTCATAGTGTGATGACATCATAAAGCAGTCATGGGTTAACTTATCACTTTCTCCTTGATTTGACCTCTCTGATTATGGCGAGTGTACTGAGCAGAATGCTTATTTTCTGGCTTATTTTTGCTTTATTTGTTGCTGAAACAGCAGCATCTGAGAATGACCGACCATCCAGGTCTTCTCCCATCCCAGCTTATGCTGAAGGTAAGAACAATGTCCTTTATTATATGTAATATGGAAGCTTGTAGATAGAAATGCCGCAGTTGTGGATTCTCTAGTGTGAAGAACTCCCTTTTATTACATGTGTTTTATACATAGGGGGGATGTAAAGTGGGTGACCTCTTAAAAGCAGATCTCCAGGACCCCCCGTTATTACGGATCATTTGTCTCAGTACATGGGAGGCCGTTATCTTACTGTAATATACATGTTATGTGCACATAGTATATACTTATCTCTGGTATTGATGGAAATGTAATGATAAAGAAGGTGAACCCTTTACCAGTGACTACAGATGTACAATGTAGGACCCTCCAGTAATCCACAATCTGCTATTACATATCACTACGATGTTTGGCCCCAGATGTCACCAATGATAATAAAAGGTCATGTGTTTCATTCTTTTCTTATAGGAGAAACACAACGTGTTTTTCTCAGGGGTTTGAGACAACTCAAACAAATCATGGATGAATTTCAGTCCGTACAAGGTAAGTTTATTTATTGCCACCATTTTATTCTACAATTATGTCAATCACACAGAGATCACAGTGACCGGACCCCCAACTAATCTAAGAACAAGGGGGTCCTGTCCCCATACTGTAAATTATAAGGAATATTAGAAGTCATGTAGAAATGTCCTCAGCCGGCAGCCTGTTATATGTCATACAGCTCCCTGGTGACCTCTAATATTCTTCTCGGTTACAGTAGAAGATACATAATCCCATATATAATAATAACAAATTGATACTATAAACATATAATGTATATTATACTCAGGATAGATAATACAGGAAACATAAATAACCAATAAATGGAATGTCCTTCACATAGGAACATCTGATGTACAAACTGAAAAACCTAAAACACGTCTGAGGAAAATTGTGGTGACTCTTCCTCCGACCATCGATGGTAAGTGTCTTCTGGACGTCTTCTGTGTCTTCAATGGCAGAAAACTCATTATATTCATCATTTACATTGTTTATTTGATTTTTCTATAATATATTGTTTTATTATTTACAGAAAAGACGTCTGGCGAGATAATAAAACCATCGTCCATCGCCGTGCCAACATCCCCTGCAGGTAATATAATAACACATTATAGAACAGACTCATCTCTATCCATAGAGGACATAACGGCTCAGTTTCTACATGCAGCAGTCAGGGACAGAAGATACAAGTCTCCATCCCGCACATTGTCTTCTGTGTCCACACTCAACATCCAGGAGGAGGAACCTGAAGACATTTGTGGTCAGCAATGTATAGAAGGACGTCCAGTCAGGAGGAGGAATCCTGGAGACATTTCAGTAGACTAGAACCCCATTACTTCACCACATAGAGTCATGTGTTACACTAGAACATGTTCCCTAATGATCCCCCAATGCTGATATATAGGGAGAGTAGGGAACAATAAGGCGTCTACTACATGTGGAGAAGGTGGGCTCCGCCATTATATTGTCTCCATAACAATGTTGTATGTGAATGACTCTCTGCTCTGTGCAGGACATCAGAATGGATTAGGATTATTAGGATTAGATCAATAATTTCTCTGTATTTTCTTCCAGGTCCAACAAGTGCATTAACAACAAGCACAACACAGGGGTTTACATCCCCGACTGCTTCTGATCTACAGGGGATCGGTGAGTTCTCTAGATACATATATTGTCTGTTCTAGTACGAGGCTGATACTGGAATAAGATTCTCCATATATTGGGGTCACTTATTGTTATTTCTTTGTGAATAATTATAATATGTTCTTGTTTATTATAGTAAAGACGTCTGCTGCAACTGAACAACCGTTGCCGACCACCACGACCACATCCCCTGCAGGTGATATAATAACACATTATAGAACAGACTTATATCTATCCATAGAGGACATAACGGCTCAGTTTATACATGCGGCAGTCAGGGACAGAAGATACAAGTCTCCATCCCGCACATTGTCTTCTGTGTCCACACTCAACATCCAGGAGGAGGAACCTGAAGACACTGGTGGTCAGCAATGTATAGAAGGACGTCCAGTCAGGAGTTGGAATACTGGAGACATTCCAGTAGACTAGAACCCCATTACTTCACCACATATAGTCATGTATTACAGAGTTGATGGATTAGGATTATTGGGATTAGATCAACAATTTCTCTGTATTTTCTTCCAGGTCCAACAAGTGCAGTAATAACAAGCACAACACAGGGGTTTACATCCCCGACTGCTTCTGATCTACAGGGGATCGGTGAGTTCTCTAGATACATATATTGTCTGTTCTAGTACGAGGCTGATATATTGTACTAAGTATCTATATATAAAGTAGATGATTAATAATGCAGTTTAATGACTTCTATGTAATAGAATAGACTGGACAAGCTATGAATATATAGTTATGGAGGGTAATTTAAGTACTTTTCTCACATAGGACACTCCAATGGAATTTCTACCAAAAAACAACTAAAATCCATCATTGTTCCACGTGGAATCCTCCATGGTAAGTTTATCTTGATCTTCTTGTTGTTCTCAGCTTCATATCTTGTTCTTCATGTGGAATCTATAATTAATAAAAATGTAACATCTCTAAATGTCCCAGTGTAGAAGAAGCGGAGATGTAGAGGGGACTGGAAATCATGGAAATATTACAGGAAATATATATGATGCTCTTATCTGGAAATAATAATTCCTAAGAGAGTCTGAATACTCAGTTACATCCCTGTAGTGTATTTGGTAGAAATGAAATCTTCAATAATAAAAGTGAATGTGAATTTTTATCATACAGGAGAAATCGGTTTTACCACAACAATTCAACCAAAGAAAATCCGGGTTGTATTTAGGAGAAAGTTTGGTAAGTTCTGTCTGAGGAATTTCTTCATAACCATTGAGACAATTTATCTCCTGAAAATTACATGTAACCATGACCCAATGTATTTCTACAGACAGTAATTGTCATGAGGCAGTTGTAATTGGAGCTGTTTATATATATATATATATATATATATATATATATACATATACATACATACATTTATAGTGCATGTAACTCTGGCCTTATACCTACAATATAATAAAGTATCTCATACAAAGACCTTTTCCAGACTGGCACGCCACTCACCAGTGTTATTTATATATGACCCATTAGAATAACATGAATGGATTTGGCCCTTTGCTCTACATGACCCTTTATTCCACTATCAATGAAGGAAATATCTCCTGATGGAGCTCACACTCATATTCTACATTGACTGACAATATACACCAGGTTCTCCTCCAGTCCACTATACCCCATAGCTTTCCTGTGATAAATGGGTTCAATAATCTGGTTGAGTAGAAAGCACAGAACCTACACAGTGGCCATATATAAACACTAATACACTGCAGAGTAATACATTAGGAGGAAACATCTGCAATGGATTGAAGAAGATGTAAGGAAATACATGTTAAGTGTTATGTTAATGCCCACTAATGCCACAGCCTGTTACCAGTAGATGTATCAGTTATTATGAGAGTAGATATACTGTATACCAGTCAGTCATATTTTGCCGTTACCTGGGCACAGACCGTTATGTCTCTGATCTTATGATTACAAGTTCTAACTATTCCACTATTAGAAGCATCTGACACTCATATCTATAATATCACAATATCAGGATTCATACTTGCTTTGCTTTAATCCATGGCCTTTATTATTTTGTTTCTGATTTTCAGGTCGCAAAATCAATGAGGACATAGAAATATCCGACCATGCAGGTAACGTCTTCTCCAGTCTATTACATCATTCATATTATATATATAAACTTGTAAAGAATGACCCTCACAGATGTAATAAATAACACTGTACATAGGAATACATTTATTAATGGACTAACAAGTTAGTGGCTCTACAGGGGTTAAAATCATGTATTTCTCACACTTGACCCTGCAGGGTGACTATATTATTAGTCAGGGAAATGAAATCCCCAGTGACCACAATGTCCCCTCCATGTCACTGGCAGGTACACGGTTAACTATAAGACCCTGTAATTGTGACATGGGTAGAAGAGGGATATTGGGGTCTATTGCAGTCACCAGGGAATTTTTAGGTTTTGGGTGTAGTTAGGTCTTGAATATTAAATAAGTTGCAGTAAATTATTTGCACCTCAGCAGCAGGATATCTGTTACATCCATGATGGCGGCTTTTTAGTTTCAGGAGAAAGCCGACACTTTATTGTAGAAATCTAACTGCTCCAAATAATACAATACAAACCAAGCAGAACTGTAGATGCTGCAAATCAATTAGACATTTCTAAGAAAATTGTAGACAATCGTTCTTAATAAAGTGTAAATAATGCGGTAGATATTGTACCAGATCTGGACAACCTACCTCTAGAATAATAAAGGTTAATGGCTGGAATTTTATCATGTAGGTGAAACCGATATACAGAAAGAGCTAAAAATATTAAAGAAGATGATGGCTGGGACTAAAAAGAAGCGCGGTAAGTTCTATGTGAGGTAATTCTTTATAGACACTGAGATAATAACACTTATAATATAACATCGTATCTCATATAAACAGGGAGGCTATGGCTGTAGATCCACCACTATATACAAAGACACAGCAGATCACACAGTAACACATGTAATTCTGAGACACTGGTTAGGGAACAGTTTTCTGATTAACATAATATCCATTTAATGACATTTCTAACAAGTAAATGATTATAAGATGTCGTTGAGTAAGAGAATATAAGTCTCATACACTGGAATTATATAATAGAATTTGTGTTTATGTCAGAACGGGCAGGTCCAGTGTCATGGTAATGCCCACTAATGTCACAGCCTGTTACCAGTGGATGTATCAGTCGTTATGAGAGTAGATATACTATATACCAGTCAATATTTGGTCTGGACCTGGGCACAGACTGTTATGTCTCTTATCTTATGATGACAAGTTCTTCTATCTATCCCAATATTAGAAGCATAACACAGTTATAGCTATAATATCACAATATCAGTATTTGTATCACTTGTTTTATTTTAGCTTCATGGAATTTTAAATGATTTCATTTTTAATTTTTAGCTCGTAAAATCAATACAGGAAAAACATCTCCTGAGAAGGCAGAAACCATCTACCGTGCAGGTAACGTTTACTTCAGTCTTTAAGATCATTCTTGTCATTGATATAAATGTTATATACAAAGATATGGGGCTCATGTACAGCATCATGTTATGCCTCTATACCACCTCCGAGTTATACAGAGGCGTAATATGGCGCCCATAGACATGTGGAGGGTTTTCGGTCTGATTCCATATTAATATGACATAGAGCACCTATAGCTCCATAGTACGGAGCTGCAGGAATTGTGTTCTCCTCTGTACAGGCTCCGTGCACACGCCATATACTGACATTTATACATAACATTCACACCAGAAATAAGTAGTGACCAGAAGAAAACATTTACTAATGATGAACTGTGTGACACGTCTTATTTCCAGAATTATCACCAGCGCCACCAGATTATGACGAGGAGTCCTATCCCTGGATGGAAGAAACAACAACTGAACGTAAGCTTCTCTACTCTCCCAGATCTCTCATCTCTGTAATACAGTTCTGATAATCAATTATTGATTTTCTAATCATTTTCTTGTTTTCCAACAGCCTCTTATCAAACAACCATAAAAACACCACCAGCCCCAGCAGCAATCCAGAAACTAAAAGTGCGTCTAGCAGCAGCAAGAAAAATGGCTGCAAAAACGAAAACAACGGCGCATATAGCAGCCGCAATAAGAGCGCCAACCATCCGTACAACAACAGCGCATACAGCAGCCGCAATAACAGCGTCTCCAGCCACACAACAAGATCTTGCAGCCACTGCCAGCATTACAGACGACAGCCTGAGAAAAATCCTGATCATCAGCGGTGCTGTCGGCGTTCCACTCCTGCTGGTCGCTGCCCTGTTAATGCTGCTACTAGTGAAGCTGCACAACATTCAGAAACTGCTGGAAAGAGAAAGTGTCTGATGAGCGCTGCTGCTTGTAGAATATCGCTTGTTCTGGCTCTGGCACATGACATCTTGGCTGGTAAAGTAGGTCAACATCTGGATTGAACATAATGGCGGCTGTGAAGGGTTTAGATGAGAAGACTCCTCCATCTCTTCAGTGGTGATCCATCATCAGAGGCGTAACTTGAAGCTCCTGTGTCCCAATGTAAAATCTACAACAGGGCCCCGACCTACCATATATCATTTATAATACTGGTGTCTTCTTATGCGGCCCAGGGCTTTTGGGCCCCTCAGACTCCAGGGCCCAGGTGCACCCCCTATAGCTACGCCCCTGTCCATCATTATCATAACTATGAGGACAGTATTCGGGAGTCCTGGTGATTGCCGGTGTGATAGTGAATGTGCGTGTTTCCACCATTATGTCAGTGTAGTGATATCATAGACTGACAATGGCGCACTATTAATTCATCACAGATTCTCTGGTAGAAGCAGCTACGAGATTTTCCATTCTTGCTGTGAAGAGAGTGTGATAAGAACTGCACAGATATTCATTACTATCAATAAACTTCTACCACTCACCTGTGTCTGTGGAGTGTTGTATTAATAATATTCCTTCTCTGAGTGAAAAGCGACTTCACATATAGAAAGGCTTCGCTCGGAGGCGGCTACCGGGGCACTTGCCCAAGAAGCAGAATGTGGGGTGTGCGCAACATGGGCCCCCTCCAGATTTAAAAAGAAATGATAAAAATCGTCCGTTATCTATTGGTCTAATCCTATAGATAGCAGCATGTATACTTCCCTCTTCGCTCCTGAATCTTCTTCAGCTCCGGGCACAGCTGCACTGGGGCCCTATGCTGGTTAGCGTCAGGACGCATTCTGTACCGCTCGGAGCTGAACAAAATACGGAAGAAAGGTGGGTAAGTATATAGTTTGGGGTCTGAATATGTATTTATGTCAAGACAGGAGTCAGATGTTAATATAGAGGCCCAGTCTGGTGTGTGAATTAATTTAGGGTTCTGTTCTATATTAATAAATAAATATATTTATGAAGGTCTGAAACTAATATAGTAGTTTGACATTAATATAGGGATTGGGTCTGGCGTCTGATATTAGCACCTTCTGACATTTAACGTCATAGATCCTTTTTTATATATATATATATTTTTATAATTTTTTTTAGTGAGGGCAGGGTTTTTCCAGGATTTTCCATTGATGACCTCTGGGACCTACACCGAATGAATGGGGACCTGCCGTGACTGGATAAACAATTAAGGGGCCGGAGAACTGTGGCCCCTTCATTAGCCTTTCTTCTAGTTAGTCTTAATTTCTTCTAGTTTGTCTCCTTTAAATAAATACAGTACAATAAATACTCAGGTTTCCTTTGCTTATATTACTTATTTTTTAATGGCAGAAACCATTCAGTGTAACAACAATAGGAAACATGCGAAAGGGGGCAAATACTTGTTCACATCACTGAACTTAAATACAGCACACTTTTAAAGGGCAATTTCCGCTGCCCCTTCAGCTATAGGACAAGTAATTATCATGGTGGGGTGTTAAGAAAGTAATACACACATTGTATCCCTGCATACAGTAAATATGATATGATTGGGACTACTCTCCATGTCTCATGAGTTATATATAGGCAAACCTCCTAACCGTCCCAGGCGGCTGGTGGTTTGTCCCGGTTTCAACTGTATCTGCATCCTTAAGAGGCAGATAAAGTTGAATCCAATGGTGAAGCAGAGAGCCGTCAGCTCCCTGCTTCAACATTTACTATATAAAGCCAGCCATGAGCGGCTTGGCAGAGACAGGCGCGATGCTGTGACGTCATCAAACCTGCCTGCGCCGAGTCGTACACAATTCACAGCCCATAGGAGACTTGCCAAGGGATCTCCTCCACTCATCGTGGAAACAAGGATAGGTCTTTATTTTATAGCCCTCTTCCGATCATGTCTGACAACATCTCATTAGGGTTGAGGTCAGGACTCTGTTTTGGCCATTCTAAAACACAACTCTTCGTTTTCAACCATTCTTTAGTTGGTTTGTGTGTTTTAGGTGATTGCCTTGTTGCATGACCCAACGCCTCTTCAGCTTTGGGTCACGGACTGCTGCCATTTGTGATAAAAAAGCTTGTCATCTATATTACACGAGCCCGTCTTCTGAGACATTCTGAAAGATGTTGTCAACAACCAGGCTTTGTGTGCCTTTATTTAATAAGCAAAGCATCTGTGAAACCCACACTTCCGACCTCACCTCCTTAATTGAAACACCTTTTCCCAATTAGCTCTTGGAGAAGTCATTAACACAGAGGTTCAGTTACTTTTTCTTCTTGCAATGTGAATAGTTACTCAATGTGCTTAATAAACGACATGAAAAGTACAACCTCTTGGTTTGTTATCAGTTTAGATTGTGTTTGTCTAAAATTGTGACATTCTATTAGTAATCAATGCAGAAATCCAGGTACTTCCAAAGGGTTCACTAAGGCTTCGTTCACATCTGCTCCAGGGTCCCGTTACGACGTTCCGTCTGAGTCTTCCGTCAGAATGAGACCCTGTCTCGATTTCAATGGTGCCGGATCCGGTGCCAATGGTTTCCGTTTGGTTCCGTTGTGCAAGAGTTCCGTCGTTGACTGAATCAATAGCGTAGTCGACTACGCTATTGAATCCGTCAAAACAACGGAGCTCTTGTACAACAAAGACAAACGGAAATCATTGGCACTGGATCCGTTACCATTGAAATCAATCGTGATTGAAAAGTAAATCTATGGTTTCCGTTTGTGTCAGTTAGGGCTCCGTTCCGACGTAAAGCTCAGACACAACGTTGGAACGGAGCACTGATGCAGATGTGAACGAAGCATTACTTTGTCTTGCAACTGTAAGTGCAATCCAGCCTTGAACCTCAACGCATGCAAGTGCACCCATCGAGTATAGAGGATCATTGCAAGTAATAAATAATTGTATACTGATCATGGGTCATGAGTGCTGCCAAAGTGAATTTTTCAGAAAAAGCTGTTTGTAGATGGGCCACTTTCCTATGGGACCTGATTTATCCATAGAGGCAGGCCATGCAACCACTATAGGGCCTGTGGTGAGAGAGGGCGTCGCACTGAAGTGCTTTTACTTCTTGCTGAGTTATAGCGTTTGCCTGCCACTAGAGGGAGCTTGCTGCATAAAAAAATCATGTAGCTCCATTGAGTTCAATACTAGCTATATAAATCCATATGCAGTGAGCTCCCCCTAATGGTGGCTGCATGCAGTCAAAATTATAATTTTTAATAAGAAGTAGTCACCTACATATCACTTTCTCCCCTGGCTGGTGGAAGTCATCCTTTTGCCGGAGCTCATTCATGTAGGATGGAGCTCAGTCTGTTATTCTATGTGTCCCTATGATAACTCTACATTTTCTAAAAGCTTATGTAACTTAAATCGTCCTGGGCCCATCTCCTTGAAGCACAATTAGTCAGGAGCATAATTGAATTTCAGAAGATGTAACACACATTGGTAGATCAAGAAAAGTTCTGACCACTCACTGGTGGATGTAGAAAGGATCTTTTGACCCTTCTTCACATGTACAGGGTGCCATATATATGGACTTAGCCACATTGTTTCCAGGCATCTTTATACAGGAGCCAAGAGATAGGCAGAAGGGCTCTAGTTTTTTAGTAAGTATGCTTTATTAACATATGCGTTTAGGGTATTCACCTGGATTTCTCATGAGAACATGTGTGTAAATGTAATCCAAAAGTGTACAACCCCTTAAAGCAATGGTGTCAAATAATGTATGAATTTAAGACACAAGTTAAGAGTAACATGCTAGAAGCATTGCTGAAAGCACAACATTTTATTAGTGGATCCTGTGATAAGAAATAAGAACACAGTGTTTACAGGAAAAAGACACAAGACTTATCTCTGCTATTTAAAGAGGCTCTGTCACCAGATTTTGCAACCCCTATCTGCTATTGCAGCAGATAGGCGCTGCAATGTAGATTACAGTAACGTTTTTATTTTTAAAAAACGAGCATTTTTGGCCAAGTTATGACCATTTTTGTATTTATGCAAATGAGGCTTGCAAAAGTACAACTGGGCGTGTTGAAAAGTAAAAGTACAACTGGGCGTGTATTATGTGCGTACATCGGGGCGTTTTTACTACTTTTACTAGCTGGGCGTTCTGACGAGAAGTATCATCCACTTCTCTTCAGAACGCCCAGCTTCTGGCAGTGCAGACACAGCCGTGTTCTCGAGAGATCACGCTGTGACGTCACTCACAGGTCCTGCATCGTGTCAGACGAGCGAGGACACATCGGCACCAGAGGCTACAGTTGATTCTGCAGCAGCATCAGCGTTTGCAGGTAAGTCGATGTAGCTACTTACCTGCAAACGCTGATGCTGCTGCAGAATCAACTGTAGCCTCTGGTGCCGATGTGTCCTCGCTCGTCTGACACGATGCAGGACCTGTGAGTGACGTCACAGCGTGATCTCTCGAGAACACGGCTGTGTCTGCACTGCCAGAAGCTGGGCGTTCTGAAGAGAAGTGGATGATACTTCTCGTCAGAACGCCCAGCTAGTAAAAGTAGTAGAAACGCCCCGATGTGCGCACATAATACACGCCCAGTTGTACTTTTACTTTTCAACACGCCCAGTTGCACTTTTGCAAGCCTCATTTGCATAAATACAAAAATGGTCATAACTTGGCCAAAAATGCTTGTTTTTTAAAAATAAAAACGTTACTGTAATCTACATTGCAGCGCCGATCTGCTGCAATAGCAGATAGGGGTTGCAAAATCTGGTGACAGAGCCTCTTTAAGATATCGGAGAGAGCACATTTTCATTCTAGACACATTAATTTGCATAAACACAACATCTCCTGCACTCAGGAACACAGACACAAATCCCAGAATGGGTTAAAAACTGGTTGAATGGAACAGCTACCCTGCAATGTCAGCACCGGGGTCCCCTCTGAACACCCTACACCCACATCGATTGCAACATTTGGCGTTCTCGGCAGTAGGTTTTCGATATTATAGCTTTAGTCTTGCATTAAAGGTCTTTCTGAGCAATGTATTAGTCTTGGATAGTTGATAAGTACCGATGAAGTAATGTAAGTACCTTGACTACACTGCAATAAAATCAATAAAAAAAATGAAAAGATTTTACTATTGGTGAATTGTAATGACATCATTGTTTAGTTGATGGTTGTCATGAATAGAAAATGTCTTCTTCTAAGCACTGATTTATTTTCTCACAGAGATGTATAATCCTAAATCCATATCCTGAATGTAGCAAGACCGAGATGTTTCTATAAGGTGACCTTTCACTGAAGTACAAAAGAACGACCTGGATGTCGACTTAAAGAGGGGCGTGAATGGTCGCTAGAAAGGACAGGTCTTGTGGAGCATTTTAATTCAACCCGAGTATACCCACACACATGCAAACATGCCAACTCACACCTATGAATGATTTACATATGAGTATATGTACCAAAGTGCAAATACATACATACATACATACATACATACATACATACATACATACATACATACATACATACATACATACATACATACATACATACATACATACATACATACATACATACATACATACATACATACATACATACATACATACATACATACATACATACATACATACATACATACATACATACATACATACATGTGTGTTTGAGCGATGTAACCCTCTGTGTTTCCTAAACTGTTGGTATCTTCTCCTAGAAAAAGTCACTGCCCCCGATATTCTAAAAAAAAGAAAAGAAAAAGCCAGGAATCGGTAAATCTTTCGGAAATAATTCATCTTGGAGAAGGAACACAAACCAGGGGCAGGAGAATTAGTTTGGGTCTAGCCTAGGCTGGTGATGTTGGCACAGCCACCAGGAGGCGCCACAATGCGCTGAGTAGTGCGACAGGAAATATTGTCATCAACCTGTGCCCCTGCAAGAACAAGTCAATAAAAGGTAAGACATAAATTGTCCAGAATATTTGCAGAAGAGGAAACAGCAAAATGGAAAATCAGAGATGTTTCCAGTTTATAAAATATAAACAGGATAATGTGATATTTTACTAGTTCAGACTTTTACGGATATATTACGTTAATTTTTTTTATTGTTTACATAATTTTTTGTATAAAATGGGAAATGGGGGATTTTTTAACTTTACATATTTTTGAAAATGTTATTAACGGGTTCCAAACTTTAAAAAAACCTTTTCACATGTCATAGTGACATGTCAGAAGTTTTGATCTGTGGGTGTCCGAGCACTGAGACCTCCACCGATAGCTAAAACAAAGCGGCAGTAGCACACGGGTGAGCGCTTTTACTGTTTAGTGTCTGATCGGCTTTCCTCTGAAAGTCGAGAAAGCGGTGTATGGACTCATAATTAAGCCTGTACACCGCTCCGAGGAAAGCCGTTCAGAAACACCCAAGCACTACTGCCACTTTGTTTCAGCCATCAGTGCTCGGACACCCACCTATCAAAACTTCTGACATGTCACTATGACATGTCAAATGTTTTTTAAAAGTTTAGCTAATTTTTTTTTAGTCATTTGGCAAGGCTTAATTGTAGGGCACTGATGAGAGACCTGGATGCCTTCAATAGGTCTCTGTCTGTCATTGCAACCGTTGCGGGGGGTGATTGGGGGACAGCGGTAGCCTACTCCCTCTGCCACGGTCACTATTGACAACGGCATCTATCGGAGGGGGAAAATGGCCAGGATAGGAGTTATCACCAATTTGTTTCCTACCACTAGAGTAAGAATATGAGCAGAAACACATCTAAACACCCCCTTTGCCTATGCACCATTTTTCGACTCGTAACCCGGATGTCTACTGGCATCTGGATCGCAGAGATTTTCGGTCTCTTCAGCTTTCATGACTTTGTGAAAGTGAGATGTCTAGACTCTGTATATCCTGAACTTTTATTTCAAACCCCTATCTCCTATTGCAGCTGATCGGCGCTGCAATGTAGATAAAAGTAACTTTTTTCTTTTTAAAAAACGAGCATTTTTGGCCAAGTTATGAGCATTTTTATATTTATGCAAATGAGCCTTTCTTATGGACAACTGGGTGTCTTTAAAGGAACAGTGTCATCACAATTTTTTTTTTAATATGTTAACGATGTTAGTGCTTTATTAAAAATGTTTATATTTATTTGTGTGTTTGTGTTTTACTTTTTCTTATTTTTACACTTTTTCTTCCCTATGGGGGCTGCCATTTTTTTTTCCATTTCTGTATGTGTCGATTAACGACACATACAGACATGGAATACGGCAGCCACAGTCCCATAGGGACTGTGAACGGCTCCCGTCCCATCCACTTCAATGTACGCCGTCTGTGTGGGAACTGCGCATGCGCCGCTCCCACACAGTCCAATTTGAAATGCGCGCCGTCCGGCGCCATTTTCGTGTGGACCGGAAGTCGCGTCCGGACAGTAAGATTACTACTTCCGGTCGCGGCTTCCGGACTTGTGCACTTGGACCAGCGGCAGCGGACGGGCCGGAGGGAGCCGCGGCGGCAGGAGCAGGTAAGAGATTTATATGTATGTTCGTGTTTGTGTACGTTTACTACTGTATGTAAACCTACTACACTGTGTGTTAGCTCAAAAAATGTCGACACACAGTGTAGGAGGTTAGACCGTTCAAACCCCTCGTTTATCCCGGCACTAGCCAGGATAAAGGAGGGGGGGGATGCTGAGAGCTCACTAGAGCGAGGGATTTTTACCCAATTTTGCAGCATAAAGCAATGTGGTTGCTTTACCACATGCAATTCTGCAATTTTGGGAATAGCTCCATCTAGTGACCAGCAATGGGAAATATTATAAATTAGAATTAATTTATAATATTTCCTGACTCGTGAAAAAAATAAAAAAAATTTGAACAATGTTTAATCACCTACACACTAAATGTTTAATTAAAAAAAAAAAAAACATGTTTTTCTGGCAACACATTGCCTTTAAAGTTATTTCCAACTGGGCGTGTATTGTGTTCGTTACATCTGGGTGTGTTTACCTGTTTTACTAGCTGGGCGTTGTGAATGGAAGTGTATGATGCTGACGAATCAGCATCATCCACTTCTCTTCGTTACCACCCAGCTTCTGGCAGTGCACAGACACACAGCGTGTCCTCGCGAGAACACGCTGTGACGTCACTCACTTCCTCCCACAGGGGGAACGAGCGAGGACACGCTGTGTGTCTGTGCACTGCCAGAACCTGGGTGGTAACGAAGAGAAGTGGATGATGCTGATTCGTCAGCATCATACACTTCTATTCACAATGCCCAGCTAGTAAAACAGGTAAACACACCCAGATGTAACGAACACAATACACGCCCAGTTGGAAATAAGATTAAAAACGCCCAGTTGTCCATAAGAAAGGCTCATTTGCATAAATATAAAAATGCTCATAACTTGGCCCAAAATGCTCGTTTTTGAAAAAGAAAAATGTTACTGTTATCTACATTGCAGCGCCGATCAGCTGCAATAGCAGATAGGGGTTTGAAAATCTGGTGACAGAGCCTCTTTAATTCAAATTGCTGTTTTGATGAATGGATCGCTGCGTCTTTGCTGATACAAGTTTTCCATGTCCTAGTCAAGCAATGGTGGAATGGGCAGTCTGAAATGAAGAACTCACCTGACAAGCTGAATCCAGACTGGTGTAGGTTCCTTATGGGCTGCGCTGGTTGTTTGGCAGGTGATGTCTTGGCAGAAGAGCCAGGTGTTACAGCTTTTGGAGTCTCAGAAACTTCACAGACGGGCCCATCATACAGTCCACGAGGGACTCCTTGCAGCTCCGCAAGCTGAAGAGATATTATTATACAATGTTAAGCTTAAAGGAAATAGATTTGCCGTCTAAAAACTTTTCCAAATTCTTTTTCCTCACAGCTGTGCCCTTCTTCCAGATCCTCCTACAACTATTCAACCATTGTCTCCTCCTGATGCTCTTACTAGACCATCCCAAACACTATCAATAGGAGTTGACTCAAGGTTAGTGCCACCCTTTGTGGTTTCTTTATGATCATACTCTGCCTTCACCTGGATGTCATCCTAGAAGCTACTGTAACCAAATAATCTACATTTGTTCCTCGCCAGAATCAATACTGAATGAGCACTGAAAAATTATCTAACAGTCAGTTCCAACCCCTATCTGTTAAAAAATGTGAACAGAAACAGCCCGTTTTCCACAGGATAGGTAATGAATATTTGGTCGTGGGGGGCCAACTGCTGGAATCCACACCGATCTCGAGCTTACCTTGCTGTTTCTGGGAGCCCCATAGGAATGGAGCGGTACTGCACATGCTTGACCACCGCTCCATTCATTTCTATCGGCTGCCATAAAAATTAATGTAACGGTAGCCAAGCATGTGCACTACCGCTTCATTCCTATGTGGCTCCCAGGAACGGCAAGATAAGCCTCGTGATCGGTGGGGATCCCAGAAGTTGTACCCAAACCGATCAGATATTTATCACCTATCCCGTGGAAAGGTGATAAATATTGATTATGGAAAAAAGTCTTTAACCCCTTAATGACCAGCCTATTTTAGACCTTAATGACCAAGCCATTTTTTGCGTTTTTCCATCATCTCATTCAAAGAGCTATAACTTTTTGATTTTTGCATCGACATAAGGTCTTGTTCTTTGCGGGACAAGTTGTAATTTTTAATAGCACCATTTTGGGGTACATAGAATTTATTGATTAACTTTTGTGAACTTTTTTTGGGGGGGAATAGAAAAAATACTGCAATTTCGTCACACTTTTTTGCGTCCTAAATTTACGCCGTTTACCGTGTGGTATAAATAACATAATAACTTTATTCAGCGGGTTGTTGCGATTGCAAAGATACAAATTTATATAGATTTTGTATGTTTTACTACTTTTACACAGTGAAAACACTTTTTTCAAAATTATTTGCTTTTGTGTCTCCACAAAGCCATACATTTTTTATTTTTTTCGCCGATGCAGTTGTATGAGGGCTTTTTTTGCGGGATGACTTGTAGTTTTTATCGGTACCATTTTGGAGTAAATGCGACTTTTTGATCACTTTTTATCACATTTTTTTTAAGGTAGGATTCACAGAAAACAGCAATTTTTGCATTGTTTTTCATTTTATTTTTTATGATGTTCACAGTGCGGGTTAAATGATGTAATAACTTTATACTTGGGGTCGTTACGGACGCGGCTATACCAAATATGTGTACGTTTTTAACTTTATTTTGTTTTTTAATACTAAAACAGTTTGTTAGGGGAAAAAGTGAGTTTTTAATTTTTTTATTTCATTTTTATTTTTCGCTTTTTATTAAACTTTTTTTTTTAAACTTTTTTACTAGTCCCACTAGGGGACTTCACTATGCGATCCTCCGATCACATTTATAATACACTGAAATACTGGCATGACCTAGCAGGCATTCACTAAAGGCAGACCTGGGGGCCTTTATTAGACCCCCAGCTGCCATCGGAGACACAGACACTCTGCGATCTTATCACCGGGTGTCGGTGGGATGAGAGGGAGCTCCCTCCCTCTCTCTCTCCATAACAACTCAGAAGCGTTGCTCGCTATTGAGCTCCGCATCTGAAGAGTTAAACGGGTGAGATCAATACTAATATCGATCTCATCCATTCGAGCAGGGATGCCCCAAGCCCTCAGCTACCTCTGGTAGCTGAGAGCAGGGAGATTTAACGGCTCCCTGCTCTGTTCATTTATTTCGATGCAGCGCCGTAAAAAGGCTATTGCATCACAATAAAGCCCGTTAGTGACCGCCGTAAAAAAAACTATGGGGCGGTCACTAACGGGTTAAGATATGGGATACTTGAATTTGTAGACACTTTAATTTCACTACTTCTGCTTCTGTCAAACATAATGATCCGTTACTCCCATTGACATATAGACAACACGTTTCATATGGGAGGATCAGTGATCACCGCAGGTCTAGCTCCAGACACCCTTGACAAACAGCTGATTTTGTTAGGGGATGTCCTGACCAGTTAGACATTTCCCTGCAGTGGAAATGTAGTATTACTTAGTGGCCATTCAGATGAATGCAATAAATCGACAGCTCGTGTCCGCCGGAGCTTCTTCATTGATGGTATATCTTTATTATAGTCGATCGATGTATGATCAGTGGAAATCCGGTCATGTGAACCTGCCAATCATGTGTACCAGGAAGCCTAGTCTTTCAAGTGAATGGGCTGAACTGCAATACAAAGCACAGCCAAACCTGTATATACATCGTTGTGTCTAGATAAACAATAAAGGGACCACAGCCCTTTAGGATAGATGGGGTTGGACCCTCACGCTCATACATTGACAACCTATTATTACACAATATTATTTACATCCACATTAGGGATCACTCTTTTCTCCATATGAAAGAAAAAACTGATTCTACTCTGATTTAAAGGCATATGTACTACATGTATACTTTGCTCCAATGCATCTAAAATAAAAAGTTAAACAACTTTAAAATAGTCCTGATTAAAAATATCCTACCGGTGTGTACAGCTCCTATGCAGACCTATATGTTTCCATGTTTACAGATTGCAAACACACCCTGTAATGTCTGATCCTATAGTCACATGCTTCTCTCTTCTATCCGTACCCTACTTCTTGATCATGTACTTTTGGTAAGTTTCAAGAATTAGGGCACAGATGGAAAATAGTAAAACATGATCACAGTATCAGACTACACAGGGTGGGTTTGTAGTCTGTAACCATGGAAACACAAAGGAATGCATAGGAAATGTAGACACAAAACAGTGGGACGTCCGTAATCGAGACTATTTGCAAAATTGCTTCATTTTTTATTTTAGATGCATTGGAACAATAAACAAAATTGGTTGCAAAGGTGTATATGGTCTTTATGTATTAATACCCTGAGTGCTGATGTCATCTTTTTTCTTGTACAGGGGGAAAGTATTGTTTCTGGTAAGCACTCAATAGCTAAAGGTCTATATTCTCTTAAATGCGTACATGCTTATCATATGAAGATCATTTTGCAGATTACAGAGTTTTTGGGGCATTTTGGCGTTTTGGTGTATTACCGCAGAGAGGAGGACATTGAATGGAGGGGTGGTCAACCATGCGCAATGCCGCTCCATTCAATGTCTTGGCTGTTTCAATCAGTCCCATAGACATTGAATGGAGCAACGGGTCGAATGCTTGACCTTCAATCACTTTCTCACTGCGTTGGTGGAAGATCGTAGACCTTGCAGGAACCAGAGGCAGCAGCCAGCACCGCAACTTGGTCAGTGAATCTGCTGTATAAAAGCAGCAGCTTCAGTGCAATGATTTTATTTATGTATCGCCCCTGCCCACCTGTCTCCCTCTTGGCCCTCCACAGAGCCCCTGTTATGGTGCATGTCCACCTGGCCCCACCCCCGCCATGCCACTTTCCACTCTCTTACCCACCCTGTCATACTCCGTGCACTGAAAGAAAATCCAATATATACATATAAATATATATATTGTAGCATATCCACGTGGTGCGAATATTTTAGATCCACATTCAGTTTTAATATTTTATATATATAAAGTTCAAGTAGATAGGAACAACACAGCACTCAAGGTGAACTGAACATCAGGCCATGTGCACGTTACCAGTAGAAGGATGAATCAACTCCTTAGAATGGAATAACAGGAACAGAGGACAAGTAACAGCACCAGGACTTCAGTGTTGGGGAGATGTTGGTTTATTCACCACCAGGTGGAAAGAATGAGCAACGTTTCGGTTCACACCTGAACCTTTCTCAAGCTAATTCCATAAGTGCATAGTGCCACATATATATAGGGGAATACACAGGGTATACAGTAAATAGTGCAATAATAGTACATATGTTAAAAATGAATCAATACAAAGAACATCATCATACAATTAGTGAAAAATATATAAGTCAATGTGACCAATAAACGTATTAACCCCTTAACGACCGCCCACCGTCTTTTGACGTCAGGCGGTGCAGGTACTCAGTCTACAGCGACGCCTTTTGGCGTCGCTGTAGTAGAGGGGGTTTATCGGCACCCTGGTGACATCTGCACTAAAAACCGGCTGTAAGTAACAGGTCCGGTTCTTAATGCAGCCATCAGGACCTGCCGATTTCGTCGTAACAGCAGGTGACCGCTGTGACAGCCAATCACAGCGGTCACATGCTGTTACTGCGTACAGAGCCGCCGGGAGTGTCTAAATGACAGCTCCTGCTCTAAGAACGAGCTGTTGCTAGCAGCTCTGTTCTTAGAGCAGTGATCAGGAGCCAATAGTATTGGTTCCTGATCTTTTGTGATCACTATGAGATCCAATCATAGTGATCACTACTGTAAAATAAAAGTAAAAACATGTATCTGTTTCTCCTCACTGTTCTAGCTGTGGAGAGAAACAGATACAAGTGTGTCAGTGTCCCCACACAAAATCACTTGTCCCTTACACAGTTTATTAAAAACAAACAAACATTTTTTTCAGTATTTTATAGTATATAGTATATACATATATATATAAATATATTTACTGTATATACTAAGAATCGTACTATAAACTACTTTCTTTTTAGGGTACGCTGTTAGACGGCGTGTACGCTGTTAGGCCTCATGCACACGACCGTAACCGTGTGCACGGCCGTGATTTTCGGGTCGGCCGGCTGCGGACTGTCCGCCGCAGGCCGCCCGCAAATCGCGGGACATGCACATGGCCGCCACCATTGTTTTCAATGAGCCCGGACCGCAGAACAGGGCCGTAATAAGACATGCCCGTTCTTTCTGCGGTCCGGGCTCCCGGGCCGTGCAAGGACCGCAAAAACTACGGTCGTGTGCATGGCCCCATAGAAAAGAATGGGGCCGCAATTCTCCCGTGGATTTTCGGGGGAATTGCGGCCGCAAAAACACGTTCATGTGCATGGGGCCTTAGACGGCGTAGGGTGCTGTTCTGGGCTTGGGTTTACGGTTTGTGTTAGGCGTAGGGTTTAGGTTTAGGTTTGAAAAAAAAACAAACTAAAAAAAAACAATTAAAAAAAAAAAAAAAAGTTTAATTCTTTTAGTGTTCTTAGTTGATTAGGCTTCATGCACGCGACCGTGCTCGTAATTACGACTCGTAATTACGAGCACGGCCGGGCACGGCCGGCCGCGGGCAGCCGGCCGCTTTTGCGAGCCGTGCTGTCATTATAAAGTATAGCAGCACGGCCCGTAAAATAGAAAAATAGAACATGTTCTATTTTTTTTAACGGCACGGGCACCTTCCCGTGAGAAAACGGGAAGGTACCCGTGGGTAACAGAAGTCTATGAGCCCGTTATTGCAGGTCGTAATTACGACCCGCAATAACGGGTGTTTTTACAGTCGTGTGCATGAGGCCTTAGTTGATAAAAAAAAAAATTTAAACCGCTAGTTCCATTTATTATTTGCGGTTTAGACTGTATTATCATTATGGCTGCCAGAAGATACAGCGTTGAGGAAGCCTATCAGATGCTATGCTCAGATACGGATTCTGCATCTGAAGTTGAGCTTTTAGGGTATGTGCACACGTAGTGACCAAAAACGTCTGAAAATACGGAGCTGTTTTCAAGGGAAAACAGACCCTGATTTTCAGACATTTTTTGAGCAACTCACGGTTTTCGCTGCGTTTTCGCTTCGTTTTCGCTGCGTTTTTTACGTCCGTTTTTGGAGCTGTTTTCATTGGAGTCTATGAGAAAACAGCTCCAAAAACGTCCAAAGAAGTGTCCTGCACTTCTTTTGACGAGGCTGTATTTTTACGCGTCGTCGTTTCACAGCTGTCAAACGACGACGCGTAAATGACAGGTTGTCTGCACAGTACATCAGCAAACCCATTCAAATGAATGGGCAGATGTTTGCCGACGTATTGTAGCCCTATTTTCAGACGTAAAACGAGGCATAATACGCCTCGTTTATGTCTGAAAATAGGTCGTGTGAACCCAGCCTTACTTGAAAGCGACAGCGAAAGTGTCGCTTCAAGGGATTCAAGTTGCGATGCAGAACGCATTTGTCCTGTACAAAAAATCAGCGGGCAGGGTGACATTCTTTGAATTTCAGGAGAAAGTGATTGAAGATCTCCTATTTCAATCTGCAGACCAGAGAGTAGTCCATGAGTCAGAGGATGTACACCGACTTGTTGAAAAACATTTTTTACACCCCATCCCTTCAACATCTAACCAAAAATACCCAAAAAAACGGTGTCGGGTCTGCAGCAAACGAGGACAGCGAAGTGAGTCACGATATTATTGTTCCGCTTGTCCTTCCAACCCTGGTCTATGCATAAGTCCCTGTTTTGTCCTTATCAATACACTATGGGCTTTATTACAGTTTTGTTTGGGTTTTTGGTGGACCTCTTACACCCGACAATACTTCTAGAAATAGCGACAATTATTTGGGGAGTAGTGGTCCTTTACTGTATCTATACATACGGTGTGGGACACTGCCCCTTTATATATTCTACAGGTGATTGGTTGTTTTGTGCACACGGCGGTTCCTACCTTGCCGGGCAGGGGCTTGTTATGGTGTACCACGTCACTTGGCACATTCGTCCCTTATATAGGGATTGATGGAGCTAAAGAGACGTTGTATGACCAGTCACTTTGAATAATAAAGTCATTACAGCCCTACAAATTTTCTTTCATCCTGTGAACATGCTCTAGTTTTCCACATAGCTGGATACATTCTTCCTCCTTTTTTTTGGATATATTGCCTTTTTCCGCCAACAGTTTAATACATTTTCCCACTCTAACTTACTATATATCAGAGCGGGTTGATATACATAATGTCTATGGACTGACATGATTTCAGGACAGCTGCTTTCTTAGCACGACATAGTCATAGGGTGTAGAAACTGTTAGGGACATCTATTTCTCAATCTAGAAAAGTAGAATCCTCCCATTTTCAAAGCAAAATGTGTGTCCTGAAAGCCTCCGGGTGCTCCCTTCCTTTTGGGTCCTGCCATGTGTCCAGGAAACACATTAGGGCCACAATGGGGATATTTGTGAACACAGGAGAAACAGGGTGATACATTTTCTGGTGCATTTCCTTATTCTCATGTCCTCTGTACAAGAAATCTGACCTTAAAATGACACATTTGTGAAAAAAAGTGAAATAAAATTTTCTTTCCACCTGCTTTGCATTAATTCCTGCGAAAACTGTGGGGTCAAAATACTTAGTACACACCTAGATGAATACCTTAAGCGGTCTAGTTTTCAAAATGGGGTCATTTATGGGGAGTTTCTATCTTTTTGGCAGCTCTGTGCCTCTATAAATGTGTAATGGGACCTGAAACATTTTCAAGCAAAATGTGTGTCCTGAAAGTCTTCGGGCGCTACCTCCCTTTCGGGCCCTGCCGTGTGTCCAGGCAACGCATTAGGGTCACAATGGGGGCATTTTTGAAAACGAGAGAAACAGGGTGATAGATTTTGGGGGGTGTTTCTTCATTCTCATGGTTGCTTTACAAAGAAATCGGTCTTCAAAGTGATACTTTTATATAAAAAGTGTTTTGTTTTTTTATTTCACCTGCTATGCATTCAATTTAGCAAAAAACTGTGGGGTCAAAATACTCACTACAGCCCTAGATAAATACCTTAAGGGGTCTAGTTTTCTAAATGGGGTCGTTTATGGGGAGTTTCTATCGTTCTGGTAGTTCAAAACCTCTCCAAATGTACAGTGGGGCCTAAAATAATTTCACGCAAAATATGAGACCTGAATGCCTCCGGTTGCTCCCTTCCTTTCGGGCCCTGCCGTGTGTCCAGGCAACGCATTAGGGTCACAATGTGGCCATTTTTGAAAACAGGAGAAACAGGGTGATAGATTTTGGGGTGTGTTTCTTCATTCTGATGGTCGCTTTACAAAGAAATCGGTCTTCAAAGTGATACTTTTATATAAAAAGTGTTTGTTTTTTTTATTTCACCTGCTATACATTAAATTTAGCAAAAAACTGTGGGGTCAAAATACTCACTACACCCCTAGATAAATACCTTAAGGTGTCTAGTTTTCTAAATGGGGTCGTTTATGGGGAGTTTCTATCGTTCTGGTAGTTCAAAACCTCTCCAAATGTACAGTGGGGCCTAAAACATTTTCAAGCAAAAATGAGACCTGAATGCCTCCGGTTGCTCCCTTCCTTTCGGGCCCTGCCGTGTGTCCAGGCAACGCATTAGGGTCACAATGTGGGCATTTTTGAAAACAGGAGAAACAGGGTGATAGATTTTGGGGTGTGTTTCTTCATTCTGATGGTCGCTCTACAAAGAAATCGGTCTTCAAAGTGATACTTTTATATAAAAAGTGTTTGTTTTTTTTATTTCACCTGCTATACATTAAATTTAGCAAAAAACTGTGGGGTCAAAATACTCACTACAGCCCTAGATAAATACCTTAAGGTGTCTAGTTTTATAAATGGGGTCGTTTATGGGGAGTTTCTATCGTTCTGGTAGTTCAAAACCTCTCCAAATGTACAGTGGGGCCTAAAACATTTTCAAGAAAAAATGAGACCTGAATGCCTCCGGTTGCTCCCTTCCTTTCGGGCCCTGCCGTGTGTCCAGGCAACGCATTAGGGTCACAATGTTGGCATTTTTGAAAACAGGAGAAACAGGGTGATAGATTTTGGGGTGCATTTCTTCATTCTCATGGTCGCTTTACAAAGAAATCGGTCTTCAAAGTGATAATTTTATGAAAAAAGTTAAATTATATGTTTTTACGCCTGCTTTGCATGAATTCTTACAAAAAAACTGTGGGGTCAAAATACTTACAACACCCCTTAATAAATACCTTAAGGGGTGTAGTTTTCAAAATGGTGTCACTTGTGGGGGTTTCCACCATTCTGACACCTATGAGCCTCTGAAAACCTGGCTTGGTGCAGGAAAACAAAATGTACTTCAAAATGTATAAAATCATTGCTAAACTTGTAAGTCTTCTAAATTGCTCAAAAAAGTGCTGCCAAAATAGAGTAAAGCGTTGGAAATATATATTTAATAAAAAAAATTGTACAGTATGTATGTACATATGTGACATATTGCAGTTAAAAATAGGGAAAAATTATAATTTTTACAAAATTTCTTCAATTTTTCTATTTTTTCATTCATTTCCGCAAATCGTATCAGTCTACTTTTACCACTAAAATAAAGTACAACATGTGACGAAAAAACAATGTCAGAATTACTTGGATATTCAAAACTTTCGCACAGTTATTCTCTGATAAAGTCAGACATACCAGATTTAACAAATCTGGCTTGGTCATTAAGGTCTTTTCAGGCCCGGTCATTAAGGGGTTAAAGTACAACATCTCTCAATATTAAATAAATAATGCAAAGATAACTAAGATAACATTATAATTACCCTAATGAATGACATCAACTCATAATGAAGGGGAGGAGCAGAGGAATTATATTCCAACATAATTATAATAAAGAAAAACAGAGGTCATGTGGTAAAACCTACAGTGTCAGCTCTCGGTGATTCGCGGAGTAAACAATGGCGTCCCACGATCGATAGTGCACATGTGCAAGATGGCGAACTGCCGGAAGTGCGTCACATGGAACGCATCTCTGGAACGCAGTATGACCGCGCATGCGCGAACAGCAAATTCCGTCCCGGCGCATATTTTGGCAGTACATAATAACACTCAAAAGAGTGTGTAACCAGCAATATATGTTTTTATACAAGTGACTCGCAATAGATGTACATATATATTATGTGCATATGTCAAAGACTCAATATGGAGTCTAAAACTGTAATGGCCACGTACTGCAACATTAGTGGGGAGAATGGCTACACCCGATTGGACAGGTAACCATACCACCCAAAACAAAGTCTTCTCTACCGCCCACCTATTTATTTGTTCAGGACCATATAAATATAAATAGTGACTATGAGACATAGCATATACGTAAATAGAACAACAATAGATTAATTCAAATGCTAATTAAAGTTTATTCCATACATTTTCCACAGAGAGCATATAATCTACACAAATTTTTTTTTTTATAATTTGTATGTAAAAAATATAATCCTTGGAACAAAATTAATTGAAAAACGTAACCTCTGCTCCCGTGATGTACATGCCTTCATTCCTGTGAAACGCCTAAAGGGTTAAAACACTTTGTGAATGCTGATTCAAATACCTTGAGGGGTGCAGTTTTTCAAAATGTGGTGACTTCTGGGGATTTTCTAATACATAAGGCCCTCAAATCCACTTCAGAACTGAAATGGTCCCTGAAAAAATGGCCTTTTGAAATTTTCTTTCAAATATGAGAAATTGCTGCTAAAGTTCTAAGCCTTGTAACGTCCTAGAAAAATAAAAGGACGTTCAAAAAACGATGCAAACATAAAGTAGACATATGGGAAATGTTAACTACTAACTATTTTGTGTGGTATTACTATCTGTTTTACAAGCAGATACGTTTAAATTTAGAAAAATGCTAATTTTTGCACATTTTCACTAACATAAAGTACAATATGTCACGAGAAAACAATCTCAGAATCGCTTGGATAGGTAAAAGCATTCCAACGTTATTACCACATAAAGTAACACGTCAGATTTGAAAAAATCGGCAGTGTCCTGAAGGCCAAAACAGGTTGGGTCCTGAAGGGTTTAAGGGTGGGTTAGTCTGGAGGGGCGCCATTACGGGAGCAGACAGCGTTAACCTTGTCCCGCCCTCCCTCCATAATTTCTCGTTAGTCATGTATATTGACAAGTCTATGATTTCGCTTTGTTGCTCATTGTTTTTTCTTTTTTCACAGGTACAAGGTGATCCTGAGGAGCGGTTATTGCAGTGTCGCAGCAGTAGCGTGGCGGATTGGGGTCCATGGAGTTGGTGGTAAATTGGTGTGGGGGGGGGGATTCATCGGGGGTATGGTCCCTCCCTAATTTATTATGGTTCAGAGGTCTGGTCATGTCAGGGTAACTTCCTTTTCCCTGTTATTTCACACCGAATAGCCACCTCTGTAAATTGGAAACTGAGGGCATGCATGGAAGAGATATACCAGGCAGGCATGTTGGTAGACATCCTCCCTCAGTGAAGCAGGAAGTACAATTCTACTTTATTGAATAAAGAATCTACAAATCTGCTCACTAGAGACGTGGGACGTGCTTAAGCCCTATTGGCTCTATTCAGCTGTAAGTTCATCTGTACACTCCTCTTGCATTCCAGGGGCGGTGTCTCCATAGGTGTGTTCCTGATGCAGGCTCCATTTTATTCCATTCAAGTTCTTTGTGGAATATACTGATATAAAGTAAAAATGTTTTTGCAAGCAATATAGAGGCTAATGATCCCTGCCAGTCAATTTGGGCTCCTGCTGGGTGGTATCCCGGGGAGTGGTTGCAGTTTAGGTCAGCCAACTGCAGGTATGACGGTGCCCCTGAGCCTGTAGGGTGACGGCTGTGAGTAAAATACGATGCATGTGGGCTGTTTATGTTGACAGACTTTTATAGATCCAAGGACTCCCCTTCCATTGTTATTCTTATATGTAAATCGTTGTTTCTATTATGTTTGTTTGTAAATAAAATGGCTGCTGTGGCTAAATTTATCCAACCCAAATTGTCCGTGTTTTCTTATAGGGGACGGGTTGTGTAGGTGGTATGGCCATTAGGGGGGGGGGGTAGTATTCATAGTAACATTACCTTTATGAGAATGAACGTACTCTACTGTCCCCTGGTCCTGTGAATATATTCCATTTAGAAATTTGAATAATCAATACCGTTCTAACCGTGTCAGTCTTTACTGTAGCATTGGCATTCTGCTCATGGACCAGGAGGCACAGGATGGACAGTGCTATGGGCCTCCAGTCGAGTGTTTTATATGATAAGATTTATCAATTGTTTAGATTAAAATGTAACATAATTATCAATAACAATGCTACATCTATATGTGTGTAATCTATAGGGCATCTTGGAACTGGAGGCAATGTTATTGACAGATTATGAGCCCCACAGAGTGATTAGCTGCGTACAGTGCTGTGGAATATGGTGGCGCGATAAAATATAACCAATAACTATAAATAATAACTATTTCCAGGGGACCCCTGCCAAGAATAAGAAGAAATCCTTTATTTGACCCCAAGTTAGTAAATGAGCAGCTGTCATTTAGATGGACGCCCCTGTGCTCCGGCAGGGAATATGAGGAGCAGGTAAGGGGCCATGGACAAGGTGAAGATGTAGTTTGACAGCCAGCCAAGACCATAGAGACCAAGGAGACGACTCCACCAAGTGATTAAGAAGAATTGCTAAGCAATGTCGGCATGAATACGGCTGTATAGCACAGGGACACTGGTAAGAAGACATACTCTATGTGTCTTATGTGGGGTTTCTATGGCTCTTGTCGGATAGAATAATGGAGAATTGTACTATTGAGAACAATAAAAACTATGCGTCATCAAAGGAGAGGGAAGCCTCAGATCAGGATAACCCTAACCCTCCTCTATATGAGAAGATTATTACTTCTTTAATCACGGTCCAGATACTTCTGTGACTTAATGGACTGCAATTCCTTCCAGCATTCGGCCAATCACAGTGATGTCGCTAGACGCTGGAGCTGTCAATCAAGGCCAATCAGGGGCATTGCTAGGGTTTTAAAAGATCATATGCTCCGAGACATATATTTACCCCATAAAATAAATACATTTTTACATACATATCGGAAATAGCATATCTATAAGATTAAGACTATAGCTACACTGCTGGATAGAATTGAATGCATTGTCTCAGCAGACAGTATCACACATGATAGGCTTAGATACATGGCCCCAGTAGACAGTATCACACATGATAGACTTAGGGCTCATTCAGATGAGCGTGATTGTCATCTTAGTGGTGAGCGTTGAAATAGCGCACAGCATACACACAACGCATAGCATGGAGATACTGAGACATGCATGAGTTTTCACGCAACAAGTGTCCGTTTCGTGAAACTCACTGCATGTCCTATATTGGTGCATTTTCACGTACATAGTCGCCCAGTGAAGTCAAGAGGTGCATGAAAACCACGGACAGCACACAGACGCACATCTGTGTGCTGTCCATGTTTCACGGATCAATTACACTGAGGAAAAAAAAGTGTTTGCAAGAGCGTGAAAAACGCATGCCACACGCAAAGCACACTGATGCAAAAACGCAACGTGCACAGACAGATTTATGTTTTTTACGCATGGAAATCTGTTACGCTCATGTGAATGTAGCCTTAGATAAAGGTCCACAGCAGTAAGCGTCCCTGTTCTAACCTTCAGGGGTAAATATGGCATTTCTGGGGCCCCAAGCAAAGTTATGTCTCGTGGCTCTAATCAAAGATACCTGTAGAGAGTTCCCCACACAATGCCCCCTGTATACAGTGTCACAACCCCCCTGTATGGTTCCACGCAGTCCCCATGCCATACATCCCCCTTGTAGACAGTGCAATGAAGTCCTCTGTAGGTAGTCCCACAGAACCACCTGTCTGAGCAGACAGTATCATACATGATAGGCTTAGATACATGGCCACAACAGACAGTGCCACACATGATAGACTTAGATACAGGGCCCCAGCAGTAAGTATCCTTGTACTTACATATGTCCACCCCCCAAAAAAAATGTGTGTGCATGTATGTGTGTGCATGTATGTATGTATGTATGTATGTATGTATGTATGTATGTATGTATGTATGTGTGTATATATGTATGTATGTATGTATATAGACAGCATATCATTAGCACTACGACCATATAGCTATGGATAGGATTAGATACATTGGCTCAGCAGACAGTATCACACATGATAGGCTTAGATATAGGGCCAAGCTTGCTGACATTGTGGGTCCAGCGCTGGACCCAGGAAAGGTTAGTATAAGAATTGCATTGCTTTTTTATGTGTTACTAATATTTTTGGTGTGTTTTTTTTTGTTTTTTTTTACAGGTTCGGTTGTTGGACTATGTCGGATTCAAGGACTACTTTGATGACAGAGTTTTTTTAATTTTCAATTAAATGGTTAATGATGGTTGTTTCTTTTTTATTTCAATAAAATATTTTTTCTATGTCCTTGTGTTTTGTTAAGCTTTTTTACTACCACCTTAGTAATGGCCGCTGGGGCTTAATGTTAGCCAGTGAAAAGGCTAGCACTAACCCCCCATTATTACCCCAGTACCGACCACCACCATTGGTACCAGGAAGGGCTGAGTACGATCCAGTACCTGACCATCTGTAGTGATGGTCAGGTACTGGGGCGATTGCATGCTGGTATTATAAGCCTGGGAAAGGCTAAAAACAGCGGGCCATCTCACCCTGGTAATGCTAGCCTGCTGATGCTATGATTTAGCTGGCTGGTAATAATGGGGGTTAGTGTTAGCCCCTGCATCGGCTAACACTAAACCCCGCCTTAGTAATGGACGCTGTCAATCAGCCAGCGGCCATTACTAAGGTGGTAGTAATGAAGTTTAAAAGAAAATACAGAGACATAGAAGAAATATTTTATTGAAATAAAAAAAAACACAAAACCCTCATTAAAGGAATAGTGTCGCCAGAAAAACATGTTTTGTTTTTTTTAATTAAACATTTAGTGTGTAGGTGATTAAACATTGTTCAAATTTTTTTATTTTTTTTCACGAGTCAGGAAATATTATAAATTGGATTCAATTGGATTCAAATTTATAGTATTTACCATTTCTGGTCACTAGATGGAGCCATTCCCAAAATTGCAGCATTGCATGTGGTAAAGCAACCACATAGCTTTTCTGCTGCAAAATTGGGTCAAAAGCCCTCGCTCTAGTGAGCTCTCAGCATCCCCCCCTCCTTTATCCTGGCTAGTGCCGGGATAAACGAGGGGTTTGAACGGTCTAACCTCCTACACTGTGTGTCGCCATTTTTTGAGCTAACACACAGTGTAGTAGGTTTACATACAGTAGTAAACACACACAAACACGAACATACATTGAAATCTCTTACCTGCTCCTGCCGCCGCGGCTCCCTCCGGCCCGTCCGCTCCGTCTGCTGCCGCTGGTCCAAGTGCACAAGTCCGGAAGCCGCGACCGGAAGTAGTAATATTACTGTCCGGCCGCGACTTCCGGTCCACAGGAAAATGGCGCCGGACGGCGCCAATTTCAAATTGGACTGTGTGGGAGCGGCGCATGCGCAGTTCCCACACAGACGCCGTACACACAAGTGAATGGGACAGGAGCCGTTCGCAGTCCCTATGGGACTGTGGCTGCCGTATTCCATGTCTGTATGTGTCGTTAATCGACACACAGAAATGGAACAAAAAATGGCAGCCCCCATAGGGAAGAAAAAGTGTAAAAATAAGAAAAAGTAAAACACAAACACACAAATAAATATAAACTTTTTTAATAAAGCACTAACATCTTGAACATATGAAAAAAAAATTTGTGATGACACTGTTCCTTTAATCATTATATTGAAAATAAAACAAGCCATCTTCGAAGTACTCCTCGAATCCAACATAGTCCAACAACCGAACCTGTAAGAAAACACAAACACAAAAAAAAACATCAGTAACACAGATGGTAGACTTAGATACCTGGCCCAGGTGTGATACTGTGTCTTAGACCATGTATCTAAGCCAACCACAAGGTAGGCTTAGATACAGGGCCCCAGCAGACAGTAATCTTATAATGTATAAGATTAGTCAGCTGGGGCCCTGTATCTAAGTCTACTATGTGGTAGGCTTAGATACAGTGCCCATGAGACAGGATCACACATGGGCCATGTATTTAAGCCTACTATATGGTAGGCTTAGATACAGGGTACATGTGTGATACTGTCTGTTAGACCCTGTATCTAAGCCTACCACAAGGCAGGCTTAGATACAGGACCCCAGCATTCAGTAATGTTACACTTACCCTCCTCTTCGGCTCTGGGTGCAGCGGATGTCCCGACACCATCCACTGTCATGCGCGGCGCACAGCGTCGTGACGTCATGAGGTGAGAAGACGTCAGGACAACCGCTGCGCTCGGGAAGGAGGGTAAGTATAGTGTTATTACTATAGAAACAGGGGCCTGTGTATTTTATAACATAGACCCCATTTACTATAGTTAATTTCTATAGACGAGGTGCAGGGGGCCACGTCACGGCCGCAATTGCAACCGCTGCGACCCCTGTTGCTATACCATTGAGGCAGTGTGGCAGTCGCTTGGGCCCCGGAGGCCTGGTGCTAGCGACGCCCCTGAGGCCAATACCTAATTTTTATATGAAAATAAAGTTGTTTTTATCTGAAATACTAAGTGTATCTGCGGCCACATAGGTATATTTAAATATATGTTTAAGTCCCCTACCTGGCGCTGTTAATGGTTTACTGGCCATAAAAGAACTGACGGACTCTGTTTATAAGAAGCTTTAGTTCATATTATATAAACCTGGAAAACGCCTTATGATTTATATGTTTTGTATGTACAGAGTGTTAGGTATGTTGGTAAACTCTCGTATTGTTTTGAACCTCTCAAACTGTTAATATTTTGTATTCAGGATTAAAATTGGTTATTTATGTACATAACTTGTGTTTTATTTCTTATTGTGCAAAATGCAACACAGAGGGACTGTGCCCGGATGTTTTAGGATCCTAGCAATGCCCCAGCTCAACACTTCTGATTCATAACTAGTAAGATTTACCAATAATATACCAGACAGAAAACACAGGAGGCAGGAGGAAAATAAGAATATATTTTTAAAGTTGTTTAAAAGTTCATAAGTGATCATTCCATATGTGAATGCTAGAATACTATCAGGTGACATCTTCACGGTATCTCCAGCCCGGCAGATCTTATGTCACGGGCCTGTATACTGTTTGGTCTTTCTGATGTTTCTGATGATGAACATTTAGTGAAGTTGGTAATTCTCATCTTCTTATGAACTTCTCATGTTATTATATCTGGTGGAACTGTGGATGTTGTTCAGTTGTTCATTCCAATGTCTTGATGTTCCAGCAACAGAAAATTGCCCTAAGGAATCTGGATGGCCGAGCCGCTCCTTCTCTGCTGCTCCTCCTGAGACATTTCGGAATCCACCATTTTCTGTGTGATGTAACTGAATCCACACTGGGCCAAGCTACCTTTATATGATGTCCTAAAGGTGCATTCATTCTCACATAGATATTTTCCCTTTCCTTGTCTTGTTCTGCCTCTGCATCCTCCTCTTCTTCACTGATTTTATCCAGATCAAAGCAATTTTGGAATCTTCTTAATCCGAAGTTCTCTCGCTTGTCTGTATCTCCAATCTCCTCCTCTTCATTCTGTATGCCCTCTGCATCCTCGCCAATCTCTACCTCCTCCTCCTCAGGTATGGTCTCCAGACTGGGACAAAATGAGACCTCTCCAAACTGAGAAAGCCGGAATGCTCGCTCTGCCTCCTCAACCATCTTCCTCCATATCTCATCTGGGTATTCTTCCTCCTTCATCCTGACTCAATCAAAGTGCTCACCAACGCTACAAATACTCAACCGACAACTACAACCATCAAGTGAGTATCTGCCAAGCAGCCCCTTATATAAGGTGAGTGATGTCATAATACCCGACCTTTCCATGACATCGTGGCTAGCAACAGCAGTGATTTCAAGGGAAATGACAAGAACTTTAAGCTAAATTAATGAATTAATTACAGAGTATTTTAGCTTTAAATTATCCACCCCAGCCTTTAAAACCTGAACTTAAAGGGAATGCATCATACATTATATTTTATTTTACTAATTAAAACGAATTATTGAAAAATACTGTGTTTCAAATCTTTTTTTTTTCCTGATTGTTATTTTTTTTATTAGTTTAATCATTTTTAGGGTCAGCCATCTTGGCTGAGCTGCTGCTCTGAGCTGTGACATCAAATTTGAGATGAAAAAACATTGTAATGTGTAGACTAGAGGGAAACATTCCTTCAGTTTTTAAGAAGTCTTTATCAAGGTCCAAATATTTGGGAACCAGGAAGGGGAGGGATCAGGCACATCTGCCGGAAGAGAGGACATCCGGATTGTACTAGGGCTACACTTTCCCAGTGAACCTTCACAAACTCCAAAAAAGTCAGGGCGTAATAGGAGCCAGTAAATAGCACAATACACTGCAATACATAGGTATTGCAGTGTATTGTAACCCCAATCAAACGATTGTTTGTACAAGTCTCCTAGCAGGATTAAAAAAAATTGTTAAAAAAATTGTTAAATAACATTTTTAATAATGTACAAAAAAAAATACTAAATAATAAAAGTAAAAAAAACACTTTTTCCCATTTTTCGACTAATATAATGTATGAAAACAAAAAAATTAAACGTAAATGGTATCGCTGCGTACGAAAAAGTTCAAACTATTAAATGATGACGTTATTTAACCCCTTCCCGACATTTGCCGTATCCATACGCAAAAGTCAGGTAGGGGAAGTATGGAACGGGCTCATGGAGTGAACCCACTCCATATGATGCCGGTGTCGGCTGTTTGTTACAGCCAACACTTCAGACTGAAAAGCGGGATCGCGCTCATTTAACTCGTTAAATGCCGCGGTCAATAGCAACCGCAGCATTTAAATCGTTAGTAAAAGGGGGGCGATCCCCTCTAACAGCTCATCTGGTTGCTTTGGCTGCCTGGGGTCCTCATGAAGGCCCTCAAGTCCGTCATCTTTGTGCTCCTATTAATCCCTGCCTCCGGCAGGGCTTAATAGAAGCCTGTCAGAATCACGACATACTGCAATACATTAGTATTGCAGTATATCGTGCAAGCGATCTAACGATCGCAGGTTGAAGTCCCCTAGGGGGAATATTAAAAAAATTAAAAATTAGTAAAATAAATGTTTTTTAAATGTAAAAAAAAAACTTAAAAGTTTAAAATAAAAACCTTTTCCCATTTTCCCCCTAGAGCAGGGGTCTCAAACTCGGCAGGGTAAGTGGGCCGCATATAGAAAAAATGGGAAGTTGACGGGCCGCATTACTTTCAAATTTGATACAATACAAAATTATTGTTAATAAATTACTTATTTGAACTACTATAACACTATATTACTATAATAATAATACTACATTACTATAAAATTAATACTACATTACTATAATAATACTACATTACTATAATAATACCGCTAGGTTTAAAATTTTAGATATTTCTCCACGTGCTTATTTCAACAATCCAGTTTTCCAGTTTAAGTGTCGCTAAATGCAGTCCGGCGGCTCAGTTGGCAGCGTTTGGCAGACACACGTCAAGATTGGGAAGCCCCTTTTTAGAAGTGCCACAGTGCCCTCTGTAGATGCTGCCACAGTGCCCTCTGTAGATGCTGCCACAGTGCCCTCTGGATACTGCCACAGTGCCCTCTGTAGATGCTGCCGCAGTGCCCTCTGTGGATGCTGCCGCAGTGCCCCCTGTGGATGCTGCCGCAGTGCCCCCTGGATGCTGCCGCAGTGCCCTCAGTAGATGCTGCCACAGTGCCCTCCGCAGATGCTGCCACAGTGCCCTCCGCAGATGCTGCCACAGTGCCCTCCGCAGATGCTGCCACAGTGATGTCAGGGGCTTGCCCAGAGCTGGAGTCCCGGAGCAGAGCACTCTGCGTGGGATTCCAGCTCTGCTCCGGACATCACTGTCCATATATGGACAGAGATGTCAGGGGCAACCCCAGAGCTGGAGTCCCGGGCAGAGCGCTAGAAGGCTCTTCCTGGGACTCCAGCTGTGCTCCTGACATCACTGGGACTCCTGCTCTGGGGAAGACCCTGATACACTGTCCATATATGGACAGCGATGTCAGGGATTTCCACAGAGTCCCGGAGCAGAGCCTGTACTAGAGCTCTGCACTGGACTCCGGCTCTGGGGAAGCCCAGACATCGAGTGTCCAAACATGGACACCGATGTCAGAGAATTCTACAGAGTCCCGGAGCAGAGCCGATTCTAGCACTCTGCCTGGGTCTCCGCTCTGGGGAAGACCCTGACACACTGTCCATATATTGACAGCGATGTCAGGGAATTCCACAGAGTCCTGGAGCAGAGCCTGTACTAGCGTTCTGCCTGGGACTCCGCTCTGGGGAAGACACACGGGCCGCGTGCTTGAGACCCCTGCCCTAGAGCATAGTAAAAAATAAAAAAATATGCATAATTAGTATTGCCGCATCCGTAAAAGTCTGAACTATTACAATATATCATTATTTAACCCGCATGGTGAATGCCGTAAAACAAAAAAATTTTAATCGCCAGAATCTCTATTTTTTGGTCACCTCATCTCCCACACAAAATGAAATAAAAAATTATCAAAACATCGCATGTACCCCAAATTGGTATCATTAAAAACTACAGCTTATCCTGCAAAAAATAAGCCCTCATCCCACTTAATCAACGGAAAAATAAAAAAGTTATGGCTCTCAGAATTTGGCGACACAAAATAAATTTTATTTTTTACACTTAGGTTTTTACTTGTAAAAGAAGTAAAATATAGGAAAAAAACTATATATATTTGGTATCGCCGTAATCGTATTGACCCGCAGAATAAAGTTAACATGTTGTTTTAATTGCACAGTGAATTCCGTAAAAACGACGCGCAAACAACAACGGAGGAATCGCTGTTTTTTTCATATTCTACCCCATAAATAATCTTTTGCCAGTTTCCTAGAACATTATATGGACCAATAAATGGTGCTACGAAAAACTACAATTCGTCCCGCAAAAATCAAGCCCTCATAGGACTTTATCGACAGAAAAATAAAAAAGTTATGGCTTTTGGAGGGAGGGGAGGAAAAAACGAAAATTTAAATCAGAAAAAGGGCTGCGGCGGGAAGGGGTTAAAGGGATAGTCCCAGAATTGACAATTATCACCTATCCACAATATTCCCCTTCATTTAGGTTACTGCTCACACTGTGAATTGCCGACACACATTTATTGGCGGTTCACCGTTTTACAGCCCTCTCCCATTGAAGTGAATGGCAGGAGGCTGTCCTGAAGATAGGTCATCAATTTTTGGGGACTGGATAACCGCTTTAAGGGTTGAACTGCCAGTAATATGGCATTTACCTCGTTTTAACTGCCTGTGGTGTGATTTTGACAGTAAAATAAAGAACTAGTAATGATATGATCTTGGTGCCACTGGTGCACAGTAGTATCTGCAGCTGCATACCTGGCCAACACAAACGCATCATACCATGCAGTTTGGGTGAGGCGGAGTTAGCGTCTTGTACCATGTTTCGGTCTTACGCATGGCACCGTAGGGCTTAATGACTTGATGGGATAAGTCCACCCCACCCATGAAGCAGTTGTAGTCCACTATGCAGCCAGGCTTGGTGATTGGGGCGATGGATCCAAAAACACAGCGATGACATCAGTGTCAGCGTAAATCTATCATAGTGGAAGGATTTGCACGTCTTCCTTGTTTTGGATCCACTCCTGAAGTTTGGCTTGCAAACACTGAAGTATAATACTGACCAAAACACAAATGAGTGAATGAGGCTTTACTTCCTTTTTTTCATTTAGATGAGGGTAAAAAAAGAGCACAAGCAAGCAACCCTCATAAATTGAAGAGATGTTGTCAAGGTGGGATTTGAACTTTAAACCCCAGCACTGAAAGGTGATGCTCTAACCACTAAGCTATAGTTTCAGCCAATCACAGAGCTGGCTTTTTGATATATTTTAATGAGCAGGTGGCAAAAGAAGCACCGCAACTGTATTTCACTTACATTCTATTCAATGCTACATTTTACTTCTGGCTTTCTGTAGGACAACTCTTTTCAGCAGGGGTGCTTGCATTTCTATACTATACAAACAAACAATCTACCCTTATGCTGTATACACAAATATTGCTGCCATATACTGCACACACAATTCATATCCCTATACATTGTTCCTATTTCCGTTCTGCTAGGTGCTGCCAAGCCTACCATATGATGGAATGATGATCCGTTCTCCTCTCCCCTGCAAAACCACACTTTGATTGATGATGTGTAAGGCCCTGTTCACACTGAGTTTTTTGACACCTTTTTTGACGCGGAAAACGCGTCGGAAAACGCGCCAAAAACGACCCAAAATGACTCCCATTGATTTCAATGGGAGACGGAGGCGTTTTTTTACCGGGAGTAAAAAAAACGCCTCGCGGCAAAAAGAAGGGACATGACCCTTCTTGATGCGGTTTCCGCGTCCAAAACCGCATTGAAATCAATGGGAACACGTCAAAAAACACCTCGAACTAGTGAGGTGTTTTCTGACGAGTATATTGCCGAGTGTTTTGGAGGAGTTTCTTGCAGGAGTCGTCTCCTGCTGCTAGTCCAGCCCAGAAAGGGGCTGTCATTTCCTGTCTGCTCGTGGAGGCTGAAAAACATCGTGGACAGAACTCAGGGATACAGAAAACCGAAGTCCTGCATCCAAATCGAATCCAAGTAAGTGCAATTGCTCCTATGTTCCATACATGCTATACATGTATGGAGCTGTGCATTTTTTTTTTTCGCATTTTTTTTTACATTTTTTTTTCAAATTTTTTTTTTTTACATTTTTACATTTTGTTATGCAGTTGTTCATGTATGTCATCTCTTTTTTTTTTTTTTAACATTTCAGGAACAGACATGACGACAGTAGAGGTGTACCACCGAATGGACATTGATGTTGGGAAATTGATTCAAGAAGTAAGTATACTTTTTTTTTTTTTATGTGGGCCTGTTCACATCAGCGTGGTTTCCGCTGAGGGGTTCCGTCGGTGCTTTCAGTCAGGGGAACCCCTCAACAGAAAGGCAAGTGTGAAGTGGTGACAGATCCGTTGCTAATGGTTTCTGTTTGTCCCCGTTGTGCAAAGGGTTCTGTCGTTTCGACGGAACCAATACCGCAGTGTAGGGAATCCCATTAGCAACGGATCCATCAGCATTGAAGTCAATGATGATGCAAACAGAAAACAATGTTTTTTTTAATGTGGGCCTGTTCACATCAGCGTGGTTTCTGCTGAGGGGTTCCGTCAGTGCTTTCAGTCAGGGGAACCCCTCAACGGAAAGGCAAGTGTGAAGTAAGTTCCGTTTGCATCACCATTCATTTCAATGGTGACAGATCCGTTGACAGAAGGATGTCAGGCTGGGTTCACACGACCATGTTACGTCCGTAATGTACGGAACGTATTTCGGCCGGAAGACCCGGACCGAAGACAGTGCAGGGAGCCGGGCTCCTAGCATCATAGTAATGTACGATGCTAGGAGTCCCTGCCTCGCTGCAGGACAACTGTCCCATACTGTAATCATGATTACAGTACGGGACAGTAGTTCCACGCAGAGGCAGGGACTCCTAGCGTCGTACATCACTATGATGCTAGGAGCCCCGCTCCCTGCACTGTCTTCGGTCCGGGTCTTCCGGCCGAAATACGTTCCGTACATTACGGACGTAACATGGTCGTGTGAACCCAGCCTCATGCATATGAAAACCTCGGCAAAAACAGCCTAGAAAACTGCCTCAAAAACCACGTCAAAAACCACGTCAAAAACCACATCAAACATGAAAACCTCCAGGGTCAGTTTTTACAGGAGGAATTTTCCTCCTGCAAAAAACTCCGTGTGAACAGGGCCTAAGAGTGAATGAAATGGGAGTGCTGCTACTGGCTTGAAAAAGGATAGAGGCCAGTCAACCTGTAGGACAAAAAGACAAAACTGAGAAGTGGAAACTGCCATGTTTGTGGTAGCTATGCACAATGTACAATGCCCATGAACAATCTCCCTTCCCACATTCACTAGTAAACCTCAGGTCTATTTATGTGTCCGTAGTCAGAGAAACTTTGACCTTAGGGAGAGTGGGAGGCCTATGGCAAGACAATGGAAAGGGACCTGGCTACTAAATGACCCACCCTGGCTGAAAACCCTACCCCTATAGAAACTCCAAACTAGAATAGAATATTTAGGAGTATTTTATTGGAAAGAAGTTGCTTGTGCCCATTTTGACAGACACCAGCTCATTAGCATATATCGATGAGCAAGGCCTCTGATTGGTTGGTGTGGTTGTTTACTTGTTAGAGAATCACCTTGAAGTGCTGTGGGTTGAAATCCTGCTTTGTCAACATCTGCACCATGAGAAGCTTGTTCTGCTTGCTTGTGCCAGTTACTGCATGTCTCCTAAATATAAACTCATAGGTTGATTGGTGCCTATTGAATTGACTGTAGAGTGCGTGTGATTTTGACATTTTTTTAACGTGTAGTTTGAGCTCATCTCTTATTTTTTTGCAGGAATTAATACAATGTAGGTATGAAAAATTAAATTTTTATGGTTTTTTTCACAAATGAGTTTTGTATAGGACAAACGTTTCATCTACAGTACAAGAAACAAAGTAAATGCACCCTGACATTTTTGTTATCTCTATCTTTAAACACACACGACACCTATTTTGGGCTCTCCTTTTTTTCTCAGTATGGGGTATTTCAGAGGGAAAATGTTGTTCAGGAATTATGCGGCAGATGTTACCGCCCTATGCAGTGCCCTCCCCTTCTGGATTCCCAAAGATAAGGGCCTTGAGAACCTTCTTCCAGAATCGGATGAATCGGTCACATTTTCCTGTATACCTGCCCAACACAAACGCATCATACCATGCAGTTTGGGTGAGGCGGGCTTAGCGTCTTGTACTGTACCATGTTTCGGTCTTACGCATGGCACCGTAGGGCTTAATGACTTGATGGGATAAGTCCACCCCACCCATGAAGCAGTTGTAGTCCACTATGCAGCCAGGCTTGGTGATTGGGGCGATGGATCCAAAAACACAGCGATGACATCAGTGTCAGCGTAAATCTATCATAGTGGAAGGATTTGCACGTCTTCCTTGTTTTGGATCCACTCCTGAAGTTTGGCTTGCAAACACTGAAGTATAATACTGACCAAAACACAAATGAGTGAATGAGGCTTTACTTCCTTTTTTTCATTTAGATGAGGGTAAAAAAAGAGCACAAGCAAGCAACCCTCATAAATTGAAGAGATGTTGTCAAGGTGGGATTTGAACTTTAAACCCCAGCACTGAAAGGTGATGCTCTAACCACTAAGCTATAGTTTCAGCCAATCACAGAGCTGGCTTTTTGATATATTTTAATGAGCAGGTGGCAAAAGAAGCACCGCAACTGTATTTCACTTACATTCTATTCAATGCTACATTTTACTTCTGGCTTTCTGTAGGACAACTCTTTTCAGCAGGGGTGCTTGCATTTCTATACTATACAAACAAACAATCTACCCTTATGCTGTATACACAAATATTGCTGCCATATACTGCACACACAATTCATATCCCTATACATTGTTCCTATTTCCGTTCTGCTAGGTGCTGCCAAGCCTACCATATGATGGAATGATGATCCGTTCTCCTCTCCCCTGCAAAACCACACTTTGATTGATGATGTGTAAGGCCCTGTTCACACTGAGTTTTTTGACACCTTTTTTGACGCGGAAAACGCGTCGGAAAACGCGCCAAAAACGACCCAAAATGACTCCCATTGATTTCAATGGGAGACGGAGGCGTTTTTTTACCGGGAGTAAAAAAAACGCCTCGCGGCAAAAAGAAGGGACATGACCCTTCTTGATGCGGTTTCCGCGTCCAAAACCGCATTGAAATCAATGGGAACACGTCAAAAAACACCTCGAACTAGTGAGGTGTTTTCTGACGAGTATATTGCCGAGTGTTTTGGAGGAGTTTCTTGCAGGAGTCGTCTCCTGCTGCTAGTCCAGCCCAGAAAGGGGCTGTCATTTCCTGTCTGCTCGTGGAGGCTGAAAAACATCGTGGACAGAACTCAGGGATACAGAAAACCGAAGTCCTGCATCCAAATCGAATCCAAGTAAGTGCAATTGCTCCTATGTTCCATACATGCTATACATGTATGGAGCTGTGCATTTTTTTTTTTCGCATTTTTTTTTACATTTTTTTTTCAAATTTTTTTTTTTTACATTTTTACATTTTGTTATGCAGTTGTTCATGTATGTCATCTCTTTTTTTTTTTTTTAACATTTCAGGAACAGACATGACGACAGTAGAGGTGTACCACCGAATGGACATTGATGTTGGGAAATTGATTCAAGAAGTAAGTATACTTTTTTTTTTTTTATGTGGGCCTGTTCACATCAGCGTGGTTTCCGCTGAGGGGTTCCGTCGGTGCTTTCAGTCAGGGGAACCCCTCAACAGAAAGGCAAGTGTGAAGTGGTGACAGATCCGTTGCTAATGGTTTCTGTTTGTCCCCGTTGTGCAAAGGGTTCTGTCGTTTCGACGGAACCAATACCGCAGTGTAGGGAATCCCATTAGCAACGGATCCATCAGCATTGAAGTCAATGATGATGCAAACAGAAAACAATGTTTTTTTTAATGTGGGCCTGTTCACATCAGCGTGGTTTCTGCTGAGGGGTTCCGTCAGTGCTTTCAGTCAGGGGAACCCCTCAACGGAAAGGCAAGTGTGAAGTAAGTTCCGTTTGCATCACCATTCATTTCAATGGTGACAGATCCGTTGACAGAAGGATGTCAGGCTGGGTTCACACGACCATGTTACGTCCGTAATGTACGGAACGTATTTCGGCCGGAAGACCCGGACCGAAGACAGTGCAGGGAGCCGGGCTCCTAGCATCATAGTAATGTACGATGCTAGGAGTCCCTGCCTCGCTGCAGGACAACTGTCCCATACTGTAATCATGATTACAGTACGGGACAGTAGTTCCACGCAGAGGCAGGGACTCCTAGCGTCGTACATCACTATGATGCTAGGAGCCCCGCTCCCTGCACTGTCTTCGGTCCGGGTCTTCCGGCCGAAATACGTTCCGTACATTACGGACGTAACATGGTCGTGTGAACCCAGCCTCATGCATATGAAAACCTCGGCAAAAACAGCCTAGAAAACTGCCTCAAAAACCACGTCAAAAACCACGTCAAAAACCACATCAAACATGAAAACCTCCAGGGTCAGTTTTTACAGGAGGAATTTTCCTCCTGCAAAAAACTCCGTGTGAACAGGGCCTAAGAGTGAATGAAATGGGAGTGCTGCTACTGGCTTGAAAAAGGATAGAGGCCAGTCAACCTGTAGGACAAAAAGACAAAACTGAGAAGTGGAAACTGCCATGTTTGTGGTAGCTATGCACAATGTACAATGCCCATGAACAATCTCCCTTCCCACATTCACTAGTAAACCTCAGGTCTATTTATGTGTCCGTAGTCAGAGAAACTTTGACCTTAGGGAGAGTGGGAGGCCTATGGCAAGACAATGGAAAGGGACCTGGCTACTAAATGACCCACCCTCGCTGAAAACCCTACCCCTATAGAAACTCCAAACTAGAATAGAATATTTAGGAGTATTTTATTGGAAAGAAGTTGCTTGTGCCCCTTTTGACAGACACCAGCTCATTAGCATATATCGATGAGCAAGGCCTCTGATTGGTTGGTTTGGTTGTTTACTTGTTAGAGAATCACCTTGAAGTGCTGTGGGTTGAAATCCTGCTTTGTCAACATCTGCACCATGAGGAGCTTGTTCTGCTTGCTTGTGCCAGTTACTGCATGTCTCCTAAATATAAACTCATAGGTTGATTGGTGCCTATTGAATTGACTGTAGAGTGCGTGTGATTTTGACATTTTTTTAACGTGTAGTTTGAGCTCATCTCTTATTTTTTTGCAGGAATTAATACAATGTAGGTATGAAAAATTAAATTTTTATGGTTTTTTTCACAAATGAGTTTTGTATAGGACAAACGTTTCATCTACAGTACAAGAAACGAATTAAATGCACCCTAACATTTTTGTTATCTCTATCTTTAAACACACACGACACCTATTTTGGAGTCTCCTTTTTTTTCTCAGTATGGTGTATTTCAGAAGGAAAATGTTGTTCAGGAATTATGCGGCAGATGTTACTGCCCTATGCAGTGCCCTCCCCTTCTGGATTCCCAAAGATAAGGGCCTTGAGAACCTTCTTCCAGAATCGGATAAATCGGTCACATTTTCCTGTATACCTGGCCAACACAAACGCATCATACCATGCAGTTTGGGTGAGGCGGACTTAGCGTCTTGTACCATGTTTCGGTCTTACGCATGGCACCGTAGGGCTTAATGACTTGATGGGATAAGTCCACCCCACCCATGAAGCAGTTGTAGTCCACTATGCAGCCAGGCTTGGTGATTGGGGCGATGGATCCAAAAACACAGCGATGACATCAGTGTCAGCGTAAATCTATCATAGTGGAAGGATTTGCACGTCTTCCTTGTTTTGGATCCACTCCTGAAGTTTGGCTTGCAAACACTGAAGTATAATACTGACCAAAACACAACTGAGTGAATGAGGCTTTACTTGACTTTTTTAATTTAGAAGAGGGTAAAAAAAGAGCACAAGCAGGCAAGCCTCATAAATTGAAGAGATGTTGTCAAGGTGGGATTTGAACTTTAAACCCCAGCACTGAAAGGCGATGCTCTAATCACTAAGCTATAGTTTCAGCCAATCACGCAGCTGGCTTTTTGATATATTTTAATCAGCAGGTGGCAAAAGAAGCAGCGCAACTGTATTTCACTTCCATTCTATTCAATGCTCCATTTTACTTCTGGCTTTCTGTAGGACAACTCTTTTCAGCAGGGGTGCTTGCATTTCTATACTATACAAACAAGCAATCTACCCTTATGCTGTATACACAAATCTTGCTGCCATATACTGCACACACAATTCATATCCCTATACATTGTTCCTGTTTCCGTTGTGCTAGGTGCTGCCAAGCCTACCATATGATGGAATGATGATCCGTTCTCCTCTCCCCTGCAAAAGCACGCGATTGATGATCTGTAAGAGTGTATGAAATGGGAGTGCTGCTACTGGCTTGAAAAAGGATAGAGGCCAGTCAACCTCTAGGACAAAAAGACAAAACTGAGAAGTGGACACTGCCACATTTGTAATGGCAATGTACAATGCCCATGAACAATCTCCCTTCCCACATCCACTAGTACCACATCCCACATCCACATACACCATGAGAAGCTTGTTCTGCCTGCTTGTGCCAGTTACTGCATGTCTCCTAAATATAAACTCATAGGTTGATTGGTGCCTATTGAATTGACTGTAGAGTGCGTGTGATTTTGACATTTTTTTAACGTGTAGTTTGAGCTCATCTCTTATTTTTTTGCAGGAATTAATACAATATAGGTATGAAAAATTACATTTTTATGTTTTTTTTCACAAATGAGTTTTGTATAGGACAAACGTTTCATCTACAGTACAAGAAACGAAGTAAATGCACCCTGACATTTTTGTTATCTCTATCTTTAAACACACACGACACCTATTTTGGGGTCTCCTTTTTTTCTTAGTATGGGGTATTTCAGAGGGAAAATGTTGTTCAGGAATTATGCGGCAGATGTTACTGCCCTATGCAGTGCCCTCCCATTCTGATTTCCCAAAAATAAGGGCCTTGAGAACCATCTTCCAGAATCGGATGAATCGGTCACATTTTCCTGTATACCTGGCCAACACAAACGCATCATACCATGCAGTTTGGGTGAGGCGGACTTAGCGTCTTGTACCATGTTTCGGTCTTACGCATGGCACCGTAGGGCTTAATGACTTGATGGGATAAGTCCACCCCACCCATGAAGCAGTTGTAGTCCACTATGCAGCCAGGCTTGGTGATTGGGGCGATGGATCCAAAAACACAGCGATGACATCAGTGTCAGGGTAAATCTATCATAGTGGAAGGATTTGCATGTCTTCCTTGTTTTGGATCCACTCCTGAAGTTTGGCTTGCAAACACTGAAGTATTATACTGACCAAAACACAACTGACTGAATGAGGCTTTACTTGATTTTTTTCATTTAGTTGAGGGTAAAAAAAGAGCAAAAGCAGGCAAGCTTCATAAATTGAAGAGATGTTGTCAATGTGGGATTTGAACTTTAAACCCCAGCACTGAAAGGTGATGCTCTAACCACTAAGCTATAGTTTCAGCCAATCACGCAGCTGGAATTTTGATATATTTTAATCAGCAGGTGGCAAAAGAAGCAGCGCAACTGTATTTCACTTCCATTCTATTCAATGCTCCATTTTACTTCTGGCTTTCTGTTGGACAACTCTTTTCAGCAGGGGTGCTTGCATTTCTATACTATACAAACAAACAATCTACATACCATTATGCTGCATACACAAATCTTGCTGCCATATACTGCACACACAATTCATATCCCTATACATTGTTCCTGTTTCCGTTGTGCTAGGTGCTGCCAAGCCTACCATATGATGAAATGAGGATCCGTTCTCCTCTCCCCTGCAAAAGCACACTTTGATTGATGATGTGTATGAAATGGGAGTGCTGCTACTGGCTTGAAAAAGGATATTGGCCAGTCAACCTGTAGGACAAAAAGACAAAACCGAGAAGTGGAAACTGCCATGTTTGTGGTAACTATGCACAATGTACAATGCCCATGAGCAATCTCCCTTCCCACATTCACTAGTAAACCTCAGCTGTATTTATATGTCCGTAGTAAGAGAAACTTTGACCTTAGGGAGAGTGGGAGGCCTATGGAAAGGGACCTGGCTACTAAATGACCCACCCTCGCTGAAAACCCTACCCCTATAGAAACTCCAAACTAGAATAGAATATTTAGGAGTATTTTATTGGAAAGAAGTTGCTTGTGCCCCTTTTGACAGACACCAGCTCATTAGCATATATCGATGAGCAAGGCCTCTGATTGGTTGGTGTGGTTGTTTACTTGTTAGAGAATCACCTTGAAGTGCTGTGGGTTGAAATCCTGCTTTGTCAACATCTGCACCATGAGAAGCTTGTTCTGCTTGCTTGTGCCAGTTACTGCATGTCTCCTAAATATAAACTCATAGGTTGATTGGTGCCTATTGAATTGACTGTAGAGTGCGTGTGATTTTGACATTTTTTTAACGTGTAGTTTGAGCTCATCTCTTATTTTTTTGCAGGAATTAATACAATGTAGGTATGAAAAATTAAATTTTTATGGTTTTTTTCACAAATGAGTTTTGTATAGGACAAACGTTTCATCTACAGTACAAGAAACGAATTAAATGCACCCTAACATTTTTGTTATCTCTATCTTTAAACACACACGACACCTATTTTGGAGTCTCCTTTTTTTTCTCAGTATGGTGTATTTCAGAAGGAAAATGTTGTTCAGGAATTATGCGGCAGATGTTACTGCCCTATGCAGTGCCCTCCCCTTCTGGATTCCCAAAGATAAGGGCCTTGAGAACCTTCTTCCAGAATCGGATAAATCGGTCACATTTTCCTGTATACCTGGCCAACACAAACGCATCATACCATGCAGTTTGGGTGAGGCGGACTTAGCGTCTTGTACCATGTTTCGGTCTTACGCATGGCACCGTAGGGCTTAATGACTTGATGGGATAAGTCCACCCCACCCATGAAGCAGTTGTAGTCCACTATGCAGCCAGGCTTGGTGATTGGGGCGATGGATCCAAAAACACAGCGATGACATCAGTGTCAGCGTAAATCTATCATAGTGGAAGGATTTGCACGTCTTCCTTGTTTTGGATCCACTCCTGAAGTTTGGCTTGCAAACACTGAAGTATAATACTGACCAAAACACAACTGAGTGAATGAGGCTTTACTTGACTTTTTTCATGTAGAAGAGGGTAAAAAAAGAGCACAAGCAGGCAAGCCTCATAAATTGAAGAGATGTTGTCAAGGTGGGATTTGAACTTTAAACCCCAGCACTGAAAGGCGATGCTCTAATCACTAAGCTATAGTTTCAGCCAATCACGCAGCTGGCTTTTTGATATATTTTAATCAGCAGGTGGCAAAAGAAGCAGCGCAACTGTATTTCACTTCCATTCTATTCAATGCTCCATTTTACTTCTGGCTTTCTGTAGGACAACTCTTTTCAGCAGGGGTGCTTGCATTTCCATACTATACAAACAAGCAATCTACCCTTATGCTGTATACACAAATCTTGCTGCCATATACTGCACACACAATTCATATCCCTATACATTGTTCCTGTTTCCGTTGTGCTAGGTGCTGCCAAGCCTACCATATGATGGAATGATGATCCGTTCTCCTCTCCCCTGCAAAAGCACGCGATTGATGATCTGTAAGAGTGTATGAAATGGGAGTGCTGCTACTGGCTTGAAAAAGGATAGAGGCCAGTCAACCTCTAGGACAAAAAGACAAAACTGAGAAGTGGACACTGCCACATTTGTAATGGCAATGTACAATGCCCATGAACAATCTCCCTTCCCACATCCACTAGTACCACATCCCACATCCACATACACCATGAGAAGCTTGTTCTGCCTGCTTGTGCCAGTTACTGCATGTCTCCTAAATATAAACTCATAGGTTGATTGGTGCCTATTGAATTGACTGTAGAGTGCGTGTGATTTTGACATTTTTTTAACGTGTAGTTTGAGCTCATCTCTTATTTTTTTGCAGGAATTAATACAATATAGGTATGAAAAATTACATTTTTATGTTTTTTTTCACAAATGAGTTTTGTATAGGACAAACGTTTCATCTACAGTACAAGAAACGAAGTAAATGCACCCTGACATTTTTGTTATCTCTATCTTTAAACACACACGACACCTATTTTGGGGTCTCCTTTTTTTCTTAGTATGGGGTATTTCAGAGGGAAAATGTTGTTCAGGAATTATGCGGCAGATGTTACTGCCCTATGCAGTGCCCTCCCATTCTGATTTCCCAAAGATAAGGGCCTTGAGAACCATCTTCCAGAATCGGATGAATCGGTCACATTTTCCTGTATACCTGGCCAACACAAACGCATCATACCATGCAGTTTGGGTGAGGCGGACTTAGCGTCTTGTACCATGTTTCGGTCTTACGCATGGCACCGTAGGGCTTAATGACTTGATGGGATAAGTCCACCCCACCCATGAAGCAGTTGTAGTCCACTATGCAGCCAGGCTTGGTGATTGGGGCGATGGATCCAAAAACACAGCGATGACATCAGTGTCAGGGTAAATCTATCATAGTGGAAGGATTTGCATGTCTTCCTTGTTTTGGATCCACTCCTGAAGTTTGGCTTGCAAACACTGAAGTATTATACTGACCAAAACACAACTGACTGAATGAGGCTTTACTTGATTTTTTTCATTTAGTTGAGGGTAAAAAAAGAGCAAAAGCAGGCAAGCTTCATAAATTGAAGAGATGTTGTCAATGTGGGATTTGAACTTTAAACCCCAGCACTGAAAGGTGATGCTCTAACCACTAAGCTATAGTTTCAGCCAATCACGCAGCTGGAATTTTGATATATTTTAATCAGCAGGTGGCAAAAGAAGCAGCGCAACTGTATTTCACTTCCATTCTATTCAATGCTCCATTTTACTTCTGGCTTTCTGTTGGACAACTCTTTTCAGCAGGGGTGCTTGCATTTCTATACTATACAAACAAACAATCTACATACCATTATGCTGCATACACAAATCTTGCTGCCATATACTGCACACACAATTCATATCCCTATACATTGTTCCTGTTTCCGTTGTGCTAGGTGCTGCCAAGCCTACCATATGATGAAATGAGGATCCGTTCTCCTCTCCCCTGCAAAAGCACACTTTGATTGATGATGTGTATGAAATGGGAGTGCTGCTACTGGCTTGAAAAAGGATATTGGCCAGTCAACCTGTAGGACAAAAAGACAAAACCGAGAAGTGGAAACTGCCATGTTTGTGGTAACTATGCACAATGTACAATGTACAATGCCCATGAGCAATCTCCCTTCCCACATTCACTAGTAAACCTCAGCTGTATTTATATGTCCGTAGTAAGAGAAACTTTGACCTTAGGGAGAGTGGGAGGCCTATGGAAAGGGACCTGGCTACTAAATGACCCACCCTCGCTGAAAACCCTACCCCTATAGAAACTCCAAACTAGAATAGAATATTTAGGAGTATTTTATTGGAAAGAAGTTGCTTGTGCCCCTTTTGACAGACACCAGCTCATTAGCATATATCGATGAGCAAGGCCTCTGATTGGTTGGTGTGGTTGTTTACTTGTTAGAGAATCACCTTGAAGTGCTGTGGGTTGAAATCCTGCTTTGTCAACATCTGCACCATGAGAAGCTTGTTCTGCTTGCTTGTGCCAGTTACTGCATGTCTCCTAAATATAAACTCATAGGTTGATTGGTGCCTATTGAATTGACTGTAGAGTGCGTGTGATTTTGACATTTTTTTAACGTGTAGTTTGAGCTCATCTCTTATTTTTTTGCAGGAATTAATACAATGTAGGTATGAAAAATTAAATTTTTATGGTTTTTTTCACAAATGAGTTTTGTATAGGACAAACGTTTCATCTACAGTACAAGAAACGAATTAAATGCACCCTAACATTTTTGTTATCTCTATCTTTAAACACACACGACACCTATTTTGGAGTCTCCTTTTTTTTCTCAGTATGGTGTATTTCAGAAGGAAAATGTTGTTCAGGAATTATGCGGCAGATGTTACTGCCCTATGCAGTGCCCTCCCCTTCTGGATTCCCAAAGATAAGGGCCTTGAGAACCTTCTTCCAGAATCGGATAAATCGGTCACATTTTCCTGTATACCTGGCCAACACAAACGCATCATACCATGCAGTTTGGGTGAGGCGGACTTAGCGTCTTGTACCATGTTTCGGTCTTACGCATGGCACCGTAGGGCTTAATGACTTGATGGGATAAGTCCACCCCACCCATGAAGCAGTTGTAGTCCACTATGCAGCCAGGCTTGGTGATTGGGGCGATGGATCCAAAAACACAGCGATGACATCAGTGTCAGCGTAAATCTATCATAGTGGAAGGATTTGCACGTCTTCCTTGTTTTGGATCCACTCCTGAAGTTTGGCTTGCAAACACTGAAGTATAATACTGACCAAAACACAACTGAGTGAATGAGGCTTTACTTGACTTTTTTCATGTAGAAGAGGGTAAAAAAAGAGCACAAGCAGGCAAGCCTCATAAATTGAAGAGATGTTGTCAAGGTGGGATTTGAACTTTAAACCCCAGCACTGAAAGGCGATGCTCTAATCACTAAGCTATAGTTTCAGCCAATCACGCAGCTGGCTTTTTGATATATTTTAATCAGCAGGTGGCAAAAGAAGCAGCGCAACTGTATTTCACTTCCATTCTATTCAATGCTCCATTTTACTTCTGGCTTTCTGTAGGACAACTCTTTTCAGCAGGGGTGCTTGCATTTCTATACTATACAAACAAGCAATCTACCCTTATGCTGTATACACAAATCTTGCTGCCATATACTGCACACACAATTCATATCCCTATACATTGTTCCTGTTTCCGTTGTGCTAGGTGCTGCCAAGCCTACCATATGATGGAATGATGATCCGTTCTCCTCTCCCCTGCAAAAGCACGCGATTGATGATCTGTAAGAGTGTATGAAATGGGAGTGCTGCTACTGGCTTGAAAAAGGATAGAGGCCAGTCAACCTCTAGGACAAAAAGACAAAACTGAGAAGTGGACACTGCCACATTTGTAATGGCAATGTACAATGCCCATGAACAATCTCCCTTCCCACATCCACTAGTACCACATCCCACATCCACATACACCATGAGAAGCTTGTTCTGCCTGCTTGTGCCAGTTACTGCATGTCTCCTAAATATAAACTCATAGGTTGATTGGTGCCTATTGAATTGACTGTAGAGTGCGTGTGATTTTGACATTTTTTTAACGTGTAGTTTGAGCTCATCTCTTATTTTTTTGCAGGAATTAATACAATATAGGTATGAAAAATTACATTTTTATGTTTTTTTTCACAAATGAGTTTTGTATAGGACAAACGTTTCATCTACAGTACAAGAAACGAAGTAAATGCACCCTGACATTTTTGTTATCTCTATCTTTAAACACACACGACACCTATTTTGGGGTCTCCTTTTTTTCTCAGTATGGGGTATTTCAGAGGGAAAATGTTGTTCAGGAATTATGCGGCAGATGTTACTGCCCTATGCAGTGCCCTCCCATTCTGATTTCCCAAAGATAAGGGCCTTGAGAACCATCTTCCAGAATCGGATGAATCGGTCACATTTTCCTGTATACCTGGCCAACACAAACGCATCATACCATGCAGTTTGGGTGAGGCGGACTTAGCGTCTTGTACCATGTTTCGGTCTTACGCATGGCACCGTAGGGCTTAATGACTTGATGGGATAAGTCCACCCCACCCATGAAGCAGTTGTAGTCCACTATGCAGCCAGGCTTGGTGATTGGGGCGATGGATCCAAAAACACAGCGATGACATCAGTGTCAGGGTAAATCTATCATAGTGGAAGGATTTGCATGTCTTCCTTGTTTTGGATCCACTCCTGAAGTTTGGCTTGCAAACACTGAAGTATTATACTGACCAAAACACAACTGACTGAATGAGGCTTTACTTGATTTTTTTCATTTAGTTGAGGGTAAAAAAAGAGCAAAAGCAGGCAAGCTTCATAAATTGAAGAGATGTTGTCAATGTGGGATTTGAACTTTAAACCCCAGCACTGAAAGGTGATGCTCTAACCACTAAGCTATAGTTTCAGCCAATCACGCAGCTGGAATTTTGATATATTTTAATCAGCAGGTGGCAAAAGAAGCAGCGCAACTGTATTTCACTTCCATTCTATTCAATGCTCCATTTTACTTCTGGCTTTCTGTTGGACAACTCTTTTCAGCAGGGGTGCTTGCATTTCTATACTATACAAACAAACAATCTACATACCATTATGCTGCATACACAAATCTTGCTGCCATATACTGCACACACAATTCATATCCCTATACATTGTTCCTGTTTCCGTTGTGCTAGGTGCTGCCAAGCCTACCATATGATGAAATGAGGATCCGTTCTCCTCTCCCCTGCAAAAGCACACTTTGATTGATGATGTGTATGAAATGGGAGTGCTGCTACTGGCTTGAAAAAGGATATTGGCCAGTCAACCTGTAGGACAAAAAGACAAAACCGAGAAGTGGAAACTGCCATGTTTGTGGTAACTATGCACAATGTACAATGCCCATGAGCAATCTCCCTTCCCACATTCACTAGTAAACCTCAGCTGTATTTATATGTCCGTAGTAAGAGAAACTTTGACCTTAGGGAGAGTGGGAGGCCTATGGAAAGGGACCTGGCTACTAAATGACCCACCCTCGCTGAAAACCCTACCCCTATAGAAACTCCAAACTAGAATAGAATATTTAGGAGTATTTTATTGGAAAGAAGTTGCTTGTGCCCCTTTTGACAGACACCAGCTCATTAGCATATATCGATGAGCAAGGCCTCTGATTGGTTGGTGTGGTTGTTTACTTGTTAGAGAATCACCTTGAAGTGCTGTGGGTTGAAATCCTGCTTTGTCAACATCTGCACCATGAGAAGCTTGTTCTGCTTGCTTGTGCCAGTTACTGCATGTCTCCTAAATATAAACTCATAGGTTGATTGGTGCCTATTGAATTGACTGTAGAGTGCGTGTGATTTTGACATTTTTTTAACGTGTAGTTTGAGCTCATCTCTTATTTTTTTGCAGGAATTAATACAATGTAGGTATGAAAAATTAAATTTTTATGGTTTTTTTCACAAATGAGTTTTGTATAGGACAAACGTTTCATCTACAGTACAAGAAACGAATTAAATGCACCCTAACATTTTTGTTATCTCTATCTTTAAACACACACGACACCTATTTTGGAGTCTCCTTTTTTTTCTCAGTATGGTGTATTTCAGAAGGAAAATGTTGTTCAGGAATTATGCGGCAGATGTTACTGCCCTATGCAGTGCCCTCCCCTTCTGGATTCCCAAAGATAAGGGCCTTGAGAACCTTCTTCCAGAATCGGATAAATCGGTCACATTTTCCTGTATACCTGGCCAACACAAACGCATCATACCATGCAGTTTGGGTGAGGCGGACTTAGCGTCTTGTACCATGTTTCGGTCTTACGCATGGCACCGTAGGGCTTAATGACTTGATGGGATAAGTCCACCCCACCCATGAAGCAGTTGTAGTCCACTATGCAGCCAGGCTTGGTGATTGGGGCGATCGATCCAAAAACACAGCGATGACATCAGTGTCAGCGTAAATCTATCATAGTGGAAGGATTTGCACGTCTTCCTTGTTTTGGATCCACTCCTGAAGTTTGGCTTGCAAACACTGAAGTATAATACTGACCAAAACACAACTGAGTGAATGAGGCTTTACTTGACTTTTTTCATTTAGAAGAGGGTAAAAAAAGAGCACAAGCAGGCAAGCCTCATAAATTGAAGAGATGTTGTCAAGGTGGGATTTGAACTTTAAACCCCAGCACTGAAAGGCGATGCTCTAATCACTAAGCTATAGTTTCAGCCAATCACGCAGCTGGCTTTTTGATATATTTTAATCAGCAGGTGGCAAAAGAAGCAGCGCAACTGTATTTCACTTCCATTCTATTCAATGCTCCATTTTACTTCTGGCTTTCTGTAGGACAACTCTTTTCAGCAGGGGTGCTTGCATTTCTATACTATACAAACAAGCAATCTACCCTTATGCTGTATACACAAATCTTGCTGCCATATACTGCACACACAATTCATATCCCTATACATTGTTCCTGTTTCCGTTGTGCTAGGTGCTGCCAAGCCTACCATATGATGGAATGATGATCCGTTCTCCTCTCCCCTGCAAAAGCACGCGATTGATGATCTGTAAGAGTGTATGAAATGGGAGTGCTGCTACTGGCTTGAAAAAGGATAGAGGCCAGTCAACCTCTAGGACAAAAAGACAAAACTGAGAAGTGGACACTGCCACATTTGTAATGGCAATGTACAATGCCCATGAACAATCTCCCTTCCCACATCCACTAGTACCACATCCCACATCCACATACACCATGAGAAGCTTGTTCTGCCTGCTTGTGCCAGTTACTGCATGTCTCCTAAATATAAACTCATAGGTTGATTGGTGCCTATTGAATTGACTGTAGAGTGCGTGTGATTTTGACATTTTTTTAACGTGTAGTTTGAGCTCATCTCTTATTTTTTTGCAGGAATTAATACAATATAGGTATGAAAAATTACATTTTTATGTTTTTTTTCACAAATGAGTTTTGTATAGGACAAACGTTTCATCTACAGTACAAGAAACGAAGTAAATGCACCCTGACATTTTTGTTATCTCTATCTTTAAACACACACGACACCTATTTTGGGGTCTCCTTTTTTTCTCAGTATGGGGTATTTCAGAGGGAAAATGTTGTTCAGGAATTATGCGGCAGATGTTACTGCCCTATGCAGTGCCCTCCCATTCTGATTTCCCAAAGATAAGGGCCTTGAGAACCATCTTCCAGAATCGGATGAATCGGTCACATTTTCCTGTATACCTGGCCAACACAAACGCATCATACCATGCAGTTTGGGTGAGGCGGACTTAGCGTCTTGTACCATGTTTCGGTCTTACGCATGGCACCGTAGGGCTTAATGACTTGATGGGATAAGTCCACCCCACCCATGAAGCAGTTGTAGTCCACTATGCAGCCAGGCTTGGTGATTGGGGCGATGGATCCAAAAACACAGCGATGACATCAGTGTCAGGGTAAATCTATCATAGTGGAAGGATTTGCATGTCTTCCTTGTTTTGGATCCACTCCTGAAGTTTCTGCTTGTAAAAACTGAAGTATTATACTGACCAAAACACAACTGACTGAATGAGGCTTTACTTGATTTTTTTCATTTAGTTGAGGGTAAAAAAAGAGCAAAAGCAGGCAAGCTTCATAAATTGAAGAGATGTTGTCAATGTGGGATTTGAACTTTAAACCCCAGCACTGAAAGGTGATGCTCTAACCACTAAGCTATAGTTTCAGCCAATCACGCAGCTGGAATTTTGATATATTTTAATCAGCAGGTGGCAAAAGAAGCAGCGCAACTGTATTTCACTTCCATTCTATTCAATGCTCCATTTTACTTCTGGCTTTCTGTTGGACAACTCTTTTCAGCAGGGGTGCTTGCATTTCTATACTATACAAACAAACAATCTACATACCATTATGCTGCATACACAAATCTTGCTGCCATATACTGCACACACAATTCATATCCCTATACATTGTTCCTGTTTCCGTTGTGCTAGGTGCTGCCAAGCCTACCATATGATGAAATGAGGATCCGTTCTCCTCTCCCCTGCAAAAGCACACTTTGATTGATGATGTGTATGAAATGGGAGTGCTGCTACTGGCTTGAAAAAGGATATTGGCCAGTCAACCTGTAGGACAAAAAGACAAAACCGAGAAGTGGAAACTGTCATGTTTGTGGTAACTATGCACAATGTACAATGCCCATGAGCAATCTCCCTTCCCACATTCACTAGTAAACCTCAGCTGTATTTATATGTCCGTAGTAAGAGAAGCTTTGACCTTAGGGAGAGTGGGAGGCCTATGGAAAGGGACCTGGCTACTAAATGACCCACCCTCGCTGAAAACCCTACCCCTATAGAAACTCCAAACTAGAATAGAATATTTAGGAGTATTTTATTGGAAAGAAGTTGCTTGTGCCCCTTTTGACAGACACCAGCTCATTAGCATATATCGATGAGCAAGGCCTCTGATTGGTTGGTGTGGTTGTTTACTTGTTAGAGAATCACCTTGAAGTGCTGTGGGTTGAAATCCTGCTTTGTCAACATCTGCACCATGAGAAGCTTGTTCTGCTTGCTTGTGCCAGTTACTGCATGTCTCCTAAATATAAACTCATAGGTTGATTGGTGCCTATTGAATTGACTGTAGAGTGCGTGTGATTTTGACATTTTTTTAACGTGTAGTTTGAGCTCATCTCTTATTTTTTTGCAGGAATTAATACAATGTAGGTATGAAAAATTAAATTTTTATGGTTTTTTTCACAAATGAGTTTTGTATAGGACAAACGTTTCATCTACAGTACAAGAAACGAATTAAATGCACCCTAACATTTTTGTTATCTCTATCTTTAAACACACACGACACCTATTTTGGAGTCTCCTTTTTTTTCTCAGTATGGTGTATTTCAGAAGGAAAATGTTGTTCAGGAATTATGCGGCAGATGTTACTGCCCTATGCAGTGCCCTCCCCTTCTGGATTCCCAAAGATAAGGGCCTTGAGAACCTTCTTCCAGAATCGGATAAATCGGTCACATTTTCCTGTATACCTGGCCAACACAAACGCATCATACCATGCAGTTTGGGTGAGGCGGACTTAGCGTCTTGTACCATGTTTCGGTCTTACGCATGGCACCGTAGAGCTTAATGACTTGATGGGATAAGTCCACCCCACCCATGAAGCAGTTGTAGTCCACTATGCAGCCAGGCTTGGTGATTGGGGCGATCGATCCAAAAACACAGCGATGACATCAGTGTCAGCGTAAATCTATCATAGTGGAAGGATTTGCACGTCTTCCTTGTTTTGGATCCACTCCTGAAGTTTGGCTTGCAAACACTGAAGTATAATACTGACCAAAACACAACTGAGTGAATGAGGCTTTACTTGACTTTTTTCATTTAGAAGAGGGTAAAAAAAGAGCACAAGCAGGCAAGCCTCATAAATTGAAGAGATGTTGTCAAGGTGGGATTTGAACTTGAAACCCCAGCACTGAAAGGCGATGCTCTAATCACTAAGCTATAGTTTCAGCCAATCACGCAGCTGGCTTTTTGATATATTTTAATCAGCAGGTGGCAAAAGAAGCAGCGCAACTGTATTTCACTTCCATTCTATTCAATGCTCCATTTTACTTCTGGCTTTCTGTAGGACAACTCTTTTCAGCAGGGGTGCTTGCATTTCTATACTATACAAACAAGCAATCTACCCTTATGCTGTATACACAAATCTTGCTGCCATATACTGCACACACAATTCATATCCCTATACATTGTTCCTGTTTCCGTTGTGCTAGGTGCTGCCAAGCCTACCATATGATGGAATGATGATCCGTTCTCCTCTCCCCTGCAAAAGCACGCGATTGATGATCTGTAAGAGTGTATGAAATGGGAGTGCTGCTACTGGCTTGAAAAAGGATAGAGGCCAGTCAACCTCTAGGACAAAAAGACAAAACTGAGAAGTGGACACTGCCACATTTGTAATGGCAATGTACAATGCCCATGAACAATCTCCCTTCCCACATCCACTAGTACCACATCCCACATCCACATACACCATGAGAAGCTTGTTCTGCCTGCTTGTGCCAGTTACTGCATGTCTCCTAAATATAAACTCATAGGTTGATTGGTGCCTATTGAATTGACTGTAGAGTGCGTGTGATTTTGACATTTTTTTAACGTGTAGTTTGAGCTCATCTCTTATTTTTTTGCAGGAATTAATACAATATAGGTATGAAAAATTACATTTTTATGTTTTTTTTCACAAATGAGTTTTGTATAGGACAAACGTTTCATCTACAGTACAAGAAACGAAGTAAATGCACCCTGACATTTTTGTTATCTCTATCTTTAAACACACACGACACCTATTTTGGGGTCTCCTTTTTTTCTCAGTATGGGGTATTTCAGAGGGAAAATGTTGTTCAGGAATTATGCGGCAGATGTTACTGCCCTATGCAGTGCCCTCCCATTCTGATTTCCCAAAGATAAGGGCCTTGAGAACCATCTTCCAGAATCGGATGAATCGGTCACATTTTCCTGTATACCTGGCCAACACAAACGCATCATACCATGCAGTTTGGGTGAGGCGGACTTAGCGTCTTGTACCATGTTTCGGTCTTACGCATGGCACCGTAGGGCTTAATGACTTGATGGGATAAGTCCACCCCACCCATGAAGCAGTTGTAGTCCACTATGCAGCCAGGCTTGGTGATTGGGGCGATGGATCCAAAAACACAGCGATGACATCAGTGTCAGGGTAAATCTATCATAGTGGAAGGATTTGCATGTCTTCCTTGTTTTGGATCCACTCCTGAAGTTTGGCTTGCAAACACTGAAGTATTATACTGACCAAAACACAACTGACTGAATGAGGCTTTACTTGATTTTTTTCATTTAGTTGAGGGTAAAAAAAGAGCAAAAGCAGGCAAGCTTCATAAATTGAAGAGATGTTGTCAATGTGGGATTTGAACTTTAAACCCCAGCACTGAAAGGTGATGCTCTAACCACTAAGCTATAGTTTCAGCCAATCACGCAGCTGGAATTTTGATATATTTTAATCAGCAGGTGGCAAAAGAAGCAGCGCAACTGTATTTCACTTCCATTCTATTCAATGCTCCATTTTACTTCTGGCTTTCTGTTGGACAACTCTTTTCAGCAGGGGTGCTTGCATTTCTATACTATACAAACAAACAATCTACATACCATTATGCTGCATACACAAATCTTGCTGCCATATACTGCACACACAATTCATATCCCTATACATTGTTCCTGTTTCCGTTGTGCTAGGTGCTGCCAAGCCTACCATATGATGAAATGAGGATCCGTTCTCCTCTCCCCTGCAAAAGCACACTTTGATTGATGATGTGTATGAAATGGGAGTGCTGCTACTGGCTTGAAAAAGGATATTGGCCAGTCAACCTGTAGGACAAAAAGACAAAACCGAGAAGTGGAAACTGCCATGTTTGTGGTAACTATGCACAATGTACAATGCCCATGAGCAATCTCCCTTCCCACATTCACTAGTAAACCTCAGCTGTATTTATATGTCCGTAGTAAGAGAAACTTTGACCTTAGGGAGAGTGGGAGGCCTATGGAAAGGGACCTGGCTACTAAATGACCCACCCTCGCTGAAAACCCTACCCCTATAGAAACTCCAAACTAGAATAGAATATTTAGGAGTATTTTATTGGAAAGAAGTTGCTTGTGCCCCTTTTGACAGACACCAGCTCATTAGCATATATCGATGAGCAAGGCCTCTGATTGGTTGGTGTGGTTGTTTACTTGTTAGAGAATCACCTTGAAGTGCTGTGGGTTGAAATCCTGCTTTGTCAACATCTGCACCATGAGAAGCTTGTTCTGCTTGCTTGTGCCAGTTACTGCATGTCTCCTAAATATAAACTCATAGGTTGATTGGTGCCTATTGAATTGACTGTAGAGTGCGTGTGATTTTGACATTTTTTTAACGTGTAGTTTGAGCTCATCTCTTATTTTTTTGCAGGAATTAATACAATGTAGGTATGAAAAATTAAATTTTTATGGTTTTTTTCACAAATGAGTTTTGTATAGGACAAACGTTTCATCTACAGTACAAGAAACGAATTAAATGCACCCTAACATTTTTGTTATCTCTATCTTTAAACACACACGACACCTATTTTGGAGTCTCCTTTTTTTTCTCAGTATGGTGTATTTCAGAAGGAAAATGTTGTTCAGGAATTATGCGGCAGATGTTACTGCCCTATGCAGTGCCCTCCCCTTCTGGATTCCCAAAGATAAGGGCCTTGAGAACCTTCTTCCAGAATCGGATAAATCGGTCACATTTTCCTGTATACCTGGCCAACACAAACGCATCATACCATGCAGTTTGGGTGAGGCGGACTTAGCGTCTTGTACCATGTTTCGGTCTTACGCATGGCACCGTAGAGCTTAATGACTTGATGGGATAAGTCCACCCCACCCATGAAGCAGTTGTAGTCCACTATGCAGCCAGGCTTGGTGATTGGGGCGATCGATCCAAAAACACAGCGATGACATCAGTGTCAGCGTAAATCTATCATAGTGGAAGGATTTGCACGTCTTCCTTGTTTTGGATCCACTCCTGAAGTTTGGCTTGCAAACACTGAAGTATAATACTGACCAAAACACAACTGAGTGAATGAGGCTTTACTTGACTTTTTTCATTTAGAAGAGGGTAAAAAAAGAGCACAAGCAGGCAAGCCTCATAAATTGAAGAGATGTTGTCAAGGTGGGATTTGAACTTGAAACCCCAGCACTGAAAGGCGATGCTCTAATCACTAAGCTATAGTTTCAGCCAATCACGCAGCTGGCTTTTTGATATATTTTAATCAGCAGGTGGCAAAAGAAGCAGCGCAACTGTATTTCACTTCCATTCTATTCAATGCTCCATTTTACTTCTGGCTTTCTGTAGGACAACTCTTTTCAGCAGGGGTGCTTGCATTTCTATACTATACAAACAAGCAATCTACCCTTATGCTGTATACACAAATCTTGCTGCCATATACTGCACACACAATTCATATCCCTATACATTGTTCCTGTTTCCGTTGTGCTAGGTGCTGCCAAGCCTACCATATGATGGAATGATGATCCGTTCTCCTCTCCCCTGCAAAAGCACGCGATTGATGATCTGTAAGAGTGTATGAAATGGGAGTGCTGCTACTGGCTTGAAAAAGGATAGAGGCCAGTCAACCTCTAGGACAAAAAGACAAAACTGAGAAGTGGACACTGCCACATTTGTAATGGCAATGTACAATGCCCATGAACAATCTCCCTTCCCACATCCACTAGTACCACATCCCACATCCACATACACCATGAGAAGCTTGTTCTGCCTGCTTGTGCCAGTTACTGCATGTCTCCTAAATATAAACTCATAGGTTGATTGGTGCCTATTGAATTGACTGTAGAGTGCGTGTGATTTTGACATTTTTTTAACGTGTAGTTTGAGCTCATCTCTTATTTTTTTGCAGGAATTAATACAATATAGGTATGAAAAATTACATTTTTATGTTTTTTTTCACAAATGAGTTTTGTATAGGACAAACGTTTCATCTACAGTACAAGAAACGAAGTAAATGCACCCTGACATTTTTGTTATCTCTATCTTTAAACACACACGACACCTATTTTGGGGTCTCCTTTTTTTCTCAGTATGGGGTATTTCAGAGGGAAAATGTTGTTCAGGAATTATGCGGCAGATGTTACTGCCCTATGCAGTGCCCTCCCATTCTGATTTCCCAAAGATAAGGGCCTTGAGAACCATCTTCCAGAATCGGATGAATCGGTCACATTTTCCTGTATACCTGGCCAACACAAACGCATCATACCATGCAGTTTGGGTGAGGCGGACTTAGCGTCTTGTACCATGTTTCGGTCTTACGCATGGCACCGTAGGGCTTAATGACTTGATGGGATAAGTCCACCCCACCCATGAAGCAGTTGTAGTCCACTATGCAGCCAGGCTTGGTGATTGGGGCGATGGATCCAAAAACACAGCGATGACATCAGTGTCAGGGTAAATCTATCATAGTGGAAGGATTTGCATGTCTTCCTTGTTTTGGATCCACTCCTGAAGTTTGGCTTGCAAACACTGAAGTATTATACTGACCAAAACACAACTGACTGAATGAGGCTTTACTTGATTTTTTTCATTTAGTTGAGGGTAAAAAAAGAGCAAAAGCAGGCAAGCTTCATAAATTGAAGAGATGTTGTCAATGTGGGATTTGAACTTTAAACCCCAGCACTGAAAGGTGATGCTCTAACCACTAAGCTATAGTTTCAGCCAATCACGCAGCTGGAATTTTGATATATTTTAATCAGCAGGTGGCAAAAGAAGCAGCGCAACTGTATTTCACTTCCATTCTATTCAATGCTCCATTTTACTTCTGGCTTTCTGTTGGACAACTCTTTTCAGCAGGGGTGCTTGCATTTCTATACTATACAAACAAACAATCTACATACCATTATGCTGCATACACAAATCTTGCTGCCATATACTGCACACACAATTCATATCCCTATACATTGTTCCTGTTTCCGTTGTGCTAGGTGCTGCCAAGCCTACCATATGATGAAATGAGGATCCGTTCTCCTCTCCCCTGCAAAAGCACACTTTGATTGATGATGTGTATGAAATGGGAGTGCTGCTACTGGCTTGAAAAAGGATATTGGCCAGTCAACCTGTAGGACAAAAAGACAAAACCGAGAAGTGGAAACTGCCATGTTTGTGGTAACTATGCACAATGTACAATGCCCATGAGCAATCTCCCTTCCCACATTCACTAGTAAACCTCAGCTGTATTTATATGTCCGTAGTAAGAGAAACTTTGACCTTAGGGAGAGTGGGAGGCCTATGGAAAGGGACCTGGCTACTAAATGACCCACCCTCGCTGAAAACCCTACCCCTATAGAAACTCCAAACTAGAATAGAATATTTAGGAGTATTTTATTGGAAAGAAGTTGCTTGTGCCCCTTTTGACAGACACCAGCTCATTAGCATATATCGATGAGCAAGGCCTCTGATTGGTTGGTGTGGTTGTTTACTTGTTAGAGAATCACCTTGAAGTGCTGTGGGTTGAAATCCTGCTTTGTCAACATCTGCACCATGAGAAGCTTGTTCTGCTTGCTTGTGCCAGTTACTGCATGTCTCCTAAATATAAACTCATAGGTTGATTGGTGCCTATTGAATTGACTGTAGAGTGCGTGTGATTTTGACATTTTTTTAACGTGTAGTTTGAGCTCATCTCTTATTTTTTTGCAGGAATTAATACAATGTAGGTATGAAAAATTAAATTTTTATGGTTTTTTTCACAAATGAGTTTTGTATAGGACAAACGTTTCATCTACAGTACAAGAAACGAATTAAATGCACCCTAACATTTTTGTTATCTCTATCTTTAAACACACACGACACCTATTTTGGAGTCTCCTTTTTTTTCTCAGTATGGTGTATTTCAGAAGGAAAATGTTGTTCAGGAATTATGCGGCAGATGTTACTGCCCTATGCAGTGCCCTCCCCTTCTGGATTCCCAAAGATAAGGGCCTTGAGAACCTTCTTCCAGAATCGGATAAATCGGTCACATTTTCCTGTATACCTGGCCAACACAAACGCATCATACCATGCAGTTTGGGTGAGGCGGACTTAGCGTCTTGTACCATGTTTCGGTCTTACGCATGGCACCGTAGAGCTTAATGACTTGATGGGATAAGTCCACCCCACCCATGAAGCAGTTGTAGTCCACTATGCAGCCAGGCTTGGTGATTGGGGCGATCGATCCAAAAACACAGCGATGACATCAGTGTCAGCGTAAATCTATCATAGTGGAAGGATTTGCACGTCTTCCTTGTTTTGGATCCACTCCTGAAGTTTGGCTTGCAAACACTGAAGTATAATACTGACCAAAACACAACTGAGTGAATGAGGCTTTACTTGACTTTTTTCATTTAGAAGAGGGTAAAAAAAGAGCACAAGCAGGCAAGCCTCATAAATTGAAGAGATGTTGTCAAGGTGGGATTTGAACTTGAAACCCCAGCACTGAAAGGCGATGCTCTAATCACTAAGCTATAGTTTCAGCCAATCACGCAGCTGGCTTTTTGATATATTTTAATCAGCAGGTGGCAAAAGAAGCAGCGCAACTGTATTTCACTTCCATTCTATTCAATGCTCCATTTTACTTCTGGCTTTCTGTAGGACAACTCTTTTCAGCAGGGGTGCTTGCATTTCTATACTATACAAACAAGCAATCTACCCTTATGCTGTATACACAAATCTTGCTGCCATATACTGCACACACAATTCATATCCCTATACATTGTTCCTGTTTCCGTTGTGCTAGGTGCTGCCAAGCCTACCATATGATGGAATGATGATCCGTTCTCCTCTCCCCTGCAAAAGCACGCGATTGATGATCTGTAAGAGTGTATGAAATGGGAGTGCTGCTACTGGCTTGAAAAAGGATAGAGGCCAGTCAACCTCTAGGACAAAAAGACAAAACTGAGAAGTGGACACTGCCACATTTGTAATGGCAATGTACAATGCCCATGAACAATCTCCCTTCCCACATCCACTAGTACCACATCCCACATCCACATACACCATGAGAAGCTTGTTCTGCCTGCTTGTGCCAGTTACTGCATGTCTCCTAAATATAAACTCATAGGTTGATTGGTGCCTATTGAATTGACTGTAGAGTGCGTGTGATTTTGACATTTTTTTAACGTGTAGTTTGAGCTCATCTCTTATTTTTTTGCAGGAATTAATACAATATAGGTATGAAAAATTACATTTTTATGTTTTTTTTCACAAATGAGTTTTGTATAGGACAAACGTTTCATCTACAGTACAAGAAACGAAGTAAATGCACCCTGACATTTTTGTTATCTCTATCTTTAAACACACACGACACCTATTTTGGGGTCTCCTTTTTTTCTCAGTATGGGGTATTTCAGAGGGAAAATGTTGTTCAGGAATTATGCGGCAGATGTTACTGCCCTATGCAGTGCCCTCCCATTCTGATTTCCCAAAGATAAGGGCCTTGAGAACCATCTTCCAGAATCGGATGAATCGGTCACATTTTCCTGTATACCTGGCCAACACAAACGCATCATACCATGCAGTTTGGGTGAGGCGGACTTAGCGTCTTGTACCATGTTTCGGTCTTACGCATGGCACCGTAGGGCTTAATGACTTGATGGGATAAGTCCACCCCACCCATGAAGCAGTTGTAGTCCACTATGCAGCCAGGCTTGGTGATTGGGGCGATCGATCCAAAAACACAGCGATGACATCAGTGTCAGGGTAAATCTATCATAGTGGAAGGATTTGCATGTCTTCCTTGTTTTGGATCCACTCCTGAAGTTTGGCTTGCAAACACTGAAGTATTATACTGACCAAAACACAACTGACTGAATGAGGCTTTACTTGATTTTTTTCATTTAGTTGAGGGTAAAAAAAGAGCAAAAGCAGGCAAGCTTCATAAATTGAAGAGATGTTGTCAATGTGGGATTTGAACTGTAAACCCCAGCACTGAAAGGTGATGCTCTAACCACTAAGCTATAGTTTCAGCCAATCACGCAGCTGGAATTTTGATATATTTTAATCAGCAGGTGGCAAAAGAAGCAGCGCAACTGTATTTCACTTCCATTCTATTCAATGCTCCATTTTACTTCTGGCTTTCTGTTGGACAACTCTTTTCAGCAGGGGTGCTTGCATTTCTATACTATACAAACAAACAATCTACATACCATTATGCTGCATACACAAATCTTGCTGCCATATACTGCACACACAATTCATATCCCTATACATTGTTCCTGTTTCCGTTGTGCTAGGTGCTGCCAAGCCTACCATATGATGAAATGAGGATCCGTTCTCCTCTCCCCTGCAAAAGCACACTTTGATTGATGATGTGTATGAAATGGGAGTGCTGCTACTGGCTTGAAAAAGGATATTGGCCAGTCAACCTGTAGGACAAAAAGACAAAACCGAGAAGTGGAAACTGCCATGTTTGTGGTAACTATGCACAATGTACAATGCCCATGAGCAATCTCCCTTCCCACATTCACTGGTAAACCTCAGCTGTATTTATATGTCCGTAGTAAGAGAAACTTTGACCTTAGGGAGAGTGGGAGGCCTATGGAAAGGGACCTGGCTACTAAATGACCCACCCTCGCTGAAAACCCTACCCCTATAGAAACTCCAAACTAGAATAGAATATTTAGGAGTATTTTATTGGAAAGAAGTTGCTTGTGCCCCTTTTGACAGACACCAGCTCATTAGCATATATCGATGAGCAAGGCCTCTGATTGGTTGGTGTGGTTGTTTACTTGTTAGAGAATCACCTTGAAGTGCTGTGGGTTGAAATCCTGCTTTGTCAACATCTGCACCATGAGAAGCTTGTTCTGCTTGCTTGTGCCAGTTACTGCATGTCTCTTAAATATAAACTCATAGGTTGATTGGTGCCTATTGAATTGACTGTAGAGTGCGTGTGATTTTGACATTTTTTTAACGTGTAGTTTGAGCTCATCTCTTATTTTTTTGCAGGAATTAATACAATGTAGGTATGAAAAATTAAATTTTTATGGTTTTTTTCACAAATGAGTTTTGTATAGGACAAACGTTTCATCTACAGTACAAGAAACGAATTAAATGCACCCTAACATTTTTGTTATCTCTATCTTTAAACACACACGACACCTATTTTGGAGTCTCCTTTTTTTTCTCAGTATGGTGTATTTCAGAAGGAAAATGTTGTTCAGGAATTATGCGGCAGATGTTACTGCCCTATGCAGTGCCCTCCCCTTCTGGATTCCCAAAGATAAGGGCCTTGAGAACCTTCTTCCAGAATCGGATAAATCGGTCACATTTTCCTGTATACCTGGCCAACACAAACGCATCATACCATGCAGTTTGGGTGAGGCGGACTTAGCGTCTTGTACCATGTTTCGGTCTTACGCATGGCACCGTAGGGCTTAATGACTTGATGGGATAAGTCCACCCCACCCATGAAGCAGTTGTAGTCCACTATGCAGCCAGGCTTGGTGATTGGGGCGATGGATCCAAAAACACAGCGATGACATCAGTGTCAGCGTAAATCTATCATAGTGGAAGGATTTGCACGTCTTCCTTGTTTTGGATCCACTCCTGAAGTTTGGCTTGCAAACACTGAAGTATAATACTGACCAAAACACAACTGAGTGAATGAGGCTTTACTTGACTTTTTTCATGTAGAAGAGGGTAAAAAAAGAGCACAAGCAGGCAAGCCTCATAAATTGAAGAGATGTTGTCAAGGTGGGATTTGAACTTTAAACCCCAGCACTGAAAGGCGATGCTCTAATCACTAAGCTATAGTTTCAGCCAATCACGCAGCTGGCTTTTTGATATATTTTAATCAGCAGGTGGCAAAAGAAGCAGCGCAACTGTATTTCACTTCCATTCTATTCAATGCTCCATTTTACTTCTGGCTTTCTGTAGGACAACTCTTTTCAGCAGGGGTGCTTGCATTTCTATACTATACAAACAAGCAATCTACCCTTATGCTGTATACACAAATCTTGCTGCCATATACTGCACACACAATTCATATCCCTATACATTGTTCCTGTTTCCGTTGTGCTAGGTGCTGCCAAGCCTACCATATGATGGAATGATGATCCGTTCTCCTCTCCCCTGCAAAAGCACGCGATTGATGATCTGTAAGAGTGTATGAAATGGGAGTGCTGCTACTGGCTTGAAAAAGGATAGAGGCCAGTCAACCTCTAGGACAAAAAGACAAAACTGAGAAGTGGACACTGCCACATTTGTAATGGCAATGTACAATGCCCATGAACAATCTCCCTTCCCACATCCACTAGTACCACATCCCACATCCACATACACCATGAGAAGCTTGTTCTGCCTGCTTGTGCCAGTTACTGCATGTCTCCTAAATATAAACTCATAGGTTGATTGGTGCCTATTGAATTGACTGTAGAGTGCGTGTGATTTTGACATTTTTTTAACGTGTAGTTTGAGCTCATCTCTTATTTTTTTGCAGGAATTAATACAATATAGGTATGAAAAATTACATTTTTATGTTTTTTTTCACAAATGAGTTTTGTATAGGACAAACGTTTCATCTACAGTACAAGAAACGAAGTAAATGCACCCTGACATTTTTGTTATCTCTATCTTTAAACACACACGACACCTATTTTGGGGTCTCCTTTTTTTCTCAGTATGGGGTATTTCAGAGGGAAAATGTTGTTCAGGAATTATGCGGCAGATGTTACTGCCCTATGCAGTGCCCTCCCCTTCTGATTTCCCAAAGATAAGGGCCTTGAGAACCATCTTCCAGAATCGGATGAATCGGTCACATTTTCCTGTATACCTGGCCAACACAAACGCATCATACCATGCAGTTTGGGTGAGGCGGACTTAGCGTCTTGTACCATGTTTCGGTCTTACGCATGGCACCGTAGGGCTTAATGACTTGATGGGATAAGTCCACCCCACCCATGAAGCAGTTGTAGTCCACTATGCAGCCAGGCTTGGTGATTGGGGCGATGGATCCAAAAACACAGCGATGACATCAGTGTCAGGGTAAATCTATCATAGTGGAAGGATTTGCATGTCTTCCTTGTTTTGGATCCACTCCTGAAGTTTGGCTTGCAAACACTGAAGTATTATACTGACCAAAACACAACTGACTGAATGAGGCTTTACTTGATTTTTTTCATTTAGTTGAGGGTAAAAAAAGAGCAAAAGCAGGCAAGCTTCATAAATTGAAGAGATGTTGTCAATGTGGGATTTGAACTTTAAACCCCAGCACTGAAAGGTGATGCTCTAACCACTAAGCTATAGTTTCAGCCAATCACGCAGCTGGCTTTTTGATATATTTTAATCAGCAGGTGGCAAAAGAAGCAGCGCAACTGTATTTCACTTCCATTCTATTCAATGCTCCATTTTACTTCTGGCTTTCTGTTGGACAACTCTTTTCAGCAGGGGTGCTTGCATTTCTATACTATACAAACAAACAATCTACATACCATTATGCTGCATACACAAATCTTGCTGCCATATACTGCACACACAATTCATATCCCTATACATTGTTCCTGTTTCCGTTGTGCTAGGTGCTGCCAAGCCTACCATATGATGAAATGAGGATCCGTTCTCCTCTCCCCTGCAAAAGCACACTTTGATTGATGATGTGTATGAAATGGGAGTGCTGCTACTGGCTTGAAAAAGGATATTGGCCAGTCAACCTGTAGGACAAAAAGACAAAACCGAGAAGTGGAAACTGCCATGTTTGTGGTAACTATGCACAATGTACAATGCCCATGAGCAATCTCCCTTCCCACATTCACTAGTAAACCTCAGCTGTATTTATATGTCCGTAGTAAGAGAAACTTTGACCTTAGGGAGAGTGGGAGGCCTATGGAAAGGGACCTGGCTACTAAATGACCCACCCTCGCTGAAAACCCTACCCCTATAGAAACTCCAAACTAGAATAGAATATTTAGGAGTATTTTATTGGAAAGAAGTTGCTTGTGCCCCTTTTGACAGACACCAGCTCATTAGCATATATCGATGAGCAAGGCCTCTGATTGGTTGGTGTGGTTGTTTACTTGTTAGAGAATCACCTTGAAGTGCTGTGGGTTGAAATCCTGCTTTGTCAACATCTGCACCATGAGAAGCTTGTTCTGCCTGCTTGTGCCAGTTACTGCATGTCTCCTAAATATAAACTCATAGGTTGATTGGTGCCTATTGAATTGACTGTAGAGTGCGTGTGATTTTGACATTTTTTTAACGTGTAGTTTGAGCTCATCTCTTATTTTTTTGCAGGAATTAATACAATGTAGGTATGAAAAATTAAATTTTTATGTTTTTTTTCACAAATGAGTTTTGTATAGGACAAACGTTTCATCTACAGTACAAGAAACGAATTAAATGCACCCTAACATTTTTGTTATCTCTATCTTTAAACACACACGACACCTATTTTGGAGTCTCCTTTTTTTTCTCAGTATGGTGTATTTCAGAAGGAAAATGTTGTTCAGGAATTATGCGGCAGATGTTACTGCCCTATGCAGTGCCCTCCCCTTCTGGATTCCCAAAGATAAGGGCCTTGAGAACCTTCTTCCAGAATCGGATAAATCGGTCACATTTTCCTGTATACCTGGCCAACACAAACGCATCATACCATGCAGTTTGGGTGAGGCGGACTTAGCGTCTTGTACCATGTTTCGGTCTTACGCATGGCACCGTAGGGCTTAATGACTTGATGGGATAAGTCCACCCCACCCATGAAGCAGTTGTAGTCCACTATGCAGCCAGGCTTGGTGATTGGGGCGATGGATCCAAAAACACAGCGATGACATCAGTGTCAGCGTAAATCTATCATAGTGGAAGGATTTGCACGTCTTCCTTGTTTTGGATCCACTCCTGAAGTTTGGCTTGCAAACACTGAAGTATAATACTGACCAAAACACAACTGAGTGAATGAGGCTTTACTTGACTTTTTTCATGTAGAAGAGGGTAAAAAAAGAGCACAAGCAGGCAAGCCTCATAAATTGAAGAGATGTTGTCAAGGTGGGATTTGAACTTTAAACCCCAGCACTGAAAGGCGATGCTCTAATCACTAAGCTATAGTTTCAGCCAATCACGCAGCTGGCTTTTTGATATATTTTAATCAGCAGGTGGCAAAAGAAGCAGCGCAACTGTATTTCACTTCCATTCTATTCAATGCTCCATTTTACTTCTGGCTTTCTGTAGGACAACTCTTTTCAGCAGGGGTGCTTGCATTTCTATACTATACAAACAAGCAATCTACCCTTATGCTGTATACACAAATCTTGCTGCCATATACTGCACACACAATTCATATCCCTATACATTGTTCCTGTTTCCGTTGTGCTAGGTGCTGCCAAGCCTACCATATGATGGAATGATGATCCGTTCTCCTCTCCCCTGCAAAAGCACGCGATTGATGATCTGTAAGAGTGTATGAAATGGGAGTGCTGCTACTGGCTTGAAAAAGGATAGAGGCCAGTCAACCTCTAGGACAAAAAGACAAAACTGAGAAGTGGACACTGCCACATTTGTAATGGCAATGTACAATGCCCATGAACAATCTCCCTTCCCACATCCACTAGTACCACATCCCACATCCACATACACCATGAGAAGCTTGTTCTGCCTGCTTGTGCCAGTTACTGCATGTCTCCTAAATATAAACTCATAGGTTGATTGGTGCCTATTGAATTGACTGTAGAGTGCGTGTGATTTTGACATTTTTTTAACGTGTAGTTTGAGCTCATCTCTTATTTTTTTGCAGGAATTAATACAATATAGGTATGAAAAATTACATTTTTATGTTTTTTTTCACAAATGAGTTTTGTATAGGACAAACGTTTCATCTACAGTACAAGAAACGAAGTAAATGCACCCTGACATTTTTGTTATCTCTATCTTTAAACACACACGACACCTATTTTGGGGTCTCCTTTTTTTCTCAGTATGGGGTATTTCAGAGGGAAAATGTTGTTCAGGAATTATGCGGCAGATGTTACTGCCCTATGCAGTGCCCTCCCCTTCTGATTTCCCAAAGATAAGGGCCTTGAGAACCATCTTCCAGAATCGGATGAATCGGTCACATTTTCCTGTATACCTGGCCAACACAAACGCATCATACCATGCAGTTTGGGTGAGGCGGACTTAGCGTCTTGTACCATGTTTCGGTCTTACGCATGGCACCGTAGGGCTTAATGACTTGATGGGATAAGTCCACCCCACCCATAAAGCAGTTGTAGTCCACTATGCAGCCAGGCTTGGTGATTGGGGCGATGGATCCAAAAACACAGCGATGACATCAGTGTCAGGGTAAATCTATCATAGTGGAAGGATTTGCATGTCTTCCTTGTTTTGGATCCACTCCTGAAGTTTGGCTTGCAAACACTGAAGTATTATACTGACCAAAACACAACTGACTGAATGAGGCTTTACTTGATTTTTTTCATTTAGTTGAGGGTAAAAAAAGAGCAAAAGCAGGCAAGCTTCATAAATTGAAGAGATGTTGTCAATGTGGGATTTGAACTGTAAACCCCAGCACTGAAAGGTGATGCTCTAACCACTAAGCTATAGTTTCAGCCAATCACGCAGCTGGAATTTTGATATATTTTAATCAGCAGGTGGCAAAAGAAGCAGCGCAACTGTATTTCACTTCCATTCTATTCAATGCTCCATTTTACTTCTGGCTTTCTGTTGGACAACTCTTTTCAGCAGGGGTGCTTGCATTTCTATACTATACAAACAAACAATCTACATACCATTATGCTGCATACACAAATCTTGCTGCCATATACTGCACACACAATTCATATCCCTATACATTGTTCCTGTTTCCGTTGTGCTAGGTGCTGCCAAGCCTACCATATGATGAAATGAGGATCCGTTCTCCTCTCCCCTGCAAAAGCACACTTTGATTGATGATGTGTATGAAATGGGAGTGCTGCTACTGGCTTGAAAAAGGATATTGGCCAGTCAACCTGTAGGACAAAAAGACAAAACCGAGAAGTGGAAACTGCCATGTTTGTGGTAACTATGCACAATGTACAATGCCCATGAGCAATCTCCCTTCCCACATTCACTGGTAAACCTCAGCTGTATTTATATGTCCGTAGTAAGAGAAACTTTGACCTTAGGGAGAGTGGGAGGCCTATGGAAAGGGACCTGGCTACTAAATGACCCACCCTCGCTGAAAACCCTACCCCTATAGAAACTCCAAACTAGAATAGAATATTTAGGAGTATTTTATTGGAAAGAAGTTGCTTGTGCCCCTTTTGACAGACACCAGCTCATTAGCATATATCGATGAGCAAGGCCTCTGATTGGTTGGTGTGGTTGTTTACTTGTTAGAGAATCACCTTGAAGTGCTGTGGCTTGAAATCCTGCTTTGTCAACATCTGCACCATGAGAAGCTTGTTCTGCTTGCTTGTGCCAGTTACTGCATGTCTCTTAAATATAAACTCATAGGTTGATTGGTGCCTATTGAATTGACTGTAGAGTGCATGTGATTTTGACATTTTTTTAACGTGTAGTTTGAGCTCATCTCTTATTTTTTTGCAGGAATTAATACAATGTAGGTATGAAAAATTAAATTTTTATGTTTTTTTTCACAAATGAGTTTTGTATAGGACAAACGTTTCATCTACAGTACAAGAAACGAATTAAATGCACCCTAACATTTTTGTTATCTCTATCTTTAAACACACACGACAACAATTTTGGAGTCTCCTTTTTTTTCTCAGTATGGTGTATTTCAGAAGGAAAATGTTGTTCAGGAATTATGCGGCAGATGTTACTGCCCTATGCAGTGCCCTCCCCTTCTGGATTCCCAAAGATAAGGGCCTTGAGAACCTTCTTCCAGAATCGGATAAATCGGTCACATTTTCCTGTATACCTGGCCAACACAAACGCATCATACCATGCAGTTTGGGTGAGGCGGACTTAGCGTCTTGTACCATGTTTCGGTCTTACGCATGGCACCGTAGGGCTTAATGACTTGATGGGATAAGTCCACCCCACCCATGAAGCAGTTGTAGTCCACTATGCAGCCAGGCTTGGTGATTGGGGCGATGGATCCAAAAACACAGCGATGACATCAGTGTCAGCGTAAATCTATCATAGTGGAAGGATTTGCACGTCTTCCTTGTTTTGGATCCACTCCTGAAGTTTGGCTTGCAAACACTGAAGTATAATACTGACCAAAACACAACTGAGTGAATGAGGCTTTACTTGACTTTTTTCATGTAGAAGAGGGTAAAAAAAGAGCACAAGCAGGCAAGCCTCATAAATTGAAGAGATGTTGTCAAGGTGGGATTTGAACTTTAAACCCCAGCACTGAAAGGCGATGCTCTAATCACTAAGCTATAGTTTCAGCCAATCACGCAGCTGGCTTTTTGATATATTTTAATCAGCAGGTGGCAAAAGAAGCAGCGCAACTGTATTTCACTTCCATTCTATTCAATGCTCCATTTTACTTCTGGCTTTCTGTAGGACAACTCTTTTCAGCAGGGGTGCTTGCATTTCTATACTATACAAACAAGCAATCTACCCTTATGCTGTATACACAAATCTTGCTGCCATATACTGCACACACAATTCATATCCCTATACATTGTTCCTGTTTCCGTTGTGCTAGGTGCTGCCAAGCCTACCATATGATGGAATGATGATCCGTTCTCCTCTCCCCTGCAAAAGCACGCGATTGATGATCTGTAAGAGTGTATGAAATGGGAGTGCTGCTACTGGCTTGAAAAAGGATAGAGGCCAGTCAACCTCTAGGACAAAAAGACAAAACTGAGAAGTGGACACTGCCACATTTGTAATGGCAATGTACAATGCCCATGAACAATCTCCCTTCCCACATCCACTAGTACCACATCCCACATCCACATACACCATGAGAAGCTTGTTCTGCCTGCTTGTGCCAGTTACTGCATGTCTCCTAAATATAAACTCATAGGTTGATTGGTGCCTATTGAATTGACTGTAGAGTGCGTGTGATTTTGACATTTTTTTAACGTGTAGTTTGAGCTCATCTCTTATTTTTTTGCAGGAATTAATACAATATAGGTATGAAAAATTACATTTTTATGTTTTTTTTCACAAATGAGTTTTGTATAGGACAAACGTTTCATCTACAGTACAAGAAACGAAGTAAATGCACCCTGACATTTTTGTTATCTCTATCTTTAAACACACACGACACCTATTTTGGGGTCTCCTTTTTTTCTCAGTATGGGGTATTTCAGAGGGAAAATGTTGTTCAGGAATTATGCGGCAGATGTTACTGCCCTATGCAGTGCCCTCCCCTTCTGATTTCCCAAAGATAAGGGCCTTGAGAACCATCTTCCAGAATCGGATGAATCGGTCACATTTTCCTGTATACCTGGCCAACACAAACGCATCATACCATGCAGTTTGGGTGAGGCGGACTTAGCGTCTTGTACCATGTTTCGGTCTTACGCATGGCACCGTAGGGCTTAATGACTTGATGGGATAAGTCCACCCCACCCATGAAGCAGTTGTAGTCCACTATGCAGCCAGGCTTGGTGATTGGGGCGATGGATCCAAAAACACAGCGATGACATCAGTGTCAGGGTAAATCTATCATAGTGGAAGGATTTGCATGTCTTCCTTGTTTTGGATCCACTCCTGAAGTTTGGCTTGCAAACACTGAAGTATTATACTGACCAAAACACAACTGACTGAATGAGGCTTTACTTGATTTTTTTCATTTAGTTGAGGGTAAAAAAAGAGCAAAAGCAGGCAAGCTTCATAAATTGAAGAGATGTTGTCAATGTGGGATTTGAACTGTAAACCCCAGCACTGAAAGGTGATGCTCTAACCACTAAGCTATAGTTTCAGCCAATCACGCAGCTGGAATTTTGATATATTTTAATCAGCAGGTGGCAAAAGAAGCAGCGCAACTGTATTTCACTTCCATTCTATTCAATGCTCCATTTTACTTCTGGCTTTCTGTTGGACAACTCTTTTCAGCAGGGGTGCTTGCATTTCTATACTATACAAACAAACAATCTACATACCATTATGCTGCATACACAAATCTTGCTGCCATATACTGCACACACAATTCATATCCCTATACATTGTTCCTGTTTCCGTTGTGCTAGGTGCTGCCAAGCCTACCATATGATGAAATGAGGATCCGTTCTCCTCTCCCCTGCAAAAGCACACTTTGATTGATGATGTGTATGAAATGGGAGTGCTGCTACTGGCTTGAAAAAGGATATTGGCCAGTCAACCTGTAGGACAAAAAGACAAAACCGAGAAGTGGAAACTGCCATGTTTGTGGTAACTATGCACAATGTACAATGCCCATGAGCAATCTCCCTTCCCACATTCACTGGTAAACCTCAGCTGTATTTATATGTCCGTAGTAAGAGAAACTTTGACCTTAGGGAGAGTGGGAGGCCTATGGAAAGGGACCTGGCTACTAAATGACCCACCCTCGCTGAAAACCCTACCCCTATAGAAACTCCAAACTAGAATAGAATATTTAGGAGTATTTTATTGGAAAGAAGTTGCTTGTGCCCCTTTTGACAGACACCAGCTCATTAGCATATATCGATGAGCAAGGCCTCTGATTGGTTGGTGTGGTTGTTTACTTGTTAGAGAATCACCTTGAAGTGCTGTGGCTTGAAATCCTGCTTTGTCAACATCTGCACCATGAGAAGCTTGTTCTGCTTGCTTGTGCCAGTTACTGCATGTCTCTTAAATATAAACTCATAGGTTGATTGGTGCCTATTGAATTGACTGTAGAGTGCATGTGATTTTGACATTTTTTTAACGTGTAGTTTGAGCTCATCTCTTATTTTTTTGCAGGAATTAATACAATGTAGGTATGAAAAATTAAATTTTTATGTTTTTTTTCACAAATGAGTTTTGTATAGGACAAACGTTTCATCTACAGTACAAGAAACGAATTAAATGCACCCTAACATTTTTGTTATCTCTATCTTTAAACACACACGACAACAATTTTGGAGTCTCCTTTTTTTTCTCAGTATGGTGTATTTCAGAAGGAAAATGTTGTTCAGGAATTATGCGGCAGATGTTACTGCCCTATGCAGTGCCCTCCCCTTCTGGATTCCCAAAGATAAGGGCCTTGAGAACCTTCTTCCAGAATCGGATAAATCGGTCACATTTTCCTGTATACCTGGCCAACACAAACGCATCATACCATGCAGTTTGGGTGAGGCGGACTTAGCGTCTTGTACCATGTTTCGGTCTTACGCATGGCACCGTAGGGCTTAATGACTTGATGGGATAAGTCCACCCCACCCATGAAGCAGTTGTAGTCCACTATGCAGCCAGGCTTGGTGATTGGGGCGATGGATCCAAAAACACAGCGATGACATCAGTGTCAGCGTAAATCTATCATAGTGGAAGGATTTGCACGTCTTCCTTGTTTTGGATCCACTCCTGAAGTTTGGCTTGCAAACACTGAAGTATAATACTGACCAAAACACAACTGAGTGAATGAGGCTTTACTTGACTTTTTTCATGTAGAAGAGGGTAAAAAAAGAGCACAAGCAGGCAAGCCTCATAAATTGAAGAGATGTTGTCAAGGTGGGATTTGAACTTTAAACCCCAGCACTGAAAGGCGATGCTCTAATCACTAAGCTATAGTTTCAGCCAATCACGCAGCTGGCTTTTTGATATATTTTAATCAGCAGGTGGCAAAAGAAGCAGCGCAACTGTATTTCACTTCCATTCTATTCAATGCTCCATTTTACTTCTGGCTTTCTGTAGGACAACTCTTTTCAGCAGGGGTGCTTGCATTTCTATACTATACAAACAAGCAATCTACCCTTATGCTGTATACACAAATCTTGCTGCCATATACTGCACACACAATTCATATCCCTATACATTGTTCCTGTTTCCGTTGTGCTAGGTGCTGCCAAGCCTACCATATGATGGAATGATGATCCGTTCTCCTCTCCCCTGCAAAAGCACGCGATTGATGATCTGTAAGAGTGTATGAAATGGGAGTGCTGCTACTGGCTTGAAAAAGGATAGAGGCCAGTCAACCTCTAGGACAAAAAGACAAAACTGAGAAGTGGACACTGCCACATTTGTAATGGCAATGTACAATGCCCATGAACAATCTCCCTTCCCACATCCACTAGTACCACATCCCACATCCACATACACCATGAGAAGCTTGTTCTGCCTGCTTGTGCCAGTTACTGCATGTCTCCTAAATATAAACTCATAGGTTGATTGGTGCCTATTGAATTGACTGTAGAGTGCGTGTGATTTTGACATTTTTTTAACGTGTAGTTTGAGCTCATCTCTTATTTTTTTGCAGGAATTAATACAATATAGGTATGAAAAATTACATTTTTATGTTTTTTTTCACAAATGAGTTTTGTATAGGACAAACGTTTCATCTACAGTACAAGAAACGAAGTAAATGCACCCTGACATTTTTGTTATCTCTATCTTTAAACACACACGACACCTATTTTGGGGTCTCCTTTTTTTCTCAGTATGGGGTATTTCAGAGGGAAAATGTTGTTCAGGAATTATGCGGCAGATGTTACTGCCCTATGCAGTGCCCTCCCCTTCTGATTTCCCAAAGATAAGGGCCTTGAGAACCATCTTCCAGAATCGGATGAATCGGTCACATTTTCCTGTATACCTGGCCAACACAAACGCATCATACCATGCAGTTTGGGTGAGGCGGACTTAGCGTCTTGTACCATGTTTCGGTCTTACGCATGGCACCGTAGGGCTTAATGACTTGATGGGATAAGTCCACCCCACCCATGAAGCAGTTGTAGTCCACTATGCAGCCAGGCTTGGTGATTGGGGCGATGGATCCAAAAACACAGCGATGACATCAGTGTCAGGGTAAATCTATCATAGTGGAAGGATTTGCATGTCTTCCTTGTTTTGGATCCACTCCTGAAGTTTGGCTTGCAAACACTGAAGTATTATACTGACCAAAACACAACTGACTGAATGAGGCTTTACTTGATTTTTTTCATTTAGTTGAGGGTAAAAAAAGAGCAAAAGCAGGCAAGCTTCATAAATTGAAGAGATGTTGTCAATGTGGGATTTGAACTTTAAACCCCAGCACTGAAAGGTGATGCTCTAACCACTAAGCTATAGTTTCAGCCAATCACGCAGCTGGCTTTTTGATATATTTTAATCAGCAGGTGGCAAAAGAAGCAGCGCAACTGTATTTCACTTCCATTCTATTCAATGCTCCATTTTACTTCTGGCTTTCTGTTGGACAACTCTTTTCAGCAGGGGTGCTTGCATTTCTATACTATACAAACAAACAATCTACATACCATTATGCTGCATACACAAATCTTGCTGCCATATACTGCACACACAATTCATATCCCTATACATTGTTCCTGTTTCCGTTGTGCTAGGTGCTGCCAAGCCTACCATATGATGAAATGAGGATCCGTTCTCCTCTCCCCTGCAAAAGCACACTTTGATTGATGATGTGTATGAAATGGGAGTGCTGCTACTGGCTTGAAAAAGGATATTGGCCAGTCAACCTGTAGGACAAAAAGACAAAACCGAGAAGTGGAAACGGCCATGTTTGTGGTAACTATGCACAATGTACAATGCCCATGAGCAATCTCCCTTCCCACATTCACTAGTAAACCTCAGCTGTATTTATATGTCCGTAGTAAGAGAAACTTTGACCTTAGGGAGAGTGGGAGGCCTATGGAAAGGGACCTGGCTACTAAATGACCCACCCTCGCTGAAAACCCTACCCCTATAGAAACTCCAAACTAGAATAGAATATTTAGGAGTATTTTATTGGAAAGAAGTTGCTTGTGCCCCTTTTGACAGACACCAGCTCATTAGCATATATCGATGAGCAAGGCCTCTGATTGGTTGGTGTGGTTGTTTACTTGTTAGAGAATCACCTTGAAGTGCTGTGGGTTGAAATCCTGCTTTGTCAACATCTGCACCATGAGAAGCTTGTTCTGCCTGCTTGTGCCAGTTACTGCATGTCTCCTAAATATAAACTCATAGGTTGATTGGTGCCTATTGAATTGACTGTAGAGTGCGTGTGATTTTGACATTTTTTTAACGTGTAGTTTGAGCTCATCTCTTATTTTTTTGCAGGAATTAATACAATGTAGGTATGAAAAATTAAATTTTTATGTTTTTTTTCACAAATGAGTTTTGTATAGGACAAACGTTTCATCTACAGTACAAGAAACGAATTAAATGCACCCTAACATTTTTGTTATCTCTATCTTTAAACACACACGACACCTATTTTGGAGTCTCCTTTTTTTTCTCAGTATGGTGTATTTCAGAAGGAAAATGTTGTTCAGGAATTATGCGGCAGATGTTACTGCCCTATGCAGTGCCCTCCCCTTCTGGATTCCCAAAGATAAGGGCCTTGAGAACCTTCTTCCAGAATCGGATAAATCGGTCACATTTTCCTGTATACCTGGCCAACACAAACGCATCATACCATGCAGTTTGGGTGAGGCGGACTTAGCGTCTTGTACCATGTTTCGGTCTTACGCATGGCACCGTAGGGCTTAATGACTTGATGGGATAAGTCCACCCCACCCATGAAGCAGTTGTAGTCCACTATGCAGCCAGGCTTGGTGATTGGGGCGATGGATCCAAAAACACAGCGATGACATCAGTGTCAGCGTAAATCTATCATAGTGGAAGGATTTGCACGTCTTCCTTGTTTTGGATCCACTCCTGAAGTTTGGCTTGCAAACACTGAAGTATAATACTGACCAAAACACAACTGAGTGAATGAGGCTTTACTTGACTTTTTTCATGTAGAAGAGGGTAAAAAAAGAGCACAAGCCTCATAAATTGAAGAGATGTTGTCAAGGTGGGATTTGAACTTTAAACCCCAGCACTGAAAGGCGATGCTCTAATCACTAAGCTATAGTTTCAGCCAATCACGCAGCTGGCTTTTTGATATATTTTAATCAGCAGGTGGCAAAAGAAGCAGCGCAACTGTATTTCACTTCCATTCTATTCAATGCTCCATTTTACTTCTGGCTTTCTGTAGGACAACTCTTTTCAGCAGGGGTGCTTGCATTTCTATACTATACAAACAAGCAATCTACCCTTATGCTGTATACACAAATCTTGCTGCCATATACTGCACACACAATTCATATCCCTATACATTGTTCCTGTTTCCGTTGTGCTAGGTGCTGCCAAGCCTACCATATGATGGAATGATGATCCGTTCTCCTCTCCCCTGCAAAAGCACGCGATTGATGATCTGTAAGAGTGTATGAAATGGGAGTGCTGCTACTGGCTTGAAAAAGGATAGAGGCCAGTCAACCTCTAGGACAAAAAGACAAAACTGAGAAGTGGACACTGCCACATTTGTAATGGCAATGTACAATGCCCATGAACAATCTCCCTTCCCACATCCACTAGTACCACATCCCACATCCACATACACCATGAGAAGCTTGTTCTGCCTGCTTGTGCCAGTTACTGCATGTCTCCTAAATATAAACTCATAGGTTGATTGGTGCCTATTGAATTGACTGTAGAGTGCGTGTGATTTTGACATTTTTTTAACGTGTAGTTTGAGCTCATCTCTTATTTTTTTGCAGGAATTAATACAATATAGGTATGAAAAATTACATTTTTATGTTTTTTTTCACAAATGAGTTTTGTATAGGACAAACGTTTCATCTACAGTACAAGAAACGAAGTAAATGCACCCTGACATTTTTGTTATCTCTATCTTTAAACACACACGACACCTATTTTGGGGTCTCCTTTTTTTCTTAGTATGGGGTATTTCAGAGGGAAAATGTTGTTCAGGAATTATGCGGCAGATGTTACTGCCCTATGCAGTGCCCTCCCATTCTGATTTCCCAAAGATAAGGGCCTTGAGAACCATCTTCCAGAATCGGATGAATCGGTCACATTTTCCTGTATACCTGGCCAACACAAACGCATCATACCATGCAGTTTGGGTGAGGCGGACTTAGCGTCTTGTACCATGTTTCGGTCTTACGCATGGCACCGTAGGGCTTAATGACTTGATGGGATAAGTCCACCCCACCCATGAAGCAGTTGTAGTCCACTATGCAGCCAGGCTTGGTGATTGGGGCGATGGATCCAAAAACACAGCGATGACATCAGTGTCAGGGTAAATCTATCATAGTGGAAGGATTTGCATGTCTTCCTTGTTTTGGATCCACTCCTGAAGTTTGGCTTGCAAACACTGAAGTATTATACTGACCAAAACACAACTGACTGAATGAGGCTTTACTTGATTTTTTTCATTTAGTTGAGGGTAAAAAAAGAGCAAAAGCAGGCAAGCTTCATAAATTGAAGAGATGTTGTCAATGTGGGATTTGAACTTTAAACCCCAGCACTGAAAGGTGATGCTCTAACCACTAAGCTATAGTTTCAGCCAATCACGCAGCTGGAATTTTGATATATTTTAATCAGCAGGTGGCAAAAGAAGCAGCGCAACTGTATTTCACTTCCATTCTATTCAATGCTCCATTTTACTTCTGGCTTTCTGTTGGACAACTCTTTTCAGCAGGGGTGCTTGCATTTCTATACTATACAAACAAACAATCTACATACCATTATGCTGCATACACAAATCTTGCTGCCATATACTGCACACACAATTCATATCCCTATACATTGTTCCTGTTTCCGTTGTGCTAGGTGCTGCCAAGCCTACCATATGATGAAATGAGGATCCGTTCTCCTCTCCCCTGCAAAAGCACACTTTGATTGATGATGTGTATGAAATGGGAGTGCTGCTACTGGCTTGAAAAAGGATATTGGCCAGTCAACCTGTAGGACAAAAAGACAAAACTGAGAAGTGGAAACTGCCATGTTTGTGGTAACTATGCACAATGTACAATGCCCATGAGCAATCTCCCTTCCCACATTCACTAGTAAACCTCAGCTGTATTTATATGTCCGTAGTAAGAGAAACTTTGACCTTAGGGAGAGTGGGAGGCCTATGGAAAGGGACCTGGCTACTAAATGACCCACCCTCGCTGAAAACCCTACCCCTATAGAAACTCCAAACTAGAATAGAATATTTAGGAGTATTTTATTGGAAAGAAGTTGCTTGTGCCCCTTTTGACAGACACCAGCTCATTAGCATATATCGATGAGCAAGGCCTCTGATTGGTTGGTGTGGTTGTTTACTTGTTAGAGAATCACCTTGAAGTGCTGTGGGTTGAAATCCTGCTTTGTCAACATCTGCACCATGAGAAGCTTGTTCTGCTTGCTTGTGCCAGTTACTGCATGTCTCCTAAATATAAACTCATAGGTTGATTGGTGCCTATTGAATTGACTGTAGAGTGCGTGTGATTTTGACATTTTTTTAACGTGTAGTTTGAGCTCATCTCTTATTTTTTTGCAGGAATTAATACAATGTAGGTATGAAAAATTAAATTTTTATGGTTTTTTTCACAAATGAGTTTTGTATAGGACAAACGTTTCATCTACAGTACAAGAAACGAATTAAATGCACCCTAACATTTTTGTTATCTCTATCTTTAAACACACACGACACCTATTTTGGAGTCTCCTTTTTTTTCTCAGTATGGTGTATTTCAGAAGGAAAATGTTGTTCAGGAATTATGCGGCAGATGTTACTGCCCTATGCAGTGCCCTCCCCTTCTGGATTCCCAAAGATAAGGGCCTTGAGAACCTTCTTCCAGAATCGGATAAATCGGTCACATTTTCCTGTATACCTGGCCAACACAAACGCATCATACCATGCAGTTTGGGTGAGGCGGACTTAGCGTCTTGTACCATGTTTCGGTCTTACGCATGGCACCGTAGGGCTTAATGACTTGATGGGATAAGTCCACCCCACCCATGAAGCAGTTGTAGTCCACTATGCAGCCAGGCTTGGTGATTGGGGCGATCGATCCAAAAACACAGCGATGACATCAGTGTCAGCGTAAATCTATCATAGTGGAAGGATTTGCACGTCTTCCTTGTTTTGGATCCACTCCTGAAGTTTGGCTTGCAAACACTGAAGTATAATACTGACCAAAACACAACTGAGTGAATAAGGCTTTACTTGACTTTTTTCATTTAGAAGAGGGTAAAAAAAGAGCACAAGCAGGCAAGCCTCATAAATTGAAGAGATGTTGTCAAGGTGGGATTTGAACTTTAAACCGCAGCACTGAAAGGCGATGCTCTAATCACTAAGCTATAGTTTCAGCCAATCACGCAGCTGGCTTTTTGATATATTTTAATCAGCAGGTGGCAAAAGAAGCAGCGCAACTGTATTTCACTTCCATTCTATTCAATGCTCCATTTTACTTCTGGCTTTCTGTTGGACAACTCTTTTCAGCAGGGGTGCTTGCATTTCTATACTATACAAACAAACAATCTACATACCATTATGCTGCATACACAAATCTTGCTGCCATATACTGCACACACAATTCATATCCCTATACATTGTTCCTGTTTCCGTTGTGCTAGGTGCTGCCAAGCCTACCATATGATGAAATGAGGATCCGTTCTCCTCTCCCCTGCAAAAGCACACTTTGATTGATGATGTGTATGAAATGGGAGTGCTGCTACTGGCTTGAAAAAGGATATTGGCCAGTCAACCTGTAGGACAAAAAGACAAAACCGAGAAGTGGAAACTGCCATGTTTGTGGTAACTATGCACAATGTACAATGCCCATGAGCAATCTCCCTTCCCACATTCACTAGTAAACCTCAGCTGTATTTATATGTCCGTAGTAAGAGAAACTTTGACCTTAGGGAGAGTGGGAGGCCTATGGAAAGGGACCTGGCTACTAAATGACCCACCCTCGCTGAAAACCCTACCCCTATAGAAACTCCAAACTAGAATAGAATATTTAGGAGTATTTTATTGGAAAGAAGTTGCTTGTGCCCCTTTTGACAGACACCAGCTCATTAGCATATATCGATGAGCAAGGCCTCTGATTGGTTGGTGTGGTTGTTTACTTGTTAGAGAATCACCTTGAAGTGCTGTGGGTTGAAATCCTGCTTTGTCAACATCTGCACCATGAGAAGCTTGTTCTGCTTGCTTGTGCCAGTTACTGCATGTCTCCTAAATATAAACTCATAGGTTGATTGGTGCCTATTGAATTGACTGTAGAGTGCGTGTGATTTTGACATTTTTTTAACGTGTAGTTTGAGCTCATCTCTTATTTTTTTGCAGGAATTAATACAATGTAGGTATGAAAAATTAAATTTTTATGGTTTTTTTCACAAATGAGTTTTGTATAGGACAAACGTTTCATCTACAGTACAAGAAACGAATTAAATGCACCCTAACATTTTTGTTATCTCTATCTTTAAACACACACGACACCTATTTTGGAGTCTCCTTTTTTTTCTCAGTATGGTGTATTTCAGAAGGAAAATGTTGTTCAGGAATTATGCGGCAGATGTTACTGCCCTATGCAGTGCCCTCCCCTTCTGGATTCCCAAAGATAAGGGCCTTGAGAACCTTCTTCCAGAATCGGATAAATCGGTCACATTTTCCTGTATACCTGGCCAACACAAACGCATCATACCATGCAGTTTGGGTGAGGCGGACTTAGCGTCTTGTACCATGTTTCGGTCTTACGCATGGCACCGTAGGGCTTAATGACTTGATGGGATAAGTCCACCCCACCCATGAAGCAGTTGTAGTCCACTATGCAGCCAGGCTTGGTGATTGGGGCGATGGATCCAAAAACACAGCGATGACATCAGTGTCAGCGTAAATCTATCATAGTGGAAGGATTTGCACGTCTTCCTTGTTTTGGATCCACTCCTGAAGTTTGGCTTGCAAACACTGAAGTATAATACTGACCAAAACACAACTGAGTGAATGAGGCTTTACTTGACTTTTTTCATTTAGAAGAGGGTAAAAAAAGAGCACAAGCAGGCAAGCCTCATAAATTGAAGAGATGTTGTCAAGGTGGGATTTGAACTTTAAACCCCAGCACTGAAAGGCGATGCTCTAATCACTAAGCTATAGTTTCAGCCAATCACGCAGCTGGCTTTTTGATATATTTTAATCAGCAGGTGGCAAAAGAAGCAGCGCAACTGTATTTCACTTCCATTCTATTCAATGCTCCATTTTACTTCTGGCTTTCTGTAGGACAACTCTTTTCAGCAGGGGTGCTTGCATTTCTATACTATACAAACAAGCAATCTACCCTTATGCTGTATACACAAATCTTGCTGCCATATACTGCACACACAATTCATATCCCTATACATTGTTCCTGTTTCCGTTGTGCTAGGTGCTGCCAAGCCTACCATATGATGGAATGATGATCCGTTCTCCTCTCCCCTGCAAAAGCACGCGATTGATGATCTGTAAGAGTGTATGAAATGGGAGTGCTGCTACTGGCTTGAAAAAGGATAGAGGCCAGTCAACCTCTAGGACAAAAAGACAAAACTGAGAAGTGGACACTGCCACATTTGTAATGGCAATGTACAATGCCCATGAACAATCTCCCTTCCCACATCCACTAGTACCACATCCCACATCCACATACACCATGAGAAGCTTGTTCTGCCTGCTTGTGCCAGTTACTGCATGTCTCCTAAATATAAACTCATAGGTTGATTGGTGCCTATTGAATTGACTGTAGAGTGCGTGTGATTTTGACATTTTTTTAACGTGTAGTTTGAGCTCATCTCTTATTTTTTTGCAGGAATTAATACAATATAGGTATGAAAAATTACATTTTTATGTTTTTTTCCACAAATGAGTTTTGTATAGGACAAACGTTTCATCTACAGTACAAGAAACGAAGTAAATGCACCCTGACATTTTTGTTATCTCTATCTTTAAACACACACGACACCTATTTTGGGGTCTCCTTTTTTTCTCAGTATGGGGTATTTCAGAGGGAAAATGTTGTTCAGGAATTATGCGGCAGATGTTACTGCCCTATGCAGTGCCCTCCCCTTCTGATTTCCCAAAGATAAGGGCCTTGAGAACCATCTTCCAGAATCGGATGAATCGGTCACATTTTCCTGTATACCTGGCCAACACAAACGCATCATACCATGCAGTTTGGGTGAGGCGGACTTAGCGTCTTGTACCATGTTTCGGTCTTACGCATGGCACCGTAGGGCTTAATGACTTGATGGGATAAGTCCACCCCACCCATGAAGCAGTTGTAGTCCACTATGCAGCCAGGCTTGGTGATTGGGGCGATGGATCCAAAAACACAGCGATGACATCAGTGTCAGGGTAAATCTATCATAGTGGAAGGATTTGCATGTCTTCCTTGTTTTGGATCCACTCCTGAAGTTTGGCTTGCAAACACTGAAGTATTATACTGACCAAAACACAACTGACTGAATGAGGCTTTACTTGATTTTTTTCATTTAGTTGAGGGTAAAAAAAGAGCAAAAGCAGGCAAGCTTCATAAATTGAAGAGATGTTGTCAATGTGGGATTTGAACTTTAAACCCCAGCACTGAAAGGTGATGCTCTAACCGCTAAGCTATAGTTTCAGCCAATCATGCAGCTGGAATTTTGATATATTTTAATGAGCAGGTGGCAAAAGAAGCAGCGCAACTGTATTTCACTTCCATTCTATTCAATGCTCCATTTTACTTCTGGCTTTCTGTTGGACAACTCTTTTCAGCAGGGGTGCTTGCATTTCTATACTATACAAACAAACAATCTACATACCATTATGCTGCATACACAAATCTTGCTGCCATATACTGCACACACAATTCATATCCCTATACATTGTTCCTGTTTCCGTTGTGCTAGGTGCTGCCAAGCCTACCATATGATGAAATGAGGATCCGTTCTCCTCTCCCCTGCAAAAGCACACTTTGATTGATGATGTGTATGAAATGGGAGTGCTGCTACTGGCTTGAAAAAGGATATTGGCCAGTCAACCTGTAGGACAAAAAGACAAAACCGAGAAGTGGAAACTGCCATGTTTGTGGTAACTATGCACAATGTACAATGCCCATGAGCAATCTCCCTTCCCACATTCACTAGTAAACCTCAGCTGTATTTATATGTCCGTAGTAAGAGAAACTTTGACCTTAGGGAGAGTGGGAGGCCTATGGAAAGGGACCTGGCTACTAAATGACCCACCCTCGCTGAAAACCCTACCCCTATAGAAACTCCAAACTAGAATAGAATATTTAGGAGTATTTTATTGGAAAGAAGTTGCTTGTGCCCCTTTTGACAGACACCAGCTCATTAGCATATATCGATGAGCAAGGCCTCTGATTGGTTGGTGTGGTTGTTTACTTGTTAGAGAATCACCTTGAAGTGCTGTGGGTTGAAATCCTGCTTTGTCAACATCTGCACCATGAGAAGCTTGTTCTGCCTGCTTGTGCCAGTTACTGCATGTCTCCTAAATATAAACTCATAGGTTGATTGGTGCCTATTGAATTGACTGTAGAGTGCGTGTGATTTTGACATTTTTTTAACGTGTAGTTTGAGCTCATCTCTTATTTTTTTGCAGGAATTAATACAATGTAGGTATGAAAAATTAAATTTTTATGTTTTTTTTCACAAATGAGTTTTGTATAGGACAAACGTTTCATCTACAGTACAAGAAACGAATTAAATGCACCCTAACATTTTTGTTATCTCTATCTTTAAACACACACGACACCTATTTTGGAGTCTCCTTTTTTTTCTCAGTATGGTGTATTTCAGAAGGAAAATGTTGTTCAGGAATTATGCGGCAGATGTTACTGCCCTATGCAGTGCCCTCCCCTTCTGGATTCCCAAAGATAAGGGCCTTGAGAACCTTCTTCCAGAATCGGATAAATCGGTCACATTTTCCTGTATACCTGGCCAACACAAACGCATCATACCATGCAGTTTGGGTGAGGCGGACTTAGCGTCTTGTACCATGTTTCGGTCTTACGCATGGCACCGTAGGGCTTAATGACTTGATGGGATAAGTCCACCCCACCCATGAAGCAGTTGTAGTCCACTATGCAGCCAGGCTTGGTGATTGGGGCGATGGATCCAAAAACACAGCGATGACATCAGTGTCAGCGTAAATCTATCATAGTGGAAGGATTTGCACGTCTTCCTTGTTTTGGATCCACTCCTGAAGTTTGGCTTGCAAACACTGAAGTATAATACTGACCAAAACACAACTGAGTGAATGAGGCTTTACTTGACTTTTTTCATGTAGAAGAGGGTAAAAAAAGAGCACAAGCAGGCAAGCCTCATAAATTGAAGAGATGTTGTCAAGGTGGGATTTGAACTTTAAACCCCAGCACTGAAAGGCGATGCTCTAATCACTAAGCTATAGTTTCAGCCAATCACGCAGCTGGCTTTTTGATATATTTTAATCAGCAGGTGGCAAAAGAAGCAGCGCAACTGTATTTCACTTCCATTCTATTCAATGCTCCATTTTACTTCTGGCTTTCTGTAGGACAACTCTTTTCAGCAGGGGTGCTTGCATTTCTATACTATACAAACAAGCAATCTACCCTTATGCTGTATACACAAATCTTGCTGCCATATACTGCACACACAATTCATATCCCTATACATTGTTCCTGTTTCCGTTGTGCTAGGTGCTGCCAAGCCTACCATATGATGGAATGATGATCCGTTCTCCTCTCCCCTGCAAAAGCACGCGATTGATGATCTGTAAGAGTGTATGAAATGGGAGTGCTGCTACTGGCTTGAAAAAGGATAGAGGCCAGTCAACCTCTAGGACAAAAAGACAAAACTGAGAAGTGGACACTGCCACATTTGTAATGGCAATGTACAATGCCCATGAACAATCTCCCTTCCCACATCCACTAGTACCACATCCCACATCCACATACACCATGAGAAGCTTGTTCTGCCTGCTTGTGCCAGTTACTGCATGTCTCCTAAATATAAACTCATAGGTTGATTGGTGCCTATTGAATTGACTGTAGAGTGCGTGTGATTTTGACATTTTTTTAACGTGTAGTTTGAGCTCATCTCTTATTTTTTTGCAGGAATTAATACAATATAGGTATGAAAAATTACATTTTTATGTTTTTTTTCACAAATGAGTTTTGTATAGGACAAACGTTTCATCTACAGTACAAGAAACGAAGTAAATGCACCCTGACATTTTTGTTATCTCTATCTTTAAACACACACGACACCTATTTTGGGGTCTCCTTTTTTTCTTAGTATGGGGTATTTCAGAGGGAAAATGTTGTTCAGGAATTATGCGGCAGATGTTACTGCCCTATGCAGTGCCCTCCCATTCTGATTTCCCAAAGATAAGGGCCTTGAGAACCATCTTCCAGAATCGGATGAATCGGTCACATTTTCCTGTATACCTGGCCAACACAAACGCATCATACCATGCAGTTTGGGTGAGGCGGACTTAGCGTCTTGTACCATGTTTCGGTCTTACGCATGGCACCGTAGGGCTTAATGACTTGATGGGATAAGTCCACCCCACCCATGAAGCAGTTGTAGTCCACTATGCAGCCAGGCTTGGTGATTGGGGCGATGGATCCAAAAACACAGCGATGACATCAGTGTCAGGGTAAATCTATCATAGTGGAAGGATTTGCATGTCTTCCTTGTTTTGGATCCACTCCTGAAGTTTGGCTTGCAAACACTGAAGTATTATACTGACCAAAACACAACTGACTGAATGAGGCTTTACTTGATTTTTTTCATTTAGTTGAGGGTAAAAAAAGAGCAAAAGCAGGCAAGCTTCATAAATTGAAGAGATGTTGTCAATGTGGGATTTGAACTTTAAACCCCAGCACTGAAAGGTGATGCTCTAACCACTAAGCTATAGTTTCAGCCAATCACGCAGCTGGAATTTTGATATATTTTAATCAGCAGGTGGCAAAAGAAGCAGCGCAACTGTATTTCACTTCCATTCTATTCAATGCTCCATTTTACTTCTGGCTTTCTGTTGGACAACTCTTTTCAGCAGGGGTGCTTGCATTTCTATACTATACAAACAAACAATCTACATACCATTATGCTGCATACACAAATCTTGCTGCCATATACTGCACACACAATTCATATCCCTATACATTGTTCCTGTTTCCGTTGTGCTAGGTGCTGCCAAGCCTACCATATGATGAAATGAGGATCCGTTCTCCTCTCCCCTGCAAAAGCACACTTTGATTGATGATGTGTATGAAATGGGAGTGCTGCTACTGGCTTGAAAAAGGATATTGGCCAGTCAACCTGTAGGACAAAAAGACAAAACTGAGAAGTGGAAACTGCCATGTTTGTGGTAACTATGCACAATGTACAATGCCCATGAGCAATCTCCCTTCCCACATTCACTAGTAAACCTCAGCTGTATTTATATGTCCGTAGTAAGAGAAACTTTGACCTTAGGGAGAGTGGGAGGCCTATGGAAAGGGACCTGGCTACTAAATGACCCACCCTCGCTGAAAACCCTACCCCTATAGAAACTCCAAACTAGAATAGAATATTTAGGAGTATTTTATTGGAAAGAAGTTGCTTGTGCCCCTTTTGACAGACACCAGCTCATTAGCATATATCGATGAGCAAGGCCTCTGATTGGTTGGTGTGGTTGTTTACTTCTTAGAGAATCACCTTGAAGTGCTGTGGCTTGAAATCCTGCTTTGTCAACATCTGCACCATGAGAAGCTTGTTCTGCTTGCTTGTGCCAGTTACTGCATGTCTCCTAAATATAAACTCATAGGTTGATTGGTGCCTATTGAATTGACTGTAGAGTGCGTGTGATTTTGACATTTTTTTAACGTGTAGTTTGAGCTCATCTCTTATTTTTTTGCAGGAATTAATACAATGTAGGTATGAAAAATTAAATTTTTATGGTTTTTTTCACAAATGAGTTTTGTATAGGACAAACGTTTCATCTACAGTACAAGAAACGAATTAAATGCACCCTAACATTTTTGTTATCTCTATCTTTAAACACACACGACACCTATTTTGGAGTCTCCTTTTTTTTCTCAGTATGGTGTATTTCAGAAGGAAAATGTTGTTCAGGAATTATGCGGCAGATGTTACTGCCCTATGCAGTGCCCTCCCCTTCTGGATTCCCAAAGATAAGGGCCTTGAGAACCTTCTTCCAGAATCGGATAAATCGGTCACATTTTCCTGTATACCTGGCCAACACAAACGCATCATACCATGCAGTTTGGGTGAGGCGGACTTAGCGTCTTGTACCATGTTTCGGTCTTACGCATGGCACCGTAGGGCTTAATGACTTGATGGGATAAGTCCACCCCACCCATGAAGCAGTTGTAGTCCACTATGCAGCCAGGCTTGGTGATTGGGGCGATGGATCCAAAAACACAGCGATGACATCAGTGTCAGGGTAAATCTATCATAGTGGAAGGATTTGCATGTCTTCCTTGTTTTGGATCCACTCCTGAAGTTTGGCTTGCAAACACTGAAGTATTATACTGACCAAAACACAACTGACTGAATGAGGCTTTACTTGATTTTTTTCATTTAGTTGAGGGTAAAAAAAGAGCAAAAGCAGGCAAGCTTCATAAATTGAAGAGATGTTGTCAATGTGGGATTTGAACTTTAAACCCCAGCACTGAAAGGTGATGCTCTAACCACTAAGCTATAGTTTCAGCCAATCACGCAGCTGGAATTTTGATATATTTTAATCAGCAGGTGGCAAAAGAAGCAGCGCAACTGTATTTCACTTCCATTCTATTCAATGCTCCATTTTACTTCTGGCTTTCTGTTGGACAACTCTTTTCAGCAGGGGTGCTTGCATTTCTATACTATACAAACAAACAATCTACATACCATTATGCTGCATACACAAATCTTGCTGCCATATACTGCACACACAATTCATATCCCTATACATTGTTCCTGTTTCCGTTGTGCTAGGTGCTGCCAAGCCTACCATATGATGAAATGAGGATCCGTTCTCCTCTCCCCTGCAAAAGCACACTTTGATTGATGATGTGTATGAAATGGGAGTGCTGCTACTGGCTTGAAAAAGGATATTGGCCAGTCAACCTGTAGGACAAAAAGACAAAACCGAGAAGTGGAAACTGCCATGTTTGTGGTAACTATGCACAATGTACAATGCCCATGAGCAATCTCCCTTCCCACATTCACTAGTAAACCTCAGCTGTATTTATATGTCCGTAGTAAGAGAAACTTTGACCTTAGGGAGAGTGGGAGGCCTATGGAAAGGGACCTGGCTACTAAATGACCCACCCTCGCTGAAAACCCTACCCCTATAGAAACTCCAAACTAGAATAGAATATTTAGGAGTATTTTATTGGAAAGAAGTTGCTTGTGCCCCTTTTGACAGACACCAGCTCATTAGCATATATCGATGAGCAAGGCCTCTGATTGGTTGGTGTGGTTGTTTACTTCTTAGAGAATCACCTTGAAGTGCTGTGGCTTGAAATCCTGCTTTGTCAACATCTGCACCATGAGAAGCTTGTTCTGCTTGCTTGTGCCAGTTACTGCATGTCTCCTAAATATAAACTCATAGGTTGATTGGTGCCTATTGAATTGACTGTAGAGTGCGTGTGATTTTGACATTTTTTTAACGTGTAGTTTGAGCTCATCTCTTATTTTTTTGCAGGAATTAATACAATGTAGGTATGAAAAATTAAATTTTTATGGTTTTTTTCACAAATGAGTTTTGTATAGGACAAACGTTTCATCTACAGTACAAGAAACGAATTAAATGCACCCTAACATTTTTGTTATCTCTATCTTTAAACACACACGACACCTATTTTGGAGTCTCCTTTTTTTTCTCAGTATGGTGTATTTCAGAAGGAAAATGTTGTTCAGGAATTATGCGGCAGATGTTACTGCCCTATGCAGTGCCCTCCCCTTCTGGATTCCCAAAGATAAGGGCCTTGAGAACCTTCTTCCAGAATCGGATAAATCGGTCACATTTTCCTGTATACCTGGCCAACACAAACGCATCATACCATGCAGTTTGGGTGAGGCGGACTTAGCGTCTTGTACCATGTTTCGGTCTTACGCATGGCACCGTAGGGCTTAATGACTTGATGGGATAAGTCCACCCCACCCATGAAGCAGTTGTAGTCCACTATGCAGCCAGGCTTGGTGATTGGGGCGATCGATCCAAAAACACAGCGATGACATCAGTGTCAGCGTAAATCTATCATAGTGGAAGGATTTGCACGTCTTCCTTGTTTTGGATCCACTCCTGAAGTTTGGCTTGCAAACACTGAAGTATAATACTGACCAAAACACAACTGAGTGAATGAGGCTTTACTTGACTTTTTTCATTTAGAAGAGGGTAAAAAAAGAGCACAAGCAGGCAAGCCTCATAAATTGAAGAGATGTTGTCAAGGTGGGATTTGAACTTTAAACCCCAGCACTGAAAGGCGATGCTCTAATCACTAAGCTATAGTTTCAGCCAATCACGCAGCTGGCTTTTTGATATATTTTAATCAGCAGGTGGCAAAAGAAGCAGCGCAACTGTATTTCACTTCCATTCTATTTAATGCTCCATTTTACTTCTGGCTTTCTGTAGGACAACTCTTTTCAGCAGGGGTGCTTGCATTTCTATACTATACAAACAAGCAATCTACCCTTATGCTGTATACACAAATCTTGCTGCCATATACTGCACACACAATTCATATCCCTATACATTGTTCCTGTTTCCGTTGTGCTAGGTGCTGCCAAGCCTACCATATGATGGAATGATGATCCGTTCTCCTCTCCCCTGCAAAAGCACGCGATTGATGATCTGTAAGAGTGTATGAAATGGGAGTGCTGCTACTGGCTTGAAAAAGGATAGAGGCCAGTCAACCTCTAGGACAAAAAGACAAAACTGAGAAGTGGACACTGCCACATTTGTAATGGCAATGTACAATGCCCATGAACAATCTCCCTTCCCACATCCACTAGTACCACATCCCACATCCACATACACCATGAGAAGCTTGTTCTGCCTGCTTGTGCCAGTTACTGCATGTCTCCTAAATATAAACTCATAGGTTGATTGGTGCCTATTGAATTGACTGTAGAGTGCGTGTGATTTTGACATTTTTTTAACGTGTAGTTTGAGCTCATCTCTTATTTTTTTGCAGGAATTAATACAATATAGGTATGAAAAATTACATTTTTATGTTTTTTTTCACAAATGAGTTTTGTATAGGACAAACGTTTCATCTACAGTACAAGAAACGAAGTAAATGCACCCTGACATTTTTGTTATCTCTATCTTTAAACACACACGACACCTATTTTGGGGTCTCCTTTTTTTCTTAGTATGGGGTATTTCAGAGGGAAAATGTTGTTCAGGAATTATGCGGCAGATGTTACTGCCCTATGCAGTGCCCTCCCATTCTGATTTCCCAAAGATAAGGGCCTTGAGAACCATCTTCCAGAATCGGATGAATCGGTCACATTTTCCTGTATACCTGGCCAACACAAACGCATCATACCATGCAGTTTGGGTGAGGCGGACTTAGCGTCTTGTACCATGTTTCGGTCTTACGCATGGCACAGTATGGCTTAATGACTTGATGGGATAAGTCCACCCCACCCATGAAGCAGTTGTAGTCCACTATGCAGCCAGGCTTGGTGATTGGGGCGATGGATCCAAAAACACAGCGATGACATCAGTGTCAGGGTAAATCTATCATAGTGGAAGGATTTGCATGTCTTCCTTGTTTTGGATCCACTCCTGAAGTTTGGCTTGCAAACACTGAAGTATTATACTGACCAAAACACAACTGACTGAATGAGGCTTTACTTGATTTTTTTCATTTAGTTGAGGGTAAAAAAAGAGCAAAAGCAGGCAAGCTTCATAAATTGAAGAGATGTTGTCAATGTGGGATTTGAACTTTAAACCCCAGCACTGAAAGGTGATGCTCTAACCACTAAGCTATAGTTTCAGCCAATCACGCAGCTGGAATTTTGATATATTTTAATCAGCAGGTGGCAAAAGAAGCAGCGCAACTGTATTTCACTTCCATTCTATTCAATGCTCCATTTTACTTCTGGCTTTCTGTTGGACAACTCTTTTCAGCAGGGGTGCTTGCATTTCTATACTATACAAACAAACAATCTACATACCATTATGCTGCATACACAAATCTTGCTGCCATATACTGCACACACAATTCATATCCCTATACATTGTTCCTGTTTCCGTTGTGCTAGGTGCTGCCAAGCCTACCATATGATGAAATGAGGATCCGTTCTCCTCTCCCCTGCAAAAGCACACTTTGATTGATGATGTGTATGAAATGGGAGTGCTGCTACTGGCTTGAAAAAGGATATTGGCCAGTCAACCTGTAGGACAAAAAGACAAAACCGAGAAGTGGAAACTGCCATGTTTGTGGTAACTATGCACAATGTACAATGCCCATGAGCAATCTCCCTTCCCACATTCACTAGTAAACCTCAGCTGTATTTATATGTCCGTAGTAAGATAAACTTTGACCTTAGGGAGAGTGGGAGGCCTATGGAAAGGGACCTGGCTACTAAATGACCCACCCTCGCTGAAAACCCTACCCCTATAGAAACTCCAAACTAGAATAGAATATTTAGGAGTATTTTATTGGAAAGAAGTTGCTTGTGCCCCTTTTGACAGACACCAGCTCATTAGCATATATCGATGAGCAAGGCCTCTGATTGGTTGGTGTGGTTGTTTACTTGTTAGAGAATCACCTTGAAGTGCTGTGGCTTGAAATCCTGCTTTGTCAACATCTGCACCATGAGAAGCTTGTTCTGCTTGCTTGTGCCAGTTACTGCATGTCTCCTAAATATAAACTCATAGGTTGATTGGTGCCTATTGAATTGACTGTAGAGTGCGTGTGATTTTGACATTTTTTTAACGTGTAGTTTGAGCTCATCTCTTATTTTTTTGCAGGAATTAATACAATGTAGGTATGAAAAATTAAATTTTTATGGTTTTTTTCACAAATGAGTTTTGTATAGGACAAACGTTTCATCTACAGTACAAGAAACGAATTAAATGCACCCTAACATTTTTGTTATCTCTATCTTTAAACACACACGACACCTATTTTGGAGTCTCCTTTTTTTTCTCAGTATGGTGTATTTCAGAAGGAAAATGTTGTTCAGGAATTATGCGGCAGATGTTACTGCCCTATGCAGTGCCCTCCCCTTCTGGATTCCCAAAGATAAGGGCCTTGAGAACCTTCTTCCAGAATCGGATAAATCGGTCACATTTTCCTGTATACCTGGCCAACACAAACGCATCATACCATGCAGTTTGGGTGAGGCGGACTTAGCGTCTTGTACCATGTTTCGGTCTTACGCATGGCACCGTAGGGCTTAATGACTTGATGGGATAAGTCCACCCCACCCATGAAGCAGTTGTAGTCCACTATGCAGCCAGGCTTGGTGATTGGGGCGATGGATCCAAAAACACAGCGATGACATCAGTGTCAGCGTAAATCTATCATAGTGGAAGGATTTGCACGTCTTCCTTGTTTTGGATCCACTCCTGAAGTTTGGCTTGCAAACACTGAAGTATAATACTGACCAAAACACAACTGAGTGAATGAGGCTTTACTTGACTTTTTTCATTTAGAAGAGGGTAAAAAAAGAGCACAAGCAGGCAAGCCTCATAAATTGAAGAGATGTTGTCAAGGTGGGATTTGAACTTTAAACCCCAGCACTGAAAGGCGATGCGCTAATCACTAAGCTATAGTTTCAGCCAATCACGCAGCTGGCTTTTTGATATATTTTAATCAGCAGGTGGCAAAAGAAGCAGCGCAACTGTATTTCACTTCCATTCTATTCAATGCTCCATTTTACTTCTGGCTTTCTGTAGGACAACTCTTTTCAGCAGGGGTGCTTGCATTTCTATACTATACAAACAAGCAATCTACCCTTATGCTGTATACACAAATCTTGCTGCCATATACTGCACACACAATTCATATCCCTATACATTGTTCCTGTTTCCGTTGTGCTAGGTGCTGCCAAGCCTACCATATGATGGAATGATGATCCGTTCTCCTCTCCCCTGCAAAAGCACGCGATTGATGATCTGTAAGAGTGTATGAAATGGGAGTGCTGCTACTGGCTTGAAAAAGGATAGAGGCCAGTCAACCTCTAGGACAAAAAGACAAAACTGAGAAGTGGACACTGCCACATTTGTAATGGCAATGTACAATGCCCATGAACAATCTCCCTTCCCACATCCACTAGTACCACATCCCACATCCACATACACCATGAGAAGCTTGTTCTGCCTGCTTGTGCCAGTTACTGCATGTCTCCTAAATATAAACTCATAGGTTGATTGGTGCCTATTGAATTGACTGTAGAGTGCGTGTGATTTTGACATTTTTTTAACGTGTAGTTTGAGCTCATCTCTTATTTTTTTGCAGGAATTAATACAATATAGGTATGAAAAATTACATTTTTATGTTTTTTTTCACAAATGAGTTTTGTATAGGACAAACGTTTCATCTACAGTACAAGAAACGAAGTAAATGCACCCTGACATTTTTGTTATCTCTATCTTTAAACACACACGACACCTATTTTGGGGTCTCCTTTTTTTCTCAGTATGGGGTATTTCAGAGGGAAAATGTTGTTCAGGAATTATGCGGCAGATGTTACTGCCCTATGCAGTGCCCTCCCCTTCTGATTTCCCAAAGATAAGGGCCTTGAGAACCATCTTCCAGAATCGGATGAATCGGTCACATTTTCCTGTATACCTGGCCAACACAAACGCATCATACCATGCAGTTTGGGTGAGGCGGACTTAGCGTCTTGTACCATGTTTCGGTCTTACGCATGGCACCGTAGGGCTTAATGACTTGATGGGATAAGTCCACCCCACCCATGAAGCAGTTGTAGTCCACTATGCAGCCAGGCTTGGTGATTGGGGCGATGGATCCAAAAACACAGCGATGACATCAGTGTCAGGGTAAATCTATCATAGTGGAAGGATTTGCATGTCTTCCTTGTTTTGGATCCACTCCTGAAGTTTGGCTTGCAAACACTGAAGTATTATACTGACCAAAACACAACTGACTGAATGAGGCTTTACTTGATTTTTTTCATTTAGTTGAGGGTAAAAAAAGAGCAAAAGCAGGCAAGCTTCATAAATTGAAGAGATGTTGTCAATGTGGGATTTGAACTTTAAACCCCAGCACTGAAAGGTGATGCTCTAACCGCTAAGCTATAGTTTCAGCCAATCACGCAGCTGGAATTTTGATATATTTTAATGAGCAGGTGGCAAAAGAAGCAGCGCAACTGTATTTCACTTCCATTCTATTCAATGCTCCATTTTACTTCTGGCTTTCTGTTGGACAACTCTTTTCAGCAGGGGTGCTTGCATTTCTATACTATACAAACAAACAATCTACATACCATTATGCTGCATACACAAATCTTGCTGCCATATACTGCACACACAATTCATATCCCTATACATTGTTCCTGTTTCCGTTGTGCTAGGTGCTGCCAAGCCTACCATATGATGAAATGAGGATCCGTTCTCCTCTCCCCTGCAAAAGCACACTTTGATTGATGATGTGTATGAAATGGGAGTGCTGCTACTGGCTTGAAAAAGGATATTGGCCAGTCAACCTGTAGGACAAAAAGACAAAACCGAGAAGTGGAAACTGCCATGTTTGTGGTAACTATGCACAATGTACAATGCCCATGAGCAATCTCCCTTCCCACATTCACTAGTAAACCTCAGCTGTATTTATATGTCCGTAGTAAGAGAAACTTTGACCTTAGGGAGAGTGGGAGGCCTATGGAAAGGGACCTGGCTACTAAATGACCCACCCTCGCTGAAAACCCTACCCCTATAGAAACTCCAAACTAGAATAGAATATTTAGGAGTATTTTATTGGAAAGAAGTTGCTTGTGCCCCTTTTGACAGACACCAGCTCATTAGCATATATCGATGAGCAAGGCCTCTGATTGGTTGGTGTGGTTGTTTACTTGTTAGAGAATCACCTTGAAGTGCTGTGGCTTGAAATCCTGCTTTGTCAACATCTGCACCATGAGAAGCTTGTTCTGCTTGCTTGTGCCAGTTACTGCATGTCTCCTAAATATAAACTCATAGGTTGATTGGTGCCTATTGAATTGACTGTAGAGTGCGTGTGATTTTGACATTTTTTTAACGTGTAGTTTGAGCTCATCTCTTATTTTTTTGCAGGAATTAATACAATATAGGTATGAAAAATTACATTTTTATGTTTTTTTTCACAAATGAGTTTTGTATAGGACAAACGTTTCATCTACAGTACAAGAAACGAAGTAAATGCACCCTGACATTTTTGTTATCTCTATCTTTAAACACACACGACACCTATTTTGGGGTCTCCTTTTTTTCTTAGTATGGGGTATTTCAGAGGGAAAATGTTGTTCAGGAATTATGCGGCAGATGTTACTGCCCTATGCAGTGCCCTCCCATTCTGATTTCCCAAAGATAAGGGCCTTGAGAACCATCTTCCAGAATCGGATGAATCGGTCACATTTTCCTGTATACCTGGCCAACACAAACGCATCATACCATGCAGTTTGGGTGAGGCGGACTTAGCGTCTTGTACCATGTTTCGGTCTTACGCATGGCACAGTATGGCTTAATGACTTGATGGGATAAGTCCACCCCACCCATGAAGCAGTTGTAGTCCACTATGCAGCCAGGCTTGGTGATTGGGGCGATGGATCCAAAAACACAGCGATGACATCAGTGTCAGGGTAAATCTATCATAGTGGAAGGATTTGCATGTCTTCCTTGTTTTGGATCCACTCCTGAAGTTTGGCTTGCAAACACTGAAGTATTATACTGACCAAAACACAACTGACTGAATGAGGCTTTACTTGATTTTTTTCATTTAGTTGAGGGTAAAAAAAGAGCAAAAGCAGGCAAGCTTCATAAATTGAAGAGATGTTGTCAATGTGGGATTTGAACTTTAAACCCCAGCACTGAAAGGTGATGCTCTAACCACTAAGCTATAGTTTCAGCCAATCACGCAGCTGGAATTTTGATATATTTTAATCAGCAGGTGGCAAAAGAAGCAGCGCAACTGTATTTCACTTCCATTCTATTCAATGCTCCATTTTACTTCTGGCTTTCTGTTGGACAACTCTTTTCAGCAGGGGTGCTTGCATTTCTATACTATACAAACAAACAATCTACATACCATTATGCTGCATACACAAATCTTGCTGCCATATACTGCACACACAATTCATATCCCTATACATTGTTCCTGTTTCCGTTGTGCTAGGTGCTGCCAAGCCTACCATATGATGAAATGAGGATCCGTTCTCCTCTCCCCTGCAAAAGCACACTTTGATTGATGATGTGTATGAAATGGGAGTGCTGCTACTGGCTTGAAAAAGGATATTGGCCAGTCAACCTGTAGGACAAAAAGACAAAACCGAGAAGTGGAAACTGCCATGTTTGTGGTAACTATGCACAATGTACAATGCCCATGAGCAATCTCCCTTCCCACATACACTAGTAAACCTCAGCTGTATTTATATGTCCGTAGTAAGAGAAACTTTGACCTTAGGGAGAGTGGGAGGCCTATGGAAAGGGACCTGGCTACTAAATGACCCACCCTCGCTGAAAACCCTACCCCTATAGAAACTCCAAACTAGAATAGAATATTTAGGAGTATTTTATTGGAAAGAAGTTGCTTGTGCCCCTTTTGACAGACACCAGCTCATTAGCATATATCGATGAGCAAGGCCTCTGATTGGTTGGTGTGGTTGTTTACTTCTTAGAGAATCACCTTGAAGTGCTGTGGCTTGAAATCCTGCTTTGTCAACATCTGCACCATGAGAAGCTTGTTCTGCTTGCTTGTGCCAGTTACTGCATGTCTCCTAAATATAAACTCATAGGTTGATTGGTGCCTATTGAATTGACTGTAGAGTGCGTGTGATTTTGACATTTTTTTAACGTGTAGTTTGAGCTCATCTCTTATTTTTTTGCAGGAATTAATACAATGTAGGTATGAAAAATTAAATTTTTATGGTTTTTTTCACAAATGAGTTTTGTATAGGACAAACGTTTCATCTACAGTACAAGAAACGAATTAAATGCACCCTAACATTTTTGTTATCTCTATCTTTAAACACACACGACACCTATTTTGGAGTCTCCTTTTTTTTCTCAGTATGGTGTATTTCAGAAGGAAAATGTTGTTCAGGAATTATGCGGCAGATGTTACTGCCCTATGCAGTGCCCTCCCCTTCTGGATTCCCAAAGATAAGGGCCTTGAGAACCTTCTTCCAGAATCGGATAAATCGGTCACATTTTCCTGTATACCTGGCCAACACAAACGCATCATACCATGCAGTTTGGGTGAGGCGGACTTAGCGTCTTGTACCATGTTTCGGTCTTACGCATGGCACCGTAGGGCTTAATGACTTGATGGGATAAGTCCACCCCACCCATGAAGCAGTTGTAGTCCACTATGCAGCCAGGCTTGGTGATTGGGGCGATCGATCCAAAAACACAGCGATGACATCAGTGTCAGCGTAAATCTATCATAGTGGAAGGATTTGCACGTCTTCCTTGTTTTGGATCCACTCCTGAAGTTTGGCTTGCAAACACTGAAGTATAATACTGACCAAAACACAACTGAGTGAATGAGGCTTTACTTGACTTTTTTCATTTAGAAGAGGGTAAAAAAAGAGCACAAGCAGGCAAGCCTCATAAATTGAAGAGATGTTGTCAAGGTGGGATTTGAACTTTAAACCCCAGCACTGAAAGGCGATGCTCTAATCACTAAGCTATAGTTTCAGCCAATCACGCAGCTGGCTTTTTGATATATTTTAATCAGCAGGTGGCAAAAGAAGCAGCGCAACTGTATTTCACTTCCATTCTATTTAATGCTCCATTTTACTTCTGGCTTTCTGTAGGACAACTCTTTTCAGCAGGGGTGCTTGCATTTCTATACTATACAAACAAGCAATCTACCCTTATGCTGTATACACAAATCTTGCTGCCATATACTGCACACACAATTCATATCCCTATACATTGTTCCTGTTTCCGTTGTGCTAGGTGCTGCCAAGCCTACCATATGATGGAATGATGATCCGTTCTCCTCTCCCCTGCAAAAGCACGCGATTGATGATCTGTAAGAGTGTATGAAATGGGAGTGCTGCTACTGGCTTGAAAAAGGATAGAGGCCAGTCAACCTCTAGGACAAAAAGACAAAACTGAGAAGTGGACACTGCCACATTTGTAATGGCAATGTACAATGCCCATGAACAATCTCCCTTCCCACATCCACTAGTACCACATCCCACATCCACATACACCATGAGAAGCTTGTTCTGCCTGCTTGTGCCAGTTACTGCATGTCTCCTAAATATAAACTCATAGGTTGATTGGTGCCTATTGAATTGACTGTAGAGTGCGTGTGATTTTGACATTTTTTTAACGTGTAGTTTGAGCTCATCTCTTATTTTTTTGCAGGAATTAATACAATATAGGTATGAAAAATTACATTTTTATGTTTTTTTTCACAAATGAGTTTTGTATAGGACAAACGTTTCATCTACAGTACAAGAAACGAAGTAAATGCACCCTGACATTTTTGTTATCTCTATCTTTAAACACACACGACACCTATTTTGGGGTCTCCTTTTTTTCTTAGTATGGGGTATTTCAGAGGGAAAATGTTGTTCAGGAATTATGCGGCAGATGTTACTGCCCTATGCAGTGCCCTCCCATTCTGATTTCCCAAAGATAAGGGCCTTGAGAACCATCTTCCAGAATCGGATGAATCGGTCACATTTTCCTGTATACCTGGCCAACACAAACGCATCATACCATGCAGTTTGGGTGAGGCGGACTTAGCGTCTTGTACCATGTTTCGGTCTTACGCATGGCACAGTATGGCTTAATGACTTGATGGGATAAGTCCACCCCACCCATGAAGCAGTTGTAGTCCACTATGCAGCCAGGCTTGGTGATTGGGGCGATGGATCCAAAAACACAGCGATGACATCAGTGTCAGGGTAAATCTATCATAGTGGAAGGATTTGCATGTCTTCCTTGTTTTGGATCCACTCCTGAAGTTTGGCTTGCAAACACTGAAGTATTATACTGACCAAAACACAACTGACTGAATGAGGCTTTACTTGATTTTTTTCATTTAGTTGAGGGTAAAAAAAGAGCAAAAGCAGGCAAGCTTCATAAATTGAAGAGATGTTGTCAATGTGGGATTTGAACTTTAAACCCCAGCACTGAAAGGTGATGCTCTAACCACTAAGCTATAGTTTCAGCCAATCACGCAGCTGGAATTTTGATATATTTTAATCAGCAGGTGGCAAAAGAAGCAGCGCAACTGTATTTCACTTCCATTCTATTCAATGCTCCATTTTACTTCTGGCTTTCTGTTGGACAACTCTTTTCAGCAGGGGTGCTTGCATTTCTATACTATACAAACAAACAATCTACATACCATTATGCTGCATACACAAATCTTGCTGCCATATACTGCACACACAATTCATATCCCTATACATTGTTCCTGTTTCCGTTGTGCTAGGTGCTGCCAAGCCTACCATATGATGAAATGAGGATCCGTTCTCCTCTCCCCTGCAAAAGCACACTTTGATTGATGATGTGTATGAAATGGGAGTGCTGCTACTGGCTTGAAAAAGGATATTGGCCAGTCAACCTGTAGGACAAAAAGACAAAACCGAGAAGTGGAAACTGCCATGTTTGTGGTAACTATGCACAATGTACAATGCCCATGAGCAATCTCCCTTCCCACATTCACTAGTAAACCTCAGCTGTATTTATATGTCCGTAGTAAGAGAAACTTTGACCTTAGGGAGAGTGGGAGGCCTATGGAAAGGGACCTGGCTACTAAATGACCCACCCTCGCTGAAAACCCTACCCCTATAGAAACTCCAAACTAGAATAGAATATTTAGGAGTATTTTATTGGAAAGAAGTTGCTTGTGCCCCTTTTGACAGACACCAGCTCATTAGCATATATCGATGAGCAGGCCTCTGATTGGTTGGTGTGGTTGTTTACTTGTTAGAGAATCACCTTGAAGTGCTGTGGGTTGAAATCCTGCTTTGTCAACATCTGCACCATGAGAAGCTTGTTCTGCTTGCTTGTGCCAGTTACTGCATGTCTCCTAAATATAAACTCATAGGTTGATTGGTGCCTATTGAATTGACTGTAGAGTGCGTGTGATTTTGACATTTTTTTAACGTGTAGTTTGAGCTCATCTCTTATTTTTTTGCAGGAATTAATACAATGTAGGTATGAAAAATTAAATTTTTATGGTTTTTTTCACAAATGAGTTTTGTATAGGACAAACGTTTCATCTACAGTACAAGAAACGAATTAAATGCACCCTAACATTTTTGTTATCTCTATCTTTAAACACACACGACACCTATTTTGGAGTCTCCTTTTTTTTCTCAGTATGGTGTATTTCAGAAGGAAAATGTTGTTCAGGAATTATGCGGCAGATGTTACTGCCCTATGCAGTGCCCTCCCCTTCTGGATTCCCAAAGATAAGGGCCTTGAGAACCTTCTTCCAGAATCGGATAAATCGGTCACATTTTCCTGTATACCTGGCCAACACAAACGCATCATACCATGCAGTTTGGGTGAGGCGGACTTAGCGTCTTGTACCATGTTTCGGTCTTACGCATGGCACCGTAGGGCTTAATGACTTGATGGGATAAGTCCACCCCACCCATGAAGCAGTTGTAGTCCACTATGCAGCCAGGCTTGGTGATTGGGGCGATCGATCCAAAAACACAGCGATGACATCAGTGTCAGCGTAAATCTATCATAGTGGAAGGATTTGCACGTCTTTCTTGTTTTGGATCCACTCCTGAAGTTTGGCTTGCAAACACTGAAGTATAATACTGACCAAAACACAACTGAGTGAATGAGGCTTTACTTGACTTTTTTCATTTAGAAGAGGGTAAAAAAAGAGCACAAGCAGGCAAGCCTCATAAATTGAAGAGATGTTGTCAAGGTGGGATTTGAACTTTAAACCCCAGCACTGAAAGGCGATGCTCTAATCACTAAGCTATAGTTTCAGCCAATCACGCAGCTGGCTTTTTGATATATTTTAATCAGCAGGTGGCAAAAGAAGCAGCGCAACTGTATTTCACTTCCATTCTATTTAATGCTCCATTTTACTTCTGGCTTTCTGTAGGACAACTCTTTTCAGCAGGGGTGCTTGCATTTCTATACTATACAAACAAGCAATCTACCCTTATGCTGTATACACAAATTTTGCTGCCATATACTGCACACACAATTCATATCCCTATACATTGTTCCTGTTTCCGTTGTGCTAGGTGCTGCCAAGCCTACCATATGATGGAATGATGATCCGTTCTCCTCTCCCCTGCAAAAGCACGCGATTGATGATCTGTAAGAGTGTATGAAATGGGAGTGCTGCTACTGGCTTGAAAAAGGATAGAGGCCAGTCAACCTCTAGGACAAAAAGACAAAACTGAGAAGTGGACACTGCCACATTTGTAATGGCAATGTACAATGCCCATGAACAATCTCCCTTCCCACATCCACTAGTACCACATCCCACATCCACATACACCATGAGAAGCTTGTTCTGCCTGCTTGTGCCAGTTACTGCATGTCTCCTAAATATAAACTCATAGGTTGATTGGTGCCTATTGAATTGACTGTAGAGTGCGTGTGATTTTGACATTTTTTTAACGTGTAGTTTGAGCTCATCTCTTATTTTTTTGCAGGAATTAATACAATATAGGTATGAAAAATTACATTTTTATGTTTTTTTTCACAAATGAGTTTTGTATAGGACAAACGTTTCATCTACAGTACAAGAAACGAAGTAAATGCACCCTGACATTTTTGTTATCTCTATCTTTAAACACACACGACACCTATTTTGGGGTCTCCTTTTTTTCTTAGTATGGGGTATTTCAGAGGGAAAATGTTGTTCAGGAATTATGCGGCAGATGTTACTGCCCTATGCAGTGCCCTCCCATTCTGATTTCCCAAAGATAAGGGCCTTGAGAACCATCTTCCAGAATCGGATGAATCGGTCACATTTTCCTGTATACCTGGCCAACACAAACGCATCATACCATGCAGTTTGGGTGAGGCGGACTTAGCGTCTTGTACCATGTTTCGGTCTTACGCATGGCACAGTATGGCTTAATGACTTGATGGGATAAGTCCACCCCACCCATGAAGCAGTTGTAGTCCACTATGCAGCCAGGCTTGGTGATTGGGGCGATGGATCCAAAAACACAGCGATGACATCAGTGTCAGGGTAAATCTATCATAGTGGAAGGATTTGCATGTCTTCCTTGTTTTGGATCCACTCCTGAAGTTTGGCTTGCAAACACTGAAGTATTATACTGACCAAAACACAACTGACTGAATGAGGCTTTACTTGATTTTTTTCATTTAGTTGAGGGTAAAAAAAGAGCAAAAGCAGGCAAGCTTCATAAATTGAAGAGATGTTGTCAATGTGGGATTTGAACTTTAAACCCCAGCACTGAAAGGTGATGCTCTAACCACTAAGCTATAGTTTCAGCCAATCACGCAGCTGGAATTTTGATATATTTTAATCAGCAGGTGGCAAAAGAAGCAGCGCAACTGTATTTCACTTCCATTCTATTCAATGCTCCATTTTACTTCTGGCTTTCTGTTGGACAACTCTTTTCAGCAGGGGTGCTTGCATTTCTATACTATACAAACAAACAATCTACATACCATTATGCTGCATACACAAATCTTGCTGCCATATACTGCACACACAATTCATATCCCTATACATTGTTCCTGTTTCCGTTGTGCTAGGTGCTGCCAAGCCTACCATATGATGAAATGAGGATCCGTTCTCCTCTCCCCTGCAAAAGCACACTTTGATTGATGATGTGTATGAAATGGGAGTGCTGCTACTGGCTTGAAAAAGGATATTGGCCAGTCAACCTGTAGGACAAAAAGACAAAACCGAGAAGTGGAAACTGCCATGTTTGAGGTAACTATGCACAATGTACAATGCCCATGAGCAATCTCCCTTCCCGCGTTCACTAGTAAACCTCAGCTGTATTTATATGTCCGTAGTAAGAGAAACTTTGACCTTAGGGAGAGTGGGAGGCCTATGGAAAGGGACCTGGCTACTAAATGACCCACCCTCGCTGAAAACCCTACCCCTATAGAAACTCCAAACTAGAATAGAATATTTAGGAGTATTTTATTGGAAAGAAGTTGCTTGTGCCCCTTTTGACAGACACCAGCTCATTAGCATATATCGATGAGCAGGCCTCTGATTGGTTGGTGTGGTTGTTTACTTGTTAGAGAATCACCTTGAAGTGCTGTGGGTTGAAATCCTGCTTTGTCAACATCTGCACCATGAGAAGCTTGTTCTGCTTGCTTGTGCCAGTTACTGCATGTCTCCTAAATATAAACTCATAGGTTGATTGGTGCCTATTGAATTGACTGTAGAGTGCGTGTGATTTTGACATTTTTTTAACGTGTAGTTTGAGCTCATCTCTTATTTTTTTGCAGGAATTAATACAATGTAGGTATGAAAAATTAAATTTTTATGGTTTTTTTCACAAATGAGTTTTGTATAGGACAAACGTTTCATCTACAGTACAAGAAACGAATTAAATGCACCCTAACATTTTTGTTATCTCTATCTTTAAACACACACGACACCTATTTTGGAGTCTCCTTTTTTTTCTCAGTATGGTGTATTTCAGAAGGAAAATGTTGTTCAGGAATTATGCGGCAGATGTTACTGCCCTATGCAGTGCCCTCCCCTTCTGGATTCCCAAAGATAAGGGCCTTGAGAACCTTCTTCCAGAATCGGATAAATCGGTCACATTTTCCTGTATACCTGGCCAACGCAAACGCATCATACCATGCAGTTTGGGTGAGGCGGACTTAGCGTCTTGTACCATGTTTCGGTCTTACGCATGGCACCGTAGGGCTTAATGACTTGATGGGATAAGTCCACCCCACCCATGAAGCAGTTGTAGTCCACTATGCAGCCAGGCTTGGTGATTGGGGCGATCGATCCAAAAACACAGCGATGACATCAGTGTCAGCGTAAATCTATCATAGTGGAAGGATTTGCACGTCTTCCTTGTTTTGGATCCACTCCTGAAGTTTGGCTTGCAAACACTGAAGTATTATACTGACCAAAACACAACTGACTGAATGAGGCTTTACTTGACTTTTTTCATTTAGAAGAGGGTAAAAAAAGAGCACAAGCAGGCAAGCCTCATAAATTGAAGAGATGTTGTCAAGGTGGGATTTGAACTTTAAACCCCAGCACTGAAAGGCGATGCTCTAATCACTAAACTATAGTTTCAGCCAATCACGCAGCTGGCTTTTTGATATATTTTAATCAGCAGGTGGCAAAAGAAGCAGCGCAACTGTATTTCACTTCCATTCTATTCAATGCTCCATTTTACTTCTGGCTTTCTGTAGGACAACTCTTTTCAGCAGGGGTGCTTGCATTTCTATACTATACAAACAAGCAATCTACCCTTATGCTGTATACACAAATCTTGCTGCCATATACTGCACACACAATTCATATCCCTATACATTGTTCCTGTTTCCGTTGTGCTAGGTGCTGCCAAGCCTACCATATGATGGAATGATGATCCGTTCTCCTCTCCCCTGCAAAAGCACGCGATTGATGATCTGTAAGAGTGTATGAAATGGGAGTGCTGCTACTGGCTTGAAAAAGGATAGAGGCCAGTCAACCTCTAGGACAAAAAGACAAAACTGAGAAGTGGACACTGCCACATTTGTAATGGCAATGTACAATGCCCATGAACAATCTCCCTTCCCACATCCACTAGTACCACATCCCACATCCACATACACCATGAGAAGCTTGTTCTGCCTGCTTGTGCCAGTTACTGCATGTCTCCTAAATATAAACTCATAGGTTGATTGGTGCCTATTGAATTGACTGTAGAGTGCGTGTGATTTTGACATTTTTTTAACGTGTAGTTTGAGCTCATCTCTTATTTTTTTGCAGGAATTAATACAATATAGGTATGAAAAATTACATTTTTATGTTTTTTTTCACAAATGAGTTTTGTATAGGACAAACGTTTCATCTACAGTACAAGAAACGAAGTAAATGCACCCTGACATTTTTGTTATCTCTATCTTTAAACACACACGACACCTATTTTGGGGTCTCCTTTTTTTCTCAGTATGGGGTATTTCAGAGGGAAAATGTTGTTCAGGAATTATGCGGCAGATGTTACTGCCCTATGCAGTGCCCTCCCATTCTGATTTCCCAAAGATAAGGGCCTTGAGAACCATCTTCCAGAATCGGATGAATCGGTCACATTTTCCTGTATACCTGGCCAACACAAACGCATCATACCATGCAGTTTGGGTGAGGCGGACTTAGCGTCTTGTACCATGTTTCGGTCTTACGCATGGCACCGTAGGGCTTAATGACTTGATGGGATAAGTCCACCCCACCCATGAAGCAGTTGTAGTCCACTATGCAGCCAGGCTTGGTGATTGGGGCGATGGATCCAAAAACACAGCGATGACATCAGTGTCAGGGTAAATCTATCATAGTGGAAGGATTTGCATGTCTTCCTTGTTTTGGATCCACTCCTGAAGTTTGGCTTGCAAACACTGAAGTATTATACTGACCAAAACACAACTGACTGAATGAGGCTTTACTTGATTTTTTTCATTTAGTTGAGGGTAAAAAAAGAGCAAAAGCAGGCAAGCTTCATAAATTGAAGAGATGTTGTCAATGTGGGATTTGAACTTTAAACCCCAGCACTGAAAGGTGATGCTCTAACCACTAAGCTATAGTTTCAGCCAATCACGCAGCTGGAATTTTGATATATTTTAATCAGCAGGTGGCAAAAGAAGCAGCGCAACTGTATTTCACTTCCATTCTATTCAATGCTCCATTTTACTTCTGGCTTTCTGTTGGACAACTCTTTTCAGCAGGGGTGCTTGCATTTCTATACTATACAAACAAACAATCTACATACCATTATGCTGCATACACAAATCTTGCTGCCATATACTGCACACACAATTCATATCCCTATACATTGTTCCTGTTTCCGTTGTGCTAGGTGCTGCCAAGCCTACCATATGATGAAATGAGGATCCGTTCTCCTCTCCCCTGCAAAAGCACACTTTGATTGATGATGTGTATGAAATGGGAGTGCTGCTACTGGCTTGAAAAAGGATATTGGCCAGTCAACCTGTAGGACAAAAAGACAAAACCGAGAAGTGGAAACTGCCATGTTTGTGGTAACTATGCACAATGTACAATGCCCATGAGCAATCTCCCTTCCCACATTCACTAGTAAACCTCAGCTGTATTTATATGTCCGTAGTAAGAGAAACTTTGACCTTAGGGAGAGTGGGAGGCCTATGGAAAGGGACCTGGCTACTAAATGACCCACCCTCGCTGAAAACCCTACCCCTATAGAAACTCCAAACTAGAATAGAATATTTAGGAGTATTTTATTGGAAAGAAGTTGCTTGTGCCCCTTTTGACAGACACCAGCTCATTAGCATATATCGATGAGCAAGGCCTCTGATTGGTTGGTGTGGTTGTTTACTTGTTAGAGAATCACCTTGAAGTGCTGTGGCTTGAAATCCTGCTTTGTCAACATCTGCACCATGAGAAGCTTGTTCTGCTTGCTTGTGCCAGTTACTGCATGTCTCCTAAATATAAACTCATAGGTTGATTGGTGCCTATTGAATTGACTGTAGAGTGCGTGTGATTTTGACATTTTTTTAACGTGTAGTTTGAGCTCATCTCTTATTTTTTTGCAGGAATTAATACAATGTAGGTATGAAAAATTAAATTTTTATGGTTTTTTTCACAAATGAGTTTTGTATAGGACAAACGTTTCATCTACAGTACAAGAAACGAATTAAATGCACCCTAACATTTTTGTTATCTCTATCTTTAAACACACACGACACCTATTTTGGAGTCTCCTTTTTTTTCTCAGTATGGTGTATTTCAGAAGGAAAATGTTGTTCAGGAATTATGCGGCAGATGTTACTGCCCTATGCAGTGCCCTCCCCTTCTGGATTCCCAAAGATAAGGGCCTTGAGAACCTTCTTCCAGAATCGGATAAATCGGTCACATTTTCCTGTATACCTGGCCAACACAAACGCATCATACCATGCAGTTTGGGTGAGGCGGACTTAGCGTCTTGTACCATGTTTCGGTCTTACGCATGGCACCGTAGGGCTTAATGACTTGATGGGATAAGTCCACCCCACCCATGAAGCAGTTGTAGTCCACTATGCAGCCAGGCTTGGTGATTGGGGCGATCGATCCAAAAACACAGCGATGACATCAGTGTCAGCGTAAATCTATCATAGTGGAAGGATTTGCACGTCTTCCTTGTTTTGGATCCACTCCTGAAGTTTGGCTTGCAAACACTAAAGTATAATACTGACCAAAACACAACTGAGTGAATGAGGCTTTACTTGACTTTTTTCATTTAGAAGAGGGTAAAAAAAGAGCACAAGCAGGCAAGCCTCATAAATTGAAGAGATGTTGTCAAGGTGGGATTTGAACTTTAAACCCCAGCACTGAAAGGCGATGCTCTAATCACTAAGCTATAGTTTCAGCCAATCACGCAGCTGGCTTTTTGATATATTTTAATCAGCAGGTGGCAAAAGAAGCAGCGCAACTGTATTTCACTTCCATTCTATTCAATGCTCCATTTTACTTCTGGCTTTCTGTAGGACAACTCTTTTCAGCAGGGGTGCTTGCATTTCTATACTATACAAACAAGCAATCTACCCTTATGCTGTATACACAAATCTTGCTGCCATATACTGCACACACAATTCATATCCCTATACATTGTTCCTGTTTCCGTTGTGCTAGGTGCTGCCAAGCCTACCATATGATGGAATGATGATCCGTTCTCCTCTCCCCTGCAAAAGCACGCGATTGATGATCTGTAAGAGTGTATGAAATGGGAGTGCTGCTACTGGCTTGAAAAAGGATAGAGGCCAGTCAACCTCTAGGACAAAAAGACAAAACTGAGAAGTGGACACTGCCACATTTGTAATGGCAATGTACAATGCCCATGAACAATCTCCCTTCCCACATCCACTAGTACCACATCCCACATCCACATACACCATGAGAAGCTTGTTCTGCCTGCTTGTGCCAGTTACTGCATGTCTCCTAAATATAAACTCATAGGTTGATTGGTGCCTATTGAATTGACTGTAGAGTGCGTGTGATTTTGACATTTTTTTAACGTGTAGTTTGAGCTCATCTCTTATTTTTTTGCAGGAATTAATACAATATAGGTATGAAAAATTACATTTTTATGTTTTTTTTCACAAATGAGTTTTGTATAGGACAAACGTTTCATCTACAGTACAAGAAACGAAGTAAATGCACCCTGACATTTTTGTTATCTCTATCTTTAAACACACACGACACCTATTTTGGGGTCTCCTTTTTTTCTCAGTATGGGGTATTTCAGAGGGAAAATGTTGTTCAGGAATTATGCGGCAGATGTTACTGCCCTATGCAGTGCCCTCCCCTTCTGATTTCCCAAAGATAAGGGCCTTGAGAACCATCTTCCAGAATCGGATGAATCGGTCACATTTTCCTGTATACCTGGCCAACACAAACGCATCATACCATGCAGTTTGGGTGAGGCGGACTTAGCGTCTTGTACCATGTTTCGGTCTTACGCATGGCACCGTAGGGCTTAATGACTTGATGGAATAAGTCCACCCCACCCATGAAGCAGTTGTAGTCCACTATGCAGCCAGGCTTGGTGATTGGGGCGATCGATCAAAAAACACAGCGATGACATCAGTGTCAGGGTAAATCTATCATAGTGGAAGGATTTGCATGTCTTCCTTGTTTTGGATCCACTCCTGAAGTTTGGCTTGCAAACACTGAAGTATTATACTGACCAAAACACAACTGACTGAATGAGGCTTTACTTGATTTTTTTCATTTAGTTGAGGGTAAAAAAAGAGCAAAAGCAGGCAAGCCTCATAAATTGAAGAGATGTTGTCAATGTGGGATTTGAACTTTAAACCCCAGCACTGAAAGGTGATGCTCTAACCACTAAGCTATAGTTTCAACCAATCACGCAGCTGGAATTTTGATATATTTTAATGAGCAGGTGGCAAAAGAAGCAGCGCAACTGTATTTCACTTACATTCTATTCAATGCTCCATTTTACTTCTGGCTTTCTGTAGGACAACTCTTTTCAGCAGGGGTGCTTGCATTTCTATACTATACAAACAAGCAATCTACCCTTATGCTGTATACACAAATCTTGCTGCCATATACTGCACACACAATTCATATCCCTATACATTGTTCCTGTTTCCGTTGTGCTAGGTGCTGCCAAGCCTACCATATGATGGAATGATGATCCGTTCTCCTCTCCCCTGCAAAAGCACGCGATTGATGATCTGTAAGAGTGTATGAAATGGGAGTGCTGCTACTGGCTTGAAAAAGGATAGAGGCCAGTCAACCTCTAGGACAAAAAGACAAAACTGAGAAGTGGACACTGCCACATTTGTAATGGCAATGTACAATGCCCATGAACAATCTCCCTTCCCACATCCACTAGTACCACATCCCACATCCACATACACCATGAGAAGCTTGTTCTGCCTGCTTGTGCCAGTTACTGCATGTCTCCTAAATATAAACTCATAGGTTGATTGGTGCCTATTGAATTGACTGTAGAGTGCGTGTGATTTTGACATTTTTTTAACGTGTAGTTTGAGCTCATCTCTTATTTTTTTGCAGGAATTAATACAATATAGGTATGAAAAATTACATTTTTATGTTTTTTTTCACAAATGAGTTTTGTATAGGACAAACGTTTCATCTACAGTACAAGAAACGAAGTAAATGCACCCTGACATTTTTGTTATCTCTATCTTTAAACACACACGACACCTATTTTGGGGTCTCCTTTTTTTCTCAGTATGGGGTATTTCAGAGGGAAAATGTTGTTCAGGAATTATGCGGCAGATGTTACTGCCCTATGCAGTGCCCTCCCCTTCTGATTTCCCAAAGATAAGGGCCTTGAGAACCATCTTCCAGAATCGGATGAATCGGTCACATTTTCCTGTATACCTGGCCAACACAAACGCATCATACCATGCAGTTTGGGTGAGGCGGACTTAGCGTCTTGTACCATGTTTCGGTCTTACGCATGGCACCGTAGGGCTTAATGACTTGATGGGATAAGTCCACCCCACCCATGAAGCAGTTGTAGTCCACTATGCAGCCAGGCTTGGTGATTGGGGCGATCGATCCAAAAACACAGCGATGACATCAGTGTCAGGGTAAATCTATCATAGTGGAAGGATTTGCATGTCTTCCTTGTTTTGGATCCACTCCTGAAGTTTGGCTTGCAAACACTGAAGTATTATACTGACCAAAACACAACTGACTGAATGAGGCTTTACTTGACTTTTTTCATTTAGAAGAGGGTAAAAAAAGAGCACAAGCAGGCAAGCCTCATAAATTGAAGAAATGTTGTCAAGGTGGGATTTGAACTTTAAACCCCAGCACTGAAAGGCGATGCTCTAATCACTAAGCTATAGTTTCAGCCAATCACGCAGCTGGCTTTTTGATATATTTTAATCAGCAGGTGGCAAAAGAAGCAGCGCAACTGTATTTCACTTACATTCTATTCAATGCTCCATTTTACTTCTGGCTTTCTGTAGGACAACTCTTTTCAGCAGGGGTGCTTGCATTTCTATACTATACAAACAAGCAATCTACCCTTATGCTGTATACACAAATATTGCTGCCATATACTGCACACACAATTCATATCCCTATACATTGTTCCTGTTTCCGTTGTGCTAGGTGCTGCCAAGCCTACCATATGATGGAATGATGATCCGTTCTCCTCTCCCCTGCAAAAGCACGCGATTGATGATCTGTAAGAGTGTATGAAATGGGAGTGCTGCTACTGGCTTGAAAAAGGATAGAGGTCAGTCAACCTCTAGGACAAAAAGACAAAACTGAGAAGTGGACACTGCCACATTTGTAATGGCAATGTACAATGCCCATGAACAATCTCCCTTCCCACATCCACTAGTACCACATCCCACATCCACATACACCATGAGAAGCTTGTTCTGCCTGCTTGTGCCAGTTACTGCATGTCTCCTAAATATAAACTCATAGGTTGATTGGTGCCTATTGAATTGACTGTAGAGTGCGTGTGATTTTGACATTTTTTTAACGTGTAGTTTGAGCTCATCTCTTATTTTTTTGCAGGAATTAATACAATGTAGGTATGAAAAATTAAATTTTTATGGTTTTTTTCACAAATGAGTTTTGTATAGGACAAACGTTTCATCTACAGTACAAGAAACGAATTAAATGCACCCTAACATTTTTGTTATCTCTATCTTTAAACACACACGACACCTATTTTGGAGTCTCCTTTTTTTTCTCAGTATGGTGTATTTCAGAAGGAAAATGTTGTTCAGGAATTATGCGGCAGATGTTACTGCCCTATGCAGTGCCCTCCCCTTCTGGATTCCCAAAGATAAGGGCCTTGAGAACCTTCTTCCAGAATCGGATAAATCGGTCACATTTTCCTGTATACCTGGCCAACACAAACGCATCATACCATGCAGTTTGGGTGAGGCGGACTTAGCGTCTTGTACCATGTTTCGGTCTTACGCATGGCACCGTAGGGCTTAATGACTTGATGGGATAAGTCCACCCCACCCATGAAGCAGTTGTAGTCCACTATGCAGCCAGGCTTGGTGATTGGGGCGATCGATCCAAAAACACAGCGATGACATCAGTGTCAGCGTAAATCTATCATAGTGGAAGGATTTGCACGTCTTCCTTGTTTTGGATCCACTCCTGAAGTTTGGCTTGCAAACACTGAAGTATAATACTGACCAAAACACAACTGAGTGAATGAGGCTTTACTTGACTTTTTTCATTTAGAAGAGGGTAAAAAAAGAGCACAAGCAGACAAGCCTCATAAATTGAAGAGATGTTGTCAAGGTGGGATTTGAACTTTAAACCCCAGCACTGAAAGGCGATGCTCTAATCACTAAGCTATAGTTTCAGCCAATCACGCAGCTGGCTTTTTGATATATTTTAATCAGCAGGTGGCAAAAGAAGCAGCGCAACTGTATTTCACTTCCATTCTATTCAATGCTCCATTTTACTTCTGGCTTTCTGTAGGACAACTCTTTTCAGCAGGGGTGCTTGCATTTCTATACTATACAAACAAGCAATCTACCCTTATGCTGTATACACAAATCTTGCTGCCATATACTGCACACACAATTCATATCCCTATACATTGTTCCTGTTTCCGTTGTGCTAGGTGCTGCCAAGCCTACCATATGATGGAATGATGATCCGTTCTCCTCTCCCCTGCAAAAGCACGCGATTGATGATCTGTAAGAGTGTATGAAATGGGAGTGCTGCTACTGGCTTGAAAAAGGATAGAGGCCAGTCAACCTCTAGGACAAAAAGACAAAACTGAGAAGTGGACACTGCCACATTTGTAATGGCAATGTACAATGCCCATGAACAATCTCCCTTCCCACATCCACTAGTACCACATCCCACATCCACATACACCATGAGAAGCTTGTTCTGCCTGCTTGTGCCAGTTACTGCATGTCTCCTAAATATAAACTCATAGGTTGATTGGTGCCTATTGAATTGACTGTAGAGTGCGTGTGATTTTGACATTTTTTTAACGTGTAGTTTGAGCTCATCTCTTATTTTTTTGCAGGAATTAATACAATATAGGTATGAAAAATTACATTTTTATGTTTTTTTTCACAAATGAGTTTTGTATAGGACAAACGTTTCATCTACAGTACAAGAAACGAAGTAAATGCACCCTGACATTTTTGTTATCTCTATCTTTAAACACACACGACACCTATTTTGGGGTCTCCTTTTTTTCTCAGTATGGGGTATTTCAGAGGGAAAATGTTGTTCAGGAATTATGCGGCAGATGTTACTGCCCTATGCAGTGCCCTCCCCTTCTGATTTCCCAAAGATAAGGGCCTTGAGAACCATCTTCCAGAATCGGATGAATCGGTCACATTTTCCTGTATACCTGGCCAACACAAACGCATCATACCATGCAGTTTGGGTGAGGCGGACTTAGCGTCTTGTACCATGTTTCGGTCTTACGCATGGCACCGTAGGGCTTAATGACTTGATGGAATAAGTCCACCCCACCCATGAAGCAGTTGTAGTCCACTATGCAGCCAGGCTTGGTGATTGGGGCGATCGATCAAAAAACACAGCGATGACATCAGTGTCAGGGTAAATCTATCATAGTGGAAGGATTTGCATGTCTTCCTTGTTTTGGATCCACTCCTGAAGTTTGGCTTGCAAACACTGAAGTATTATACTGACCAAAACACAACTGACTGAATGAGGCTTTACTTGATTTTTTTCATTTAGTTGAGGGTAAAAAAAGAGCAAAAGCAGGCAAGCCTCATAAATTGAAGAGATGTTGTCAATGTGGGATTTGAACTTTAAACCCCAGCACTGAAAGGTGATGCTCTAACCACTAAGCTATAGTTTCAACCAATCACGCAGCTGGAATTTTGATATATTTTAATGAGCAGGTGGCAAAAGAAGCAGCGCAACTGTATTTCACTTACATTCTATTCAATGCTCCATTTTACTTCTGGCTTTCTGTAGGACAACTCTTTTCAGCAGGGGTGCTTGCATTTCTATACTATACAAACAAGCAATCTACCCTTATGCTGTATACACAAATCTTGCTGCCATATACTGCACACACAATTCATATCCCTATACATTGTTCCTGTTTCCGTTGTGCTAGGTGCTGCCAAGCCTACCATATGATGGAATGATGATCCGTTCTCCTCTCCCCTGCAAAAGCACGCGATTGATGATCTGTAAGAGTGTATGAAATGGGAGTGCTGCTACTGGCTTGAAAAAGGATAGAGGCCAGTCAACCTCTAGGACAAAAAGACAAAACTGAGAAGTGGACACTGCCACATTTGTAATGGCAATGTACAATGCCCATGAACAATCTCCCTTCCCACATCCACTAGTACCACATCCCACATCCACATACACCATGAGAAGCTTGTTCTGCCTGCTTGTGCCAGTTACTGCATGTCTCCTAAATATAAACTCATAGGTTGATTGGTGCCTATTGAATTGACTGTAGAGTGCGTGTGATTTTGACATTTTTTTAACGTGTAGTTTGAGCTCATCTCTTATTTTTTTGCAGGAATTAATACAATATAGGTATGAAAAATTACATTTTTATGTTTTTTTTCACAAATGAGTTTTGTATAGGACAAACGTTTCATCTACAGTACAAGAAACGAAGTAAATGCACCCTGACATTTTTGTTATCTCTATCTTTAAACACACACGACACCTATTTTGGGGTCTCCTTTTTTTCTCAGTATGGGGTATTTCAGAGGGAAAATGTTGTTCAGGAATTATGCGGCAGATGTTACTGCCCTATGCAGTGCCCTCCCCTTCTGATTTCCCAAAGATAAGGGCCTTGAGAACCATCTTCCAGAATCGGATGAATCGGTCACATTTTCCTGTATACCTGGCCAACACAAACGCATCATACCATGCAGTTTGGGTGAGGCGGACTTAGCGTCTTGTACCATGTTTCGGTCTTACGCATGGCACCGTAGGGCTTAATGACTTGATGGGATAAGTCCACCCCACCCATGAAGCAGTTGTAGTCCACTATGCAGCCAGGCTTGGTGATTGGGGCGATCGATCCAAAAACACAGCGATGACATCAGTGTCAGGGTAAATCTATCATAGTGGAAGGATTTGCATGTCTTCCTTGTTTTGGATCCACTCCTGAAGTTTGGCTTGCAAACACTGAAGTATTATACTGACCAAAACACAACTGACTGAATGAGGCTTTACTTGACTTTTTTCATTTAGAAGAGGGTAAAAAAAGAGCACAAGCAGGCAAGCCTCATAAATTGAAGAAATGTTGTCAAGGTGGGATTTGAACTTTAAACCCCAGCACTGAAAGGCGATGCTCTAATCACTAAGCTATAGTTTCAGCCAATCACGCAGCTGGCTTTTTGATATATTTTAATCAGCAGGTGGCAAAAGAAGCAGCGCAACTGTATTTCACTTACATTCTATTCAATGCTCCATTTTACTTCTGGCTTTCTGTAGGACAACTCTTTTCAGCAGGGGTGCTTGCATTTCTATACTATACAAACAAGCAATCTACCCTTATGCTGTATACACAAATATTGCTGCCATATACTGCACACACAATTCATATCCCTATACATTGTTCCTGTTTCCGTTGTGCTAGGTGCTGCCAAGCCTACCATATGATGGAATGATGATCCGTTCTCCTCTCCCCTGCAAAAGCACGCGATTGATGATCTGTAAGAGTGTATGAAATGGGAGTGCTGCTACTGGCTTGAAAAAGGATAGAGGTCAGTCAACCTCTAGGACAAAAAGACAAAACTGAGAAGTGGACACTGCCACATTTGTAATGGCAATGTACAATGCCCATGAACAATCTCCCTTCCCACATCCACTAGTACCACATCCCACATCCACATACACCATGAGAAGCTTGTTCTGCCTGCTTGTGCCAGTTACTGCATGTCTCCTAAATATAAACTCATAGGTTGATTGGTGCCTATTGAATTGACTGTAGAGTGCGTGTGATTTTGACATTTTTTTAACGTGTAGTTTGAGCTCATCTCTTATTTTTTTGCAGGAATTAATACAATGTAGGTATGAAAAATTAAATTTTTATGGTTTTTTTCACAAATGAGTTTTGTATAGGACAAACGTTTCATCTACAGTACAAGAAACGAATTAAATGCACCCTAACATTTTTGTTATCTCTATCTTTAAACACACACGACACCTATTTTGGAGTCTCCTTTTTTTTCTCAGTATGGTGTATTTCAGAAGGAAAATGTTGTTCAGGAATTATGCGGCAGATGTTACTGCCCTATGCAGTGCCCTCCCCTTCTGGATTCCCAAAGATAAGGGCCTTGAGAACCTTCTTCCAGAATCGGATAAATCGGTCACATTTTCCTGTATACCTGGCCAACACAAACGCATCATACCATGCAGTTTGGGTGAGGCGGACTTAGCGTCTTGTACCATGTTTCGGTCTTACGCATGGCACCGTAGGGCTTAATGACTTGATGGGATAAGTCCACCCCACCCATGAAGCAGTTGTAGTCCACTATGCAGCCAGGCTTGGTGATTGGGGCGATGGATCCAAAAACACAGCGATGACATCAGTGTCAGCGTAAATCTATCATAGTGGAAGGATTTGCACGTCTTCCTTGTTTTGGATCCACTCCTGAAGTTTGGCTTGCAAACACTGAAGTATAATACTGACCAAAACACAACTGAGTGAATGAGGCTTTACTTGACTTTTTTCATTTAGAAGAGGGTAAAAAAAGAGCACAAGCAGGCAAGCCTCATAAATTGAAGAGATGTTGTCAAGGTGGGATTTGAACTTTAAACCCCAGCACTGAAAGGCGATGCTCTAATCACTAAGCTATAGTTTCAGCCAATCACGCAGCTGGCTTTTTGATATATTTTAATCAGCAGGTGGCAAAAGAAGCAGCGCAACTGTATTTCACTTCCATTCTATTCAATGCTCCATTTTACTTCTGGCTTTCTGTAGGACAACTCTTTTCAGCAGGGGTGCTTGCATTTCTATACTATACAAACAAGCAATCTACCCTTATGCTGTATACACAAATCTTGCTGCCATATACTGCACACACAATTCATATCCCTATACATTGTTCCTGTTTCCGTTGTGCTAGGTGCTGCCAAGCCTACCATATGATGGAATGATGATCCGTTCTCCTCTCCCCTGCAAAAGCACGCGATTGATGATCTGTAAGAGTGTATGAAATGGGAGTGCTGCTACTGGCTTGAAAAAGGATAGAGGCCAGTCAACCTCTAGGACAAAAAGACAAAACTGAGAAGTGGACACTGCCACATTTGTAATGGCAATGTACAATGCCCATGAACAATCTCCCTTCCCACATCCACTAGTACCACATCCCACATCCACATACACCATGAGAAGCTTGTTCTGCCTGCTTGTGCCAGTTACTGCATGTCTCCTAAATATAAACTCATAGGTTGATTGGTGCCTATTGAATTGACTGTAGAGTGCGTGTGATTTTGACATTTTTTTAACGTGTAGTTTGAGCTCATCTCTTATTTTTTTGCAGGAATTAATACAATATAGGTATGAAAAATTACATTTTTATGTTTTTTTTCACAAATGAGTTTTGTATAGGACAAACGTTTCATCTACAGTACAAGAAACGAAGTAAATGCACCCTGACATTTTTGTTATCTCTATCTTTAAACACACACGACACCTATTTTGGGGTCTCCTTTTTTTCTCAGTATGGGGTATTTCAGAGGGAAAATGTTGTTCAGGAATTATGCGGCAGATGTTACTGCCCTATGCAGTGCCCTCCCCTTCTGATTTCCCAAAGATAAGGGCCTTGAGAACCATCTTCCAGAATCGGATGAATCGGTCACATTTTCCTGTATACCTGGCCAACACAAACGCATCATACCATGCAGTTTGGGTGAGGCAGACTTAGCGTCTTGTACCATGTTTCGGTCTTACGCATGGCACCGTAGGGCTTAATGACTTGATGGGATAAGTCCACCCCACCCATGAAGCAGTTGTAGTCCACTATGCAGCCAGGCTTGGTGATTGGGGCGATCGATCCAAAAACACAGCGATGACATCAGTGTCAGGGTAAATCTATCATAGTGGAAGGATTTGCATGTCTTCCTTGTTTTGGATCCACTCCTGAAGTTTGGCTTGCAAACACTGAAGTATAATACTGACCAAAACACAACTGAGTGAATGAGGCTTTACTTGACTTTTTTCATTTAGAAGAGGGTAAAAAAAGAGCACAAGCAGGCAAGCCTCATAAATTGAAGAGATGTTGTCAAGGTGGGATTTGAACTTTAAACCCCAGCACTGAAAGGCGATGCTCTAATCACTAAGCTATAGTTTCAGCCAATCACGCAGCTGGCTTTTTGATATATTTTAATCAGCAGGTGGCAAAAGAAGCAGCGCAACTGTATTTCACTTCCATTCTATTCAATGCTCCATTTTACTTCAGGCTTTCTGTTGGACAACTCTTTTCAGCAGGGGTGCTTGCATTTCTATACTATACAAACAAACAATCTACATACCATTATGCTGCATACACAAATCTTGCTGCCATATACTGCACACACAATTCATATCCCTATACATTGTTCCTGTTTCCGTTGTGCTAGGTGCTGCCAAGCCTACCATATGATAAAATGAGGATCCGTTCTCCTCTCCCCTGCAAAAGCACACTTTGATTGATGATGTGTATGAAATGGGAGTGCTGCTACTGGCTTGAAAAAGAATATTGGCCAGTCAACCTGTAGGACAAAAAGACAAAACCGAGAAGTGGAAACTGCCATGTTTGTGGTAGCTATGCACAATGTACAATGCCCATGAGCAATCTCCCTTCCCACATTCACTAGTAAACCTCAGCTGTATTTATATGTCCGTAGTAAGAGAAACTTTGACCTTAGGGAGAGTGGGAGGCCTATGGAAAGGGACCTGGCTACTAAATGACCCACCCTCGCTGAAAACCCTACCCCTATAGAAACTCCAAACTAGAATAGAATATTTAGGAGTATTTTATTGGAAAGAAGTTGCTTGTGCCCCTTTTGACAGACACCAGCTCATTAGCATATATCGATGAGCAAGGCCTCTGATTGGTTGGTTTGGTTGTTTACTTGTTAGAGAATCACCTTGAAGTGCTGTGGGTTGAAATCCTGCTTTGTCAACATCTGCACCATGAGGAGCTTGTTCTGCTTGCTTGTGCCAGTTACTGCATGTCTCCTAAATATAAACTCATAGGTTGATTGGTGCCTATTGAATTGACTGTAGAGTGCGTGTGATTTTGAAATTTTTTTAACGTGTAGTTTGAGCTCATCTCTTATTTTTTTGCAGGAATTAATACAATGTAGGTATGAAAAATTAAATTTTTATGGTTTTTTTCACAAATGAGTTTTGTATAGGACAAACGTTTCATCTACAGTACAAGAAACGAATTAAATGCACCCTAACATTTTTGTTATCTCTATCTTTAAACACACACGACACCTATTTTGGAGTCTCCTTTTTTTTCTCAGTATGGTGTATTTCAGAAGGAAAATGTTGTTCAGGAATTATGCGGCAGATGTTACTGCCCTATGCAGTGCCCTCCCCTTCTGGATTCCCAAAGATAAGGGCCTTGAGAACCTTCTTCCAGAATCGGATAAATCGGTCACATTTTCCTGTATACCTGGCCAACACAAACGCATCATACCATGCAGTTTGGGTGAGGCGGACTTAGCGTCTTGTACCATGTTTCGGTCTTACGCATGGCACCGTAGGGCTTAATGACTTGATGGGATAAGTCCACCCCACCCATGAAGCAGTTGTAGTCCACTATGCAGCCAGGCTTGGTGATTGGGGCGATCGATCCAAAAACACAGCGATGACATCAGTGTCAGCGTAAATCTATCATAGTGGAAGGATTTGCACGTCTTCCTTGTTTTGGATCCACTCCTGAAGTTTGGCTTGCAACACTGAAGTATAATACTGACCAAAACACAACTGAGTGAATGAGGCTTTACTTGACTTTTTTCATTTAGAAGAGGGTAAAAAAAGAGCACAAGCAGGCAAGCCTCATAAATTGAAGAGATGTTGTCAAGGTGGGATTTGAACTTTAAACCCCAGCACTGAAAGGCGATGCTCTAATCACTAAGCTATAGTTTCAGCCAATCACGCAGCTGGCTTTTTGATATATTTTAATCAGCAGGTGGCAAAAGAAGCAGCGCAACTGTATTTCACTTCCATTCTATTCAATGCTCCATTTTACTTCTGGCTTTCTGTAGGACAACTCTTTTCAGCAGGGGTGCTTGCATTTCTATACTATACAAACAAGCAATCTACCCTTATGCTGTATACACAAATCTTGCTGCCATATACTGCACACACAATTCATATCCCTATACATTGTTCCTGTTTCCGTTGTGCTAGGTGCTGCCAAGCCTACCATATGATGGAATGATGATCCGTTCTCCTCTCCCCTGCAAAAGCACGCGATTGATGATCTGTAAGAGTGTATGAAATGGGAGTGCTGCTACTGGCTTGAAAAAGGATAGAGGCCAGTCAACCTCTAGGACAAAAAGACAAAACTGAGAAGTGGACACTGCCACATTTGTAATGGCAATGTACAATGCCCATGAACAATCTCCCTTCCCACATCCACTAGTACCACATCCCACATCCACATACACCATGAGAAGCTTGTTCTGCCTGCTTGTGCCAGTTACTGCATGTCTCCTAAATATAAACTCATAGGTTGATTGGTGCCTATTGAATTGACTGTAGAGTGCGTGTGATTTTGAAATTTTTTTAACGTGTAGTTTGAGCTCATCTCTTATTTTTTTGCAGGAATTAATACAATATAGGTATGAAAAATTACATTTTTATGTTTTTTTTCACAAATGAGTTTTGTATAGGACAAACGTTTCATCTACAGTACAAGAAACGAAGTAAATGCACCCTGACATTTTTGTTATCTCTATCTTTAAACACACACGACACCTATTTTGGGGTCTCCTTTTTTTCTCAGTATGGGGTATTTCAGAGGGAAAATGTTGTTCAAGAATTATGCGGCAGATGTTACTGCCCTATGCAGTGCCCTCCCCTTCTGATTTCCCAAAGATAAGGGCCTTGAGAACCATCTTCCAGAATCGGATGAATCGGTCACATTTTCCTGTATACCTGGCCAACACAAACGCATCATACCATGCAGTTTGGGTGAGGCGGACTTAGCGTCTTGTACCATGTTTCGGTCTTACGCATGGCACCGTAGGGCTTAATGACTTGATGGGATAAGTCCACCCCACCCATGAAGCAGTTGTAGTCCACTATGCAGCCAGGCTTGGTGATTGGGGCGATCGATCCAAAAACACAGCGATGACATCAGTGTCAGGGTAAATCTATCATAGTGGAAGGATTTGCATGTCTTCCTTGTTTTGGATCCACTCCTGAAGTTTGGCTTGCAAACACTGAAGTATTATACTGACCAAAACACAACTGACTGAATGAGGCTTTACTTGATTTTTTTTCATTTAGTTGAGGGTAAAAAAAGAGCAAAAGCAGGCAAGCTTCATAAATTGAAGAGATGTTGTCAAGGTGGGATTTGAACTTTAAACCCCAGCACTGAAAGGTGATGCTCTAACCACTAAGCTATAGTTTCAACCAATCACGCAGCTGGAATTTTGATATATTTTAATGAGCAGGTGGCAAAAGAAGCAGCGTAACTGTATTTCACTTCCATTCTATTCAATGCTCCATTTTACTTCTGGCTTTCTGTAGGACAACTCTTTTCAGCAGGTGTGCTTGCATTTCTATACTATACAAACAAACAATCTACATACCATTATGCTGCATACACAAATCTTGCTGCCATATACTGCACACACAATTCATATCCCTATACATTGTTCCTGTTTCCGTTGTGCTAGGTGCTGCCAAGCCTACCATATGATGAAATGAGGATCCGTTCTCCTCTCCCCTGCAAAAGCACACTTTGATTGATGATGTGTATGAAATGGGAGTGCTGCTACTGGCTTGAAAAAGGATATTGGCCAGTCAACCTGTAGGACAAAAAGACAAAACCGAGAAGTGGAAACTGCCATGTTTGTGGTGGCTATGCACAATGTACAATGCCCATGAGCAATCTCCCTTCCCACATTCACTAGTAAACCTCAGCTGTATTTATATGTCCGTAGTAAGAGAAACTTTGACCTTAGGGAGAGTGGGAGGCCTATGGAAAGGGACCTGGCTACTAAATGACCCACCCTCGCTGAAAACCCTACCCCTATAGAAACTCCAAACTAGAATAGAATATTTAGGAGTATTTTATTGGAAAGAAGTTGCTTGTGCCCCTTTTGACAGACACCAGCTCATTAGCATATATCGATGAGCAAGGCCTCTGATTGGTTGGTGTGGTTGTTTACTTGTTAGAGAATCACCTTGAAGTGCTGTGGGTTGAAATCCTGCTTTGTCAACATCTGCACCATGAGGAGCTTGTTCTGCTTGCTTGTGCCAGTTACTGCATGTCTCCTAAATATAAACTCATAGGTTGATTGGTGCCTATTGAATTGACTGTAGAGTGCGTGTGATTTTGACATTTTTTTAACGTGTAGTTTGAGCTCATCTCTTATTTTTTTGCAGGAATTAATACAATATAGGTATGAAAAATTACATTTTTATGTTTTTTTTCACAAATGAGTTTTGTATAGGACAAACGTTTCATCTACAGTACAAGAAACGAAGTAAATGCACCCTGACATTTTTGTTATCTCTATCTTTAAACACACACGACACCTATTTTGGGGTCTCCTTTTTTTCTCAGTATGGGGTATTTCAGAGGGAAAATGTTGTTCAGGAATTATGCGGCAGATGTTACTGCCATATGCAGTGCCCTCCCCTTCTGATTTCCCAAAGATAAGGGCCTTGAGAACCATCTTCCAGAATCGGATGAATCGGTCACATTTTCCTGTATACCTGGCCAACACAAACGCATCATACCATTCCTTTTGGGTGAGGCGGACTTAGCGTCTTGTACCATGTTTCGGTCTTACGCATGGCACCGTAGGGCTTAATGACTTGATGGGATAAGTCCACCCCACCCATGAAGCAGTTGTAGTCCACTATGCAGCCAGGCTTGGTGATTGGGGCGATCGATCCAAAAACACAGCGATGACATCAGTGTCAGGATAAATCTATCATAGTGGAAGGATTTGCACGTCTTCCTTGTTTTGGATCCACTCCTGAAGTTTGGCTTGCAAACACTGAAGTATTATACTGACCAAAACACAACTGACTGAATGAGGCTTTACTTGATTTTTTTCATTTAGTTGAGGGTAAAAAAAGAGCAAAAGCAGGCAAGCTTCATAAATTGAAGAGATGTTGTCAAGGTGGGATTTGAACTTTAAACCCCAGCACTGAAAGGTGATGCTCTAACCACTAAGCTATAGTTTCAGCCAATCACGCAGCTGGAATTTTGATATATTTTAATGAGCAGGTGGCAAAAGAAGCAGCGTAACTGTATTTCACTTCCATTCTATTCAATGCTCCATTTTACTTCTGGCTTTCTGTAGGACAACTCTTTTCAGCAGGGGTGCTTGCATTTCTATACTATACAAACAAGCAATCTACCCTTATGCTGTATACACAAATCTTGCTGCCATATACTGCACACACAATTCATATCCCTATACATTGTTCCTGTTTCCGTTGTGCTAGGTGCTGCCAAGCCTACCATATGATGGAATGATGATCCGTTCTCCTCTCCCCTGCAAAAGCACGCGATTGATGATCTGTAAGAGTGTATGAAATGGGAGTGCTGCTACTGGCTTGAAAAAGGATAGAGGCCAGTCAACCTCTAGGACAAAAAGACAAAACTGAGAAGTGGACACTGCCACATTTGTAATGGCAATGTACAATGCCCATGAACAATCTCCCTTCCCACATCCACTAGTACCACATCCCACATCCACATACACCATGAGAAGCTTGTTCTGCCTGCTTGTGCCAGTTACTGCATGTCTCCTAAATATAAACTCATAGGTTGATTGGTGCCTATTGAATTGACTGTAGAGTGCGTGTGATTTTGACATTTTTTTAACGTGTAGTTTGAGCTCATCTCTTATTTTTTTGCAGGAATTAATACAATATAGGTATGAAAAATTACATTTTTATGTTTTTTTTCACAAATGAGTTTTGTATAGGACAAACGTTTCATCTACAGTACAAGAAACGAAGTAAATGCACCCTGACATTTTTGTTATCTCTATCTTTAAACACACACGACACCTATTTTGGGGTCTCCTTTTTTTCTCAGTATGGGGTATTTCAGAGGGAAAATGTTGTTCAGGAATTATGCGGCAGATGTTACTGCCCTATGCAGTGCCCTCCCCTTCTGATTTCCCAAAGATAAGGGCCTTGAGAACCATCTTCCAGAATCGGATGAATCGGTCACATTTTCCTGTATACCTGGCCAACACAAACGCATCATACCATGCAGTTTGGGTGAGGCGGACTTAGCGTCTTGTACCATGTTTCGGTCTTACGCATGGCACCGTAGGGCTTAATGACTTGATGGGATAAGTCCACCCCACCCATGAAGCAGTTGTAGTCCACTATGCAGCCAGGCTTGGTGATTCGGGCGATGGATCCAAAAACACAGCGATGACATCAGTGTCAGGGTAAATCTATCATAGTGGAAGGATTTGCATGTCTTCCTTGTTTTGGATCCACTCCTGAAGTTTGGCTTGCAAACACTGAAGTATTATACTGACCAAAACACAACTGACTGAATGAGGCTTTACTTGATTTTTTTCATTTAGTTGAGGGTAAAAAAAGAGCAAAAGCAGGCAAGCTTCATAAATTGAAGAGATGTTGTCAATGTGGGATTTGAACTTTAAACCCCAGCACTGAAAGGTGATGCTCTAACCACTAAGCTATAGTTTCAGCCAATCACGCAGCTGGAATTTTGATATATTTTAATTAGCAGGTGGCAAAAGAAGCAGCGCAACTGTATTTCACTTCCATTCTATTCAATGCTCCATTTTACTTCTGGCTTTCTCTTGGACAACTCTTTTCAGCAGGGGTGCTTGCATTTCTATACTATACAAACAAACAATCTACATACCATTATGCTGCATACACAAATCTTGCTGCCATATACTGCACACACAATTCATATCCCTATACATTGTTCCTGTTTCCGTTGTGCTAGGTGCTGCCAAGCCTACCATATTATGAAATGAGGATCCGTTCTCCTCTCCCCTGCAAAAGCACACTTTGATTGATGATGTGTATGAAATGGGAGTGCTGCTACTGGCTTGAAAAAGGATATTGGCCAGTCAACCTGTAGGACAAAAAGACAAAACTGAGAAGTGGAAACTGCCATGTTTGTGGTAACTATGCACAATGTACAATGCCCATGAGCAATCTCCCTTCCCACATTCACTAGTAAACCTCAGCTGTATTTATATGTCCGTAGTAAGAGAAACTTTGACCTTAGGGAGAGTGGGAGGCCTATGGAAAGGGACCTGGCTACTAAATGACCCACCCTCGCTGAAAACCCTACCCCTATAGAAACTCCAAACTAGAATAGAATATTTAGGAGTATTTTATTGGAAAGAAGTTGCTTGTGCCCCTTTTGACAGACACCAGCTCATTAGCATATATCGATGAGCAAGGCCTCTGATTGGTTGGTGTGGTTGTTTACTTGTTAGAGAATCACCTTGAAGTGCTGTGGGTTGAAATCCTGCTTTGTCAACATCTGCACCATGAGAAGCTTGTTCTGCTTGCTTGTGCCAGTTACTGCATGTCTCCTAAATATAAACTCATAGGTTGATTGGTGCCTATTGAATTGACTGTAGAGTGCGTGTGATTTTGACATTTTTTTAACGTGTAGTTTGAGCTCATCTCTTATTTTTTTGCAGGAATTAATACAATATAGGTATGAAAAATTACATTTTTATGTTTTTTTTCACAAATGAGTTTTGTATAGGACAAACGTTTCATCTACAGTACAAGAAACGAAGTAAATGCACCCTGACATTTTTGTTATCTCTATCTTTAAACACACACGACACCTATTTTGGGGTCTCCTTTTTTTCTCAGTATGGGGTATTTCAGAGGGAAAATGTTGTTCAGGAATTATGCGGCAGATGTTACTGCCATATGCAGTGCCCTCCCCTTCTGATTTCCCAAAGATAAGGGCCTTGAGAACCATCTTCCAGAATCGGATGAATCGGTCACATTTTCCTGTATACCTGGCCAACACAAACGCATCATACCATTCCTTTTGGGTGAGGCGGACTTAGCGTCTTGTACCATGTTTCGGTCTTACGCATGGCACCGTAGGGCTTAATGACTTGATGGGATAAGTCCACCCCACCCATGAAGCAGTTGTAGTCCACTATGCAGCCAGGCTTGGTGATTGGGGCGATCGATCCAAAAACACAGCGATGACATCAGTGTCAGGATAAATCTATCATAGTGGAAGGATTTGCACGTCTTCCTTGTTTTGGATCCACTCCTGAAGTTTGGCTTGCAAACACTGAAGTATTATACTGACCAAAACACAACTGACTGAATGAGGCTTTACTTGATTTTTTTCATTTAGTTGAGGGTAAAAAAAGAGCAAAAGCAGGCAAGCTTCATAAATTGAAGAGATGTTGTCAAGGTGGGATTTGAACTTTAAACCCCAGCACTGAAAGGTGATGCTCTAACCACTAAGCTATAGTTTCAGCCAATCACGCAGCTGGAATTTTGATATATTTTAATGAGCAGGTGGCAAAAGAAGCAGCGTAACTGTATTTCACTTCCATTCTATTCAATGCTCCATTTTACTTCTGGCTTTCTGTAGGACAACTCTTTTCAGCAGGGGTGCTTGCATTTCTATACTATACAAACAAGCAATCTACCCTTATGCTGTATACACAAATCTTGCTGCCATATACTGCACACACAATTCATATCCCTATACATTGTTCCTGTTTCCGTTGTGCTAGGTGCTGCCAAGCCTACCATATGATGGAATGATGATCCGTTCTCCTCTCCCCTGCAAAAGCACGCGATTGATGATCTATAAGAGTGTATGAAATGGGAGTGCTGCTACTGGCTTGAAAAAGGATAGAGGCCAGTCAACCTCTAGGACAAAAAGACAAAACTGAGAAGTGGACACTGCCACATTTGTATTGGCAATGTACAATGCCCATGAACAATCTCCCTTCCCACATCCACTAGTACCACATCCCACATCCACATACACCATGAGAAGCTTGTTCTGCCTGCTTGTGCCAGTTACTGCATGTCTCCTAAATATAAACTCATAGGTTGATTGGTGCCTATTGAATTGACTGTAGAGTGCGTGTGATTTTGACATTTTTTTAACGTGTAGTTTGAGCTCATCTCTTATTTTTTTGCAGGAATTAATACAATATAGGTATGAAAAATTACATTTTTATGTTTTTTTTCACAAATGAGTTTTGTATAGGACAAACGTTTCATCTACAGTACAAGAAACGAAGTAAATGCACCCTGACATTTTTGTTATCTCTATCTTTAAACACACACGACACCTATTTTGGGGTCTCCTTTTTTTCTCAGTATGGGGTATTTCAGAGGGAAAATGTTGTTCAGGAATTATGCGGCAGATGTTACTGCCCTATGCAGTGCCCTCCCCTTCTGATTTCCCAAAGATAAGGGCCTTGAGAACCATCTTCCAGAATCGGATGAATCGGTCACATTTTCCTGTATACCTGGCCAACACAAACGCATCATACCATGCAGTTTGGGTGAGGCGGACTTAGCGTCTTGTACCATGTTTCGGTCTTACGCATGGCACCGTAGGGCTTAATGACTTGATGGGATAAGTCCACCCCACCCATGAAGCAGTTGTAGTCCACTATGCAGCCAGGCTTGGTGATTGGGGCGATGGATCCAAAAACACAGCGATGACATCAGTGTCAGGGTAAATCTATCATAGTGGAAGGATTTGCATGTCTTCCTTGTTTTGGATCCACTCCTGAAGTTTGGCTTGCAAACACTGAAGTATTATACTGACCAAAACACAACTGACTGAATGAGGCTTTACTTGATTTTTTTCATTTAGTTGAGGGTAAAAAAAGAGCAAAAGCAGGCAAGCTTCATAAATTGAAGAGATGTTGTCAATGTGGGATTTGAACTTTAAACCCCAGCACTGAAAGGTGATGCTCTAACCACTAAGCTATAGTTTCAGCCAATCACGCAGCTGGAATTTTGATATATTTTAATCAGCAGGTGGCAAAAGAAGCAGCGCAACTGTATTTCACTTCCATTCTATTCAATGCTCCATTTTACTTCTGGCTTTCTCTTGGACAACTCTTTTCAGCAGGGGTGCTTGCATTTCTATACTATACAAACAAACAATCTACATACCATTATGCTGCATACACAAATCTTGCTGCCATATACTGCACACACAATTCATATCCCTATACATTGTTCCTGTTTCCGTTGTGCTAGGTGCTGCCAAGCCTACCATATGATGAAATGAGGATCCGTTCTCCTCTCCCCTGCAAAAGCACACTTTGATTGATGATGTGTATGAAATGGGAGTGCTGCTACTGGCTTGAAAAAGGATATTGGCCAGTCAACCTGTAGGACAAAAAGACAAAACCGAGAAGTGGAAACTGCCATGTTTGTGGTAACTATGCACAATGTACAATGCCCATGAGCAATCTCCCTTCCCACATTCACTAGTAAACCTCAGCTGTATTTATATGTCCGTAGTAAGAGAAACTTTGACCTTAGGGAGAGTGGGAGGCCTATGGAAAGGGACCTGGCTACTAAATGACCCACCCTCGCTGAAAACCCTACCCCTATAGAAACTCCAAACTAGAATAGAATATTTAGGAGTATTTTATTGGAAAGAAGTTGCTTGTGCCCCTTTTGACAGACACCAGCTCATTAGCATATATCGATGAGCAAGGCCTCTGATTGGTTGGTGTGATTGTTTACTTGTTAGAGAATCACCTTGAAGTGCTGTGGGTTGAAATCCTGCTTTGTCAACATCTGCACCATGAGAAGCTTGTTCTGCCTGCTTGTGCCAGTTACTGCATGTCTCCTAAATATAAACTCATAGGTTGATTGGTGCCTATTGAATTGACTGTAGAGTGCGTGTGATTTTGACATTTTTTTAACGTGTAGTTTGAGCTCATCTCTTATTTTTTTGCAGGAATTAATACAATGTAGGTATGAAAAATTAAATTTTTATGTTTTTTTTCACAAATGAGTTTTGTATAGGACAAACGTTTCATCTACAGTACAAGAAACGAATTAAATGCACCCTAACATTTTTGTTATCTCTATCTTTAAACACACACGACACCTATTTTGGAGTCTCCTTTTTTTTCTCAGTATGGTGTATTTCAGAAGGAAAATGTTGTTCAGGAATTATGCGGCAGATGTTACTGCCCTATGCAGTGCCCTCCCCTTCTGGATTCCCAAAGATAAGGGCCTTGAGAACCTTCTTCCAGAATCGGATAAATCGGTCACATTTTCCTGTATACCTGGCCAACACAAACGCATCATACCATGCAGTTTGGGTGAGGCGGACTTAGCGTCTTGTACCATGTTTCGGTCTTACGCATGGCACCGTAGGGCTTAATGACTTGATGGGATAAGTCCACCCCACCCATGAAGCAGTTGTAGTCCACTATGCAGCCAGGCTTGGTGATTGGGGCGATCGATCCAAAAACACAGCGATGACATCAGTGTCAGCGTAAATCTATCATAGTGGAAGGATTTGCACGTCTTCCTTGTTTTGGATCCACTCCTGAAGTTTGGCTTGCAAACACTGAAGTATAATACTGACCAAAACACAACTGAGTGAATGAGGCTTTACTTGACTTTTTTCATTTAGAAGAGGGTAAAAAAAGAGCACAAGCAGGCAAGCCTCATAAATTGAAGAGATGTTGTCAAGGTGGGATTTGAACTTTAAACCCCAGCACTGAAAGGCGATGCTCTAATCACTAAGCTATAGTTTCAGCCAATCACGCAGCTGGCTTTTTGATATATTTTAATCAGCAGGTGGCAAAAGAAGCAGCGCAACTTTATTTCACTTACATTCTATTCAATGCTCCATTTTACTTCTGGCTTTCTGTAGGACAACTCTTTTCAGCAGGGGTGCTTGCATTTCTATACTATACAAACAAGCAATCTACCCTTATGCTGTATACACAAATCTTGCTGCCATATACTGCACACACAATTCATATCCCTATACATTGTTCCTGTTTCCGTTGTGCTAGGTGCTGCCAAGCCTACCATATGATGGAATGATGATCCGTTCTCCTCTCCCCTGCAAAAGCACGCGATTGATGATCTGTAAGAGTGTATGAAATGGGAGTGCTGCTACTGGCTTGAAAAAGGATAGAGGCCAGTCAACCTCTAGGACAAAAAGACAAAACTGAGAAGTGGACACTGCCACATTTGTAATGGCAATGTACAATGCCCATGAACAATCTCCCTTCCCACATCCACTAGTACCACATCCCACATCCACATACACCATGAGAAGCTTGTTCTGCCTGCTTGTGCCAGTTACTGCATGTCTCCTAAATATAAACTCATAGGTTGATTGGTGCCTATTGAATTGACTGTAGAGTGCGTGTGATTTTGACATTTTTTTAACGTGTAGTTTGAGCTCATCTCTTATTTTTTTGCAGGAATTAATACAATATAGGTATGAAAAATTACATTTTTATGTTTTTTTTCACAAATGAGTTTTGTATAGGACAAACGTTTCATCTACAGTACAAGAAACGAAGTAAATGCACCCTGACATTTTTGTTATCTCTATCTTTAAACACACACGACACCTATTTTGGGGTCTCCTTTTTTTCTCAGTATGGGGTATTTCAGAGGGAAAATGTTGTTCAGGAATTATGCGGCAGATGTTACTGCCCTATGCAGTGCCCTCCCATTCTGATTTCCCAAAGATAAGGGCCTTGAGAACCATCTTCCAGAATCGGATGAATCGGTCACATTTTCCTGTATACCTGGCCAACACAAACGCATCATACCATGCAGTTTGGGTGAGGCGGACTTAGCGTCTTGTACCATGTTTCGGTCTTACGCATGGCACCGTAGGGCTTAATGACTTGATGGGATAAGTCCACCCCACCCAAGAAGCAGTTGTAGTCCACTATGCAGCCAGGCTTGGTGATTGGGGCGATCGATCCAAAAACACAGCGATGACATCAGTGTCAGGGTAAATCTATCATAGTGGAAGGATTTGCATGTCTTCCTTGTTTTGGATCCACTCCTGAAGTTTGGCTTGCAAACACTGAAGTATTATACTGACCAAAACACAACTGACTGAATGAGGCTTTACTTGATTTTTTTCATTTAGTTGAGGGTAAAAAAAGAGCAAAAGCAGGCAAGCTTCATAAATTGAAGAGATGTTGTCAATGTGGGATTTGAACTGTAAACCCCAGCACTGAAAGGTGATGCTCTAACCACTAAGCTATAGTTTCAGCCAATCACGCAGCTGGAATTTTGATATATTTTAATCAGCAGGTGGCAAAAGAAGCAGCGCAACTGTATTTCACTTCCATTCTATTCAATGCTCCATTTTACTTCTGGCTTTCTGTTGGACAACTCTTTTCAGCAGGGGTGCTTGCATTTCTATACTATACAAACAAACAATCTACATACCATTATGCTGCATACACAAATCTTGCTGCCATATACTGCACACACAATTCATATCCCTATACATTGTTCCTGTTTCCGTTGTGCTAGGTGCTGCCAAGCCTACCATATGATGAAATGAGGATCCGTTCTCCTCTCCCCTGCAAAAGCACACTTTGATTGATGATGTGTATGAAATGGGAGTGCTGCTACTGGCTTGAAAAAGGATATTGGCCAGTCAACCTGTAGGACAAAAAGACAAAACCGAGAAGTGGAAACTGCCATGTTTGTGGTAACTATGCACAATGTACAATGTACAATGCCCATGAGCAATCTCCCTTCCCACATTCACTAGTAAACCTCAGCTGTATTTATATGTCCGTAGTAAGAGAAACTTTGACCTTAGGGAGAGTGGGAGGCCTATGGAAAGGGACCTGGCTACTAAATGACCCACCCTCGCTGAAAACCCTACCCCTATAGAAACTCCAAACTAGAATAGAATATTTAGGAGTATTTTATTGGAAAGAAGTTGCTTGTGCCCCTTTTGACAGACACCAGCTCATTAGCATATATCGATGAGCAAGGCCTCTGATTGGTTGGTGTGGTTGTTTACTTGTTAGAGAATCACCTTGAAGTGCTGTGGGTTGAAATCCTGCTTTGTCAACATCTGCACCATGAGAAGCTTGTTCTGCTTGCTTGTGCCAGTTACTGCATGTCTCTTAAATATAAACTCATAGGTTGATTGGTGCCTATTGAATTGACTGTAGAGTGCGTGTGATTTTGACATTTTTTTAACGTGTAGTTTGAGCTCATCTCTTATTTTTTTGCAGGAATTAATACAATGTAGGTATGAAAAATTAAATTTTTATGGTTTTTTTCACAAATGAGTTTTGTATAGGACAAACGTTTCATCTACAGTACAAGAAACGAATTAAATGCACCTTAACATTTTTGTTATCTCTATCTTTAAACACACACGACACCTATTTTGGAGTCTCCTTTTTTTTCTCAGTATGGTGTATTTCAGAAGGAAAATGTTGTTCAGGAATTATGCGGCAGATGTTACTGCCCTATGCAGTGCCCTCCCCTTCTGGATTCCCAAAGATAAGGGCCTTGAGAACCTTCTTCCAGAATCGGATAAATCGGTCACATTTTCCTGTATACCTGGCCAACACAAACGCATCATACCATGCAGTTTGGGTGAGGCGGACTTAGCGTCTTGTACCATGTTTCGGTCTTACGCATGGCACCGTAGGGCTTAATGACTTGATGGGATAAGTCCACCCCACCCCATGAAGCAGTTGTAGTCCACTATGCAGCCAGGCTTGGTGATTGGGGCGATCGATCCAAAAACACAGCGATGACATCAGTGTCAGGGTAAATCTATCATAGTGGAAGGATTTGCATGTCTTCCTTGTTTTGGATCCACTCCTGAAGTTTGGCTTGCAAACACTGAAGTATTATACTGACCAAAACACAACTGGCTGAATGAGGCTTTACTTGATTTTTTTCATTTAGTTGAGGGTAAAAAAAGAGCAAAAGCAGGCAAGCTTCATAAATTGAAGAGATGTTGTCAATGTGGGATTTGAACTTTAAACCCCAGCACTGAAAGGTGATGCTCTAACCACTAAGCTATAGTTTCAGCCAATCACGCAGCTGGAATTTTGATATATTTTAATCAGCAGGTGGCAAAAGAAGCAGCGCAACTGTATTTCACTTACATTCTATTCAATGCTCCATTTTACTTCTGGCTTTCTGTTGGACAACTCTTTTCAGCAGGGGTGCTTGCATTTCTATACTATACAAACAACAATCTACATACCATTATGCTGCATACACAAATCTTGCTGCCATATACTGCACACACAATTCATATCCTATACATTGTTCCTGTTTCCGTTGTGCTAGGTGCTGCCAAGCCTACCATATGATGAAATGAGGATCCGTTCTCCTCTCCCCTGCAAAAGCACACTTTGATTGATGATGTGTATGAAATGGGAGTGCTGCTACTGGCTGAAAAAGGATATTGGCCAGTCAACCTGTAGGACAAAAAGACAAAACCGAGAAGTGGAAACTGCCATGTTTGTGGTAGCTATGCACAATGTACAATGCCCATGAGCAATCTCCCTTCCCACATTCACTAGTAAACCTCAGCTGTATTTATATGTCCATAGTAAGAGAAACTTTGACCTTAGGGAGAGTGGGAGGCCTATGGAAAGGGACCTGGCTACTAAATGACCCACCCTCGCTGAAACCCTTCCCCTATAGAAACTCCAAACTAGAATAGAATATTTAGGAGTATTTTATTGGAAAGAAGTTGCTTGTGCCCCTTTTGACAGACACCAGCTCATTAGCATATATCGATGAGCAAGGCCTCTGATTGGTTGGTGTGGTTGTTACTTGTTAGAGAATCACTTGAAGTGCTGTGGGTTGAAATCCTGCTTTGTCAACATCTGCACCATGAGAAGCTTGTTCTGCTTGCTTGTGCCAGTTACTGCATGTCTCTAAATATAAACTCATAGGTTGATTGGTGCCTATTGAATTGACTGTAGAGTGCGTGTGATTTTGACATTTTTTTAACGTGTAGTTTGAGCTCATCTCTTATTTTTTTGCAGGAATTAATACAATGTAGGTATGAAAAATTAAATTTTTATGGTTTTTTTCACAAATGAGTTTTGTATAGGACAAACGTTTCATCTACAGTACAAGAAACGAATTAAATGCACCCTAACATTTTTGTTATCTCTATCTTTAAACACACACGACACCTATTTTGGAGTCTCCTTTTTTTTCTCAGTATGGTGTATTTCAGAAGGAAAATGTTGTTCAGGAATTATGCGGCAGATGTTACTGCCCTATGCAGTGCCCTCCCTTCTGGATTCCAAAAGATAAGGGCCTTGAGAACCTTCTTCCAGAATCGGATAAATCGGTCACATTTTCCTGTATACCTGGCCAACACAAACGCATCATACCATGCAGTTTGGGTGAGGCGGACTTAGCGTCTTGTACCATGTTTCGGTCTTACGCATGGCACCGTAGGGCTTAATGACTTGATGGGATAAGTCCACCCCACCCATGAAGCAGTTGTAGTCCACTATGCAGTCAGGCTTGGTGATTGGGGCGATGGATCCAAAAACACAGCGATGACATCAGTGTCAGCGTAAATCTATCA